>NW_028270180.1:29747266-30050548 GCF_037043375.1 Chiloscyllium plagiosum
AGTGAGGATTGGGGAGAGAGTGACAGTGAGGATTAGAGAGAGAGAGTGACACTGAGGATTAGAAAGAGAGTGACAATGAGGATTAGGGAGTCAGTGACAGTGAGCATTAGAGAGAGAGTGACAGTGAGAATTAGAGAGAGAGTGATAGTGAGGATTTGTGAGAGATTGATAGTGAGGGTTAGAGAGAGAGTGACAGTGAGGATAAGGGAGACAGTGACAGTGAGCATTAGGGAGAGAATGACAGTGAGGATTAGAGAGAGAGTGACAGTGAGGATTTGAGAGAGATTGACAGTGAGGGTTAGAGAGAGAGTGACAGTGAGGAATAGGGAGAGTGACAGTGAGGATTAGGGAGAGAGTGACAGTGAGGATTAGAGGGAGAGTAACAGTGAGGATTAGAGAGAGAGTGACAGTGAGGGTTAGAGAGAGATTGAGAGTGAGTTTTAGAGAGAGAGTGACAGTGAGGATTAGGGAGAGATGGGCAGTGAGGATTAGGGAGAGAGTAACAGTGAGGATTAGAGAGAGAGTGACAGTGAGGGTTAGAGAGAGATTGACAGTGAGTTTTAGAGAGAGAGTGACAGTGAGGATTAGGGAGAGAGGGGCAGTGAGGATTTGGGAGTGACAGTGAGGATTAGAGAGTGACAGTGAGGATTGGGGAGAGAGTGACAGTGAGGATTAGAGAGTGACAGTGAGGATTAGAGAGAGAGTGACAGTGAGGATTAGGGAGAGACAGTGAGGATTAGAGATTGACAGTGAGGATTAGGGAGAGAGTGACAGTGAGGATTTGAGAGAGAGTGACAGTGAGGATTAGAGAGAAACAGTGAGGATTAGGGAGAGAGTGACAGTGAGGATTAGAGAGTGACAGTGAGGATTAGAGAGTGACAGTGAGGATTAGAGAGAGAGTGACAGTGAGGATTAGAGAGTGACAGTGAGGATTAGGGAGAGAGTGACATTGAGGATTAGCGAGAGACAGTGAGGATTAGGGAGAGAGTGACAGTGAGGATTAGAGAATAACAGTGATGATTAGAGAGAGTGACAGTGAGGATTAGGGAGAGAGTGACAGTGAGGATTAGAGAGAGAGTGACAGTGAGGATTACAGAGTGACAGTGAGGATTAGGGAGAGAGTGACAGCGAGGATTAGAGAGAGAGTGACAGTGAGGATTGGGGAGAGAGTGACAGTGAGGATTAGAGAGAGAGAGTGACACTGAGGATTAGAAAGAGTGTGACAGTGAGGATTAGGGAGACAGTGACAGTGAGCATTAGAGAGAGAGTGACAGTGAGAATTAGAGTGAGAGTGAAAGTGAGGATTTGTGAGAGATTGACAGTGAGGGTTAGAGAGAGAGTGACAGTGAGGATTAGGGAGACAGTGACAGTGAGCATTAGGGAGAGAGTGACAGTGAGGATTAGAGAGAGAGTGACAGTGAGGATTTGAGAGAGATTGACAGTGAGGGTTAGAGAGAGAGTGACAGTGAGGAATAGGGAGTGAGTGACAGTGAGGATTAGAGAGTGAGTGACTGTGAGGATTAGAGAGAGACAGTGAGGATTAGAGAGTGACAGTGAGGATTAGAGAGAGAGTGACAGTGAGGATACGAGAGTGACAGTGAGGATTAGAGAGTGACAGTGATGATTAGAGAGAGTGACAGTGAGGATTAGAGAGTGACAGTGAGGATTAGGGAGAGAGTGACATTGTGTTTTATGAAGAGACAGTGAGGATTAGGGTGAGAGTGACAGTGAGGATTAGAGAATGACAGTGAGGATAAGAGTGAGTGACAGTGAGGATGAGGGAGAGAGTGACAGTGAGGATTAGGGAGAGAGTGGCAGTGAGGATTAGAGAGTGACAGTGAGGATTAGGGAGTGACAGTGAGGATTAGGGAGAGAGTGACATTGAATATTAAGGACAGAGAGTGAGGATTAGAGAGAGTCATTGAGGATTACAGGGAGAGTGACAGTGAGCATTAGAGAGAGACAGTGAGGATTAGGGAGTGACAGTGAGGATTAGGGAGAGAGTGACATTGAGGATTAGTGAGTGACAGTGAGGGTTAGGGAGAGAGTGACATTGAGTATTAAGGACAGACAGTGAGGATTAGAGAGAGTCATTGAGGATTACAGGGAGAGTGACAGTGAGCATTAGAGAGAGACAGTGAGGATTAGGGAGTGACAGTGAGGATTAGGGAGTGACATTGACGATTAGAGAGAGTGACAGTGAGGATTAGAGAGAGAGTGACAGTGAGGATTAGGGAATGAGTGACAGTGAGGATTAGAGAGTGACAGTGAGGATTAGGGAGTGACAGTGAGGATTAGGGAGAGAGTGACAGTGAGGATTAGAGAGAGAGTGACAGTGTGTATTAGGGAATGAGTGACAGTGAGGATTAGAGAGTGACAGTGAGGATTAGGGTGTGACAGTGAGGATTTGGGAGAGAGTGACAGTTAGGATAAGAGCGAGAGTGAGAGTGAGGATTAGGGAGAGAGTGACAGTGAGGATTAGAGATGGAGTGACAATGAGGATTAGAAAGAGAGTGACAGTGAGAATTAGGGAGACAGTGACATAGAGGAATAGTGAGAGATAGTGAGGATAAGGGAGAGAGTGACAGTGAGGATTAGAGAATGACAGTGAGGATTAGAGAGAGTGACAGTGAGGATTAGGGAGAGAGTGACAGTGAGGATTAGAGAGAGAGTGACAGTGACGATTAGGGAGAGTTACAGTGAGGATTAGGGAGAGACAGTGAGGATTAGGGTGTGACAGTGAGGATTGGAGAGAGAGTGACAGTTAGGATAAGAGCGAGAGTGAGAGTGAGGATTAGGGAGAGAGTGACAGTGAGGATTAGAGAGGGAGTGACAATGAGGATTAGAAAGAGAGAGACAGTGAGAATTAGGGAGACAGTGACATAGAGGATCAGTGAGAGATAGTGAGGAAAAGGGAGAGAGTGACAGTGAGGATTAGAGAATGACAGTGAGGATTAGGGAGAGAGTGACAGTGAGGATTAGAGAGAGAGTGACAGTGAGGATTAGGGAGAGTGACAGTGAGGATTAGGGAGAGAGTGACAGTGAGGATTAGAGAGAGAGTGACAGTGAGGATTAGGGTGAGAGTGACAGTGAGGGTTAGAGAATGACAGTGAGGATTAGAGAGAGTGACAGTGAGGATTAGGGAGAGAGTGACAGTGAGGATTAGGGAGTGACAGCGATGATTAGAGAGAGAGTGACAGTGAGGATTAGAGAGTGACAGTGATGATTAGAGAGTGATAGTAAGGATTAGGGAGAGAGTGACAGTGAGGATTAGAAAGAGAGAGCGAGGATTTATGAGTGACAGTGTGGATTAGAGAGAGTGACAGTGAGGATTACGGAGAGAGTGACAGTGAGGATTAGAGAGAGATTAGCAGTGAGGATTAGAGAGAGAGTGACAGTGAGGGTTAGAGCGAGATTGACAATGAGTTTTAGAGAGAGAGTGACCGTGAGGATTAGGGAGAGAGTGTCATTGAGGATTAGAGAGTGACAGTGAGGATTAGAGAGTGACAGTGAGGATTAGGGAGAGAGTGACAGTGAGGATTAGAGAGTGACAGTGAGAATTAGGGAGAGACAGTGAGGATTAGAGATTGACAGTGAGGATTAGGGAGAGAGTGACAGTGTAGATTTGAGAGAGAGTGACAGTGAGGATTAGAGAGAAACAGTGAGGCTTAGGGAGAGAGTGACAGTGAGGATTACAGAGTGACAGTGAGGATTAGAGATTGACAGTGAGGATTAGAGAGAGAGTGACAGTGAGGATTAGAGAGTGACAGTGAGGATTAGGGAGAGAGTGACATTGAGGATTAGCGAGAGACAGTGAGGATTAGGGAGAGAGTGACAGTGAGGATTAGAGAATGACAGTGAGGATTAGAGAGAGTGACAGTGAGGATTAGGGAGAGAGTGACAGTGAGGATTAGAGAGAGAGTGACAGTGAGGATTAGAGAGTGACAGTGAGGATTAGGGAGAGAGTGACAGCGAGGATTAGAGAGAGAGTGACAGTGAGGATTGGGGAGAGAGTGACAGTGAGGATTAGAGAGAGAGAGTGACACTGAGGATTAGAAAGAGAGTGACAGTGAGGATTAGGGAGACAGTGACAGTGAGCATTATAGAGAGAGTGACAGTGAGGATTAGGGAGAGAGTGACAGTGAGGATTAGGGAGAGAGTGACAGTGAGGATTAGAGAGAGAGTGACAGTGAGGATTAGGGAGTGAGTGACAGTGAGGATTAGAGAGTGACAGTGAGGATTAGAGAGAGAGAGAGCGAGTATTTGAGAGTGACAGTGAGGATTAGAGAGAGTGATAGTGAGGATTAGAGAGAGAGTGTCAGTGAGGATTAGAGAGAGAGTGACACTGAGGATTAGGGAGTGACAGTGAGGATTAGGGAGTGACAGTGAGGATTGGAGAGAGAGTGACAGTTAGGATAAGAGAGAGCGTGACAGTGAGGATTAGGGAGAGAGTGACAGTGAGGATTAGAGAGGGAGTGACACTGAGGATTAGAAAGAGAGTGACAGTGAGAATTAGGGAGACAGTGACATAGAGTATTAGTGAGAGATAGTGAGGGTAAGGGAGAGAGTGACAGTGAGGATTAGAGAATGACAGTGAGGATTCGAGAGTGACAGTGAGGATTAGGGAGAGAGTGACAGTGAGGATTTGAGAGAGAGTGACAGTGAGGATTAGAGAGAAACAGTGAGGATTAGGGAGAGAGTGACAGTGAGAATTAGAGAGTGACAGTGAGGATTAGAGAGTGACGGTGAGGATTAGAGAGAGAGTGACAGTGAGGATTACCGAGAGACAGTAAGGACTAGGGAGAGAGTGACAGTGAGGATTAGAGAATGACAGTGAGGATTAGAGAGAGTGACAATGTGGATTAGGGAGAGAGTGACAGTGAGGATTTGAGAGAGAGTGACAGTGAGGATTAGAGATTGACAGTGAGGATTAGGGAGAGAGTGACATTGAGGATTAGCGAGAGACAGTAAGGACTAGGGAGAGAGTGACAGTGAGGATTACAGAATGACAGTGAGGATTAGAGAGAGTGACAATGTGGATTAGGGAGAGAGTGACAGTGAGGATTAGAGATTGACAGTGAGGATTAGGGAGAGAGTGACAGCGAGAATTAGAGAGAGAGTGACAGTGAGGATTGGGGAGAGAGTGACAGTGAGGATTAGAGAGAGAGAGTGACACTGAGGATTAGAAAGAGAGTGACAGTGAGGATTAGGGAGACAGTGACAGTGAACATTAGAGAGAGAGTGACAGTGAGGATTAGAGAGAGAGTGACAGTGAGGATTTGTGAGAGATTGACAGTGAGGGTTAGAGAGAGAGTGACAGTGAGGATTAGGGAGACAGTGACAGTGAGCATTAGAGAGAGAGTGACAGTGAGGATTAGAGAGAGAGTGACAGTGAGGATTTGAGAGAGATTGACAGTGAGGGTTAGAGAGAGAGTGACAGTGAGGAATAGGGAGTGAGTGACAGTGAGGATTAGAGAGTGAGTGACTGTGAGGATTAGAGAGAGACAGTGAGGATTAGGGAGTGACAGTGAGGATTAGAGAGAGAGTGACAGTGAGGATTCGAGAGTGACAGTGAGGATTAGAGAGTGACAGTGAGGATTAGAGAGAGTGACAGTGAGGATTAGAGAGTGACAGTGAGGATTAGAGAGTGACAGTGAGGATTAGGGAGAGAGTGACATTGTGTTTTATGAAGAGCCAGTGAGGATTAGGGAGAGATTGACAGTGAGGATTAGAGAATGACAGTGAGGATAAGAGTGAGGGACAGTGAGGATGAGGGAGCGAGTGACCGTGAGGATTAGGGAGAAAGTGACAGTGAGGATTAGAGAGTGACAATGAGGATTAGGGAGTGACAGTGAGGATTAGGGAGAGAGTGACAGTGAGGATTAGGGAGAGAGTGAAAGTGAGGATTAGTGAGTGACAGTGAGGGTTAGGTAGACAGTGACATTGAGTATTAAGGACAGACGGTGAGGATTAGAGAGAGTCATTGAGGATTACAGGGAGAGTGACAGTGAGCAATAGAGAGAGACAGTGAGGATTACTGAGTGACAGTGAGGATTAGGGAGAGAGTGACATTGAGGATTAGCGAGAGACAGTGAGGATGAGGGAGAGAGTGACAGTGAGGATTAGGGAGAGAGTGACAGTGAGGATTAGAGAGTGACAGTGAGGATTAGGGAGTGACAGTGAGGATTAGGGAGAGAGTGACAGTGAGGATTAGGGAGAGAGTGACAGTGAGGATTTGTGAGTGACAGTGAGGGTTAGGGAGAGAGTGACATTGAGGATTAGAGAGTGACTGTGAGAATAAGAGAGTGATAGTAAGGATTAGGGAGAGAGTGACAGTGAGGATTAGAGAAAGAGAGAGCGAGGATGTGAGAGTGACAGTGAGGATTAGAGAGAGTGATAGTGAGGATTAGGGAGGGAGTGACAGTGAGGATTAGAGAGGGAGTGACACTGAGGGTTAGAAAGAGAGTGACAGTGAGAATTAGGGAGACAGTGACATAGAGGATTAGTGAGTGATAGTGAGGATAAGGGAGAGAGTGACAGTGAGGATTAGAGAATGACAGTGAGGATTAGAGTGAGTGACTGTGAGGATTAGGGAGAGAGTGACAGTGAGGATTAGAGAGTGACAGTGAGGATTAGGGAGAGAGTGACAGCGAGGGTTAGAGAGAGAGTGACAGTGAGGATTGGGGAGAGAGTGACAGTGAGGATTAGAGAGAGACAGTGACACTGAGGATTAGGGAGAGAGTGACAGTGAGGATTAGAGAATGACAGTGAGGATTAGAGAGAGTGACAGTGAGGATTAGGGAGAGAGTGACAGTGAGGATTAGAGAGAGAGTGACAGTGTGGATTAGAGAGTGACAGTGAGGATTAGAGATAGAGTGACAGCGAGGATTGGAGAGAGAGTGACAGTGAAAATTGGGGAGAGAGTGACAGTGAGGATTAGAGAGAGAGAGTGACACTGAGGATTAGAAAGAGAGTGACAGTCAGGATTAGGGAGACAGTGACAGTGAGCATTAGAGAGAGAGTGACAGTGAGGATTAGAGAGAGAGTGACAGTGAGGATTTGTGAGAGATTGACAGTGAGGGTTAGAGAGAGAGTGACAGTGAGGATTAGGGAGACAGTGACAGTGAGCATTAGAGAGAGAGTGACAGTGAGGATTAGAGAGAGAGTGACAGTGAGGATTAGGGAGAGATTGACAGTGAGGGTTAAAGAGAGAGTGACAGTGAGGAATAGGGAGTGAGTGACAGTGAGGATTAGAGAGTGAGTGACTGTGAGGATTAGAGAGAGACAGTGAGGATTAGTGAGTGACAGTGAGGATTAGAGAGAGAGTGACAGTGAGGATTCGAGAGTGACAGTGAGGATTAGAGAGTGACAGTGAGGATTAGAGAGAGTGACAGTGAGGATTAGAGAGTGACAGTGAGGATTAGACAGTGACAGTGAGGATTAGGGAGAGAGTGACATTGTGTTATGAAGAGACAGTGAGGATTAGGGAGAGTTTGACAGTGAGGATTAGAGAATGACAGTGAGGATAAGAGTGAATGACAGTGAGGATGAGGGAGAGAGTGACAGTGAGGATTAGGGAGATAGTGACAGTGAGCATTATAGAGAGAGTGACAGTGAGGATTAGGGAGAGAGTGACAGTGAGGATTAGGGAGAGAGTGACAGTGAGGATTAGAGAAAGAGTGACAGTGAGGATTAGGGAGTGAGTGACAGTGAGGATTAGAGAGTGACAGTGAGGAATAGGGAGTGACAGTGAGGATTAGAGAGAGTCATTGAGGAAAACAGGGAGAGTGACAGTGAGCATTAGGGAGAGACAGTGAGGATTAGGGAGTGACAGTGAGGATTAGGGACAAAGTGACATTGAGGATTAGTGAGAGACAGTGAAGTTTAGGGAGAGAGTGACAGTGAGGATTAGAGAATGACAGTGAGGATTAGGGAGAGAGTGACAGTGAGGATTAGAGAGTGACAGTGAGGATTAGGGAGAGAGTGACAGCGAGGATTAGAGTGAGAGTGACAGTGAGGATTGGGGAGAGAGTAACAGTGAGGATTAGAGAGAGAGAGTGACACGAAGGATTAGAAAGAGAGTGACAGTGAGGATTAGGGAGACAGTGACCGTGAGCATTACAGAGAGAGTGACAGTGAGGATTAGGGAGAGAGTGACAGTGAGGATTAGAGAGAGAGTGACAGTGAGGATTAGGGAGTGAGTGACAGTGAGGATTAGAGAGTGACAGTGAGGATTAGGGAGTGACAGTGAGGATTAGGGAGAGAGTGACAGTGAGGATTAGTGACTGACAGTGATGGTTAGGGAGAGAGTGACATTGAGGATTAGAGAGGGACAGTGAGGATTAGAGAGTGATAGTAAGGATTAGGGAGAGAGTGACAGTGAGGATTAGAGAGAGAGAGAGCGAGGATTTGAGAGTGACAGTGAGGATTAGAGAGAGTGATAGTGAGAATTAGGGAGAGAGTGACAGTAAGGATTAGAGAGAGATTAACAGTGAGGATTAGAGAGAGAGTGACACTGAGGATAAGGGAGTGACAGTGAGGATTAGGGAGTGACAGTGAGGATTGGAGAGAGAGTGACAGTTAGGATAAGAGAGGGAGTGACAGTGAGGATTAGGGAGACAGTGACAGTGAGCATTATAGAGAGAGTGACAGTGAGGATTAGGGAGAGAGTGACAGTGAGGATTAGAGAGAGAGTGACAGTGAGGATTAGGGAGTGAGTGACAGTGAGGATTAGAGAGTGACAGTGAGGATTAGGGAGTGACAGTGAGGATTAGAGAGAGAGTGACAGTGAGGATTAGGGAGAGAGTGACAGTGAGGATTAGTGACTGACAGTCAGGGTTAGGGAGAGAGTGACATTGAGGATTAGGGAGACAGTGACAGTGAGCATTAGAGAGAGAGTGACAGTGAGGATTAGAGAGAGAGTGACAGTGAGGATTAGGGAGAGATTGACAGTGCGGGTTAAAGAGAGAGTGACAGTGAGGAATAGGGAGTGAGTGACAGTGAGGATTAGAGAGTGAGTGACTGTGAGGATTAGAGAGAGACAGTGAGGATTAGTGAGTGACAGTGAGGATTAGAAAGAGAGTGACAGTGAGGATTCGAGAGTGACAGTGAGGATTAGAGAGTGACAGTGAGGATTAGAGAGAGTGACAGTGAGGATTAGAGAGTGACAGTGAGGATTAGGGAGAGAGTGACATTGTGTTTTATGAAGAGACAGTGAGATTAGGGAGAGTTTGACAGTGAGGATTAGTGAATGACAGTGAGGATAAGAGTGAGTGACAGTGAGGATGAGGGAGAGAGTGACAGTGAGGATTAGGGAGATAGTGACAGTGAGGATTGGTGAGTGACACTGAGGATTAGGGAGTGACAGTGAGGATTAGGGAGAGAGTGACAGTGAGGGTTAGGGAGAGAGTGACATTGAGTATTAAGGACAGACAGTGAGGATTAGAGAGAGTCATTGAGGATAACAGGGAGAGTGACAGTAAGCATTAGAGAGAGACAGTGAGGATTAGGGAGTGACAGTGAGGATTAGGGAGAAAGTGACAGTGAGGATTAGCGAGAGACAGTGAGGATTAGGGAGAGAGTGACAGTGAGGATTAGAGAATGACAGTGAGGATTAGAGAGAGTGACAGTGAGGATTAGGGAGAGAGTGACAGTGAGGATTAGAGAGAGAGTGACAGTGAGGATTAGAGAGTGACAGTGAGGATTAGGGAGAGAGTGACAGCGAGGATTAGAGAGAGAGTGACAGTGAGGATTGCGGAGGAGTGACAGTGAGAATTAGAGAGAGAGAGTGACACTGAGGATTAGAAAGAGAGTGACAGTGAGGATTAGGGAGACAGTGACAGTGAGGATTAGGGAGAGAGTGACAGTGAGGATTAGAGAGACAGTGACAGTGAGGATTAGGGAGTGAGTGACAGTGAGGATTAGAGAGTGACAGTGAGGATTAGGGAGTGACAGTGAGGATTGGAGAGAGAGTGACAGTTAGGATAAGAGATGGTGTGACAGTGAGGATTAGGTAGACAGTGACAGTGAGCATTATAGAGAGAGTGACAGTGAAGATTAGAGAGAGTGACAGTGAGGATTAGAGAGAGAGTGACAGTGAGGATTAGGGAGTGAGTGACAGTGAGGATTAGAGAGTGACAGTGAGGATTAGGGAGTGACAGTGAGGATTAGAGAGAGAGTGACAGTGAGGATTAGGGAGAGAGTGACAGTGAGGATTAGTGACTGACAGTGAGGGTTAGGGAGAGAGTGACATTGAGGATTAGGGAGACAGTGACAGTGAGCATTAGAGAGAGAGTGACAGTGAGGATTAGAGAGAGAGTGACAGATGAGGATTAGGGAGAGATTGACAGTGCGGGTTAAAGAGAGAGTGACAGTGAGGAATAGGGAGTGAGTGACAGTGAGGATTAGAGAGTGAGTGACTGTGAGGATTAGAGAGAGACAGTGAGGATTAGTGAGTGACAGTGAGTATTAGAGAGAGAGTGACAGTGAGGATTCGAGAGTGACAGTGAGGATTAGAGAGTGACAGTGAGGATTAGAGAGAGTGACAGTGAGGATTAGAGAGTGACAGTGAGGATTAGGGAGAGAGTGACATTGTGTTTTATGAAGAGACAGTGAGATTAGGGAGAGTTTGACAGTGAGGATTAGAGAATGACAGTGAGGATAAGAGTGAGTGACAGTGAGGATGAGGGAGAGAGTGACAGTGAGGATTAGGGAGATAGTGACAGTGAGGATTGGGGAGTGACAGTGAGGATTAGGGAGTGACAGTGAGGATTAGGGAGAGAGTGACAGTGAGGATTAGGGAGAGAGTGAAAGTGAGGATTAGTGAGTGACAGTGAGGGTTAGGGAGAGAGTGACATTGAGTATTAAGGACAGACAGTGAGGATTAGAGAGAGTCATTGAGGATAACAGGGAGAGTGACAGTAAGCATTAGAGAGAGACAGTGAGGATTAGGGAGTGACAGTGAGGATTAGGGAGAAAGTGACAGTGAGGATTAGCGAGAGACAGTGAGGATTAGGGAGAGAGTGACAGTGCGGATTAGAGAATGACAGTGAGGATTAGAGAGAGTGACAGTGAGGATTAGGGAGAGAGTGACAGTGAGGATTAGAGAGAGAGTGACAGTGAGGATTAGAGAGTGACAGTGAGGATTAGGGAGAGAGTGACAGCGAGGATTAGAGAGAGAGTGACAGTGAGGATTGGGGAGAGAGTGACAGTGAGGATTAGAGAGAGAGAGTGACACTGAGGATTAGAAAGAGAGTGACAGTGAGGATTAGGGAGACAGTGACAGTGAGGATTAGGGAGAGAGTGACAGTGAGGATTAGAGAGACAGTGACAGTGAGGATTAGGGAGTGAGTGACAGTGAGGATTAGAGAGTGACAGTGAGGATTAGGGAGTGACAGTGAGGATTGGAGAGAGAGTGACAGTTAGGATAAGAGAGGGAGTGACAGTGAGGATTAGGGAGACAGTGACAGTGAGCATTATAGAGAGAGTGACAGTGAGGATTAGGGAGAGAGTGACAGTGAGGATTAGAGAGAGAGTGACAGTGAGGATTAGGGAGTGAGTGACAGTGAGGATTAGAGAGTGACAGTGAGGATTAGGGAGTGACAGTGAGGATTAGAGAGAGAGTGACAGTGAGGATTAGGGAGAGAGTGACAGTGAGGATTAGTGACTGACAGTGAGGGTTAGGGAGAGAGTGACATTGAGGATTAGGGAGACAGTGACAGTGAGCATTAGAGAGAGAGTGACAGTGAGGATTAGAGAGAGAGTGACAGTGAGGATTAGGGAGAGATTGACAGTGCGGGTTAAAGAGAGAGTGACAGTGAGGAATAGGGAGTGAGTGACAGTGAGGATTAGAGAGTGAGTGACTGTGAGGATTAGAGAGAGACAGTGAGGATTAGTGAGTGACAGTGAGGATTAGAGAGAGAGTGACAGTGAGGATTCGAGAGTGACAGTGAGGATTAGGGAGTGACAGTGAGGATTAGAGAGAGTCATTGAGGATAACAGGGAGAGTGACAGTGAGCATTAGGGAGAGACAGTGAGGATTAGTGAGTGACAGTGAGGATTAGGGAGAAAGTGACATTGAGGATTAGGGAGAGAGTGACAGTGAGGATTATGGAGTGACAGTGAGGATTAGGGAGAGAGTGACAGTGAGGATTAGGGAGAGAGTGAAAGTGAGGATTAGTGAGTGACAGTGAGGGTTAGGGAGAGAGTGTTGAAACTTTATTGCTGGAACAGCACAGCAGGTCAGGCAGCATCTAGGGAACAGGAGATTCGACGTTTCGGGCACAGGCCCTTCTTCAGGGTTAGGGAGAGAGTGACATTGAGGCTTAGAGAGGGACAGTGAGGATTAGAGAGTGATAGTAAGGATTAGGGAGAGAGTGACAGTGAGGATTAGAGAGAGAGAGAGCGAGGATTTGAGAGTGACAGTGAGGATTAGAGAGAGAGTGACAGTGAGGATTAGGGAGTGAGTGACAGTGAGGATTAGAGAGAGAGTGACACTGAGGATTAGGGAGTGACAGTGAGGATTAGGGAGTGACAGTGAGGATTGGAGAGAGAGTGACAGTTAGGATAAGAGAGAGAGTGGCAGTGATGATTAGGGAGAGAGTGACAGTGTGGATTAGAGAGGGAGTGACACTGAGGATTAGAAAGAGAGTGACAGTGAGAATTAAGGAGACAGTGACATAGAGGATTAGTGAGAGATAGTGAGGATAAGGGAGAGAGTGACAGTGAGGATTAGGGAGAGAGTGACAGTGAGGATTAGAGAGAGAGTGACAGTGTGGATTAGGGAGTGAGTGACAGTGAGGATTAGAGAATGACAGTGAGGATTAGAGAGAGTGACAGTGAGGATTAGGGATAGAGTGACAGTGAGGATTAGAGAGAGAGAGTGACAGTGAGGATTAGAGAGAGTGTGACAGTGAGGATTAGAGAGTGACAGTGAGGATTAGGGAGATAGTGACAGCGAGGATTAGAGAGAGAGTGACAGTGAGGATTGGGGAGAGAGTCACAGTGAGGATTAGAGAGAGAGAGTGACACTGAGGATTAGGGAGAGAGTGACAGTGAGGATTAGAGAATGACAGTGAGGATTAGAGAGAGTTACAGTGAGGATTAGGGAGAGAGTGACAGTGAGGATTAGAGAGTGACAGTGAGGATTAGGGAGTGACAGTGAGGATTGGAGAGAGAGTGACAGTTAGGATAAGAGAGAGAGTGGCAGTGATGATTAGGGAGAGAGTGACAGTGTGGATTAGAGAGGGAGTGACACTGAGGATTAGAAAGAGAGTGACAGTGAGAATTAAGGAGACAGTGACATAGAGGATTAGTGAGAGATAGTGAGGATAAGGGAGAGAGTGACAGTGAGGATTAGGGAGAGAGTGACAGTGAGGATTAGAGAGAGAGTGACAGTGTGGATTAGGGAGTGAGTGACAGTGAGGATTAGAGAATGACAGTGAGGATTAGAGAGAGTGACAGTGAGGATTAGGGATAGAGTGACAGTGAGGATTAGAGAGAGAGAGTGACAGTGAGGATTAGAGAGAGTGTGACAGTGAGGATTAGAGAGTGACAGTGAGGATTAGGGAGATAGTGACAGCGAGGATTAGAGAGAGAGTGACAGTGAGGATTGGGGAGAGAGTCACAGTGAGGATTAGAGAGAGAGAGTGACACTGAGGATTAGGGAGAGAGTGACAGTGAGGATTAGAGAATGACAGTGAGGATTAGAGAGAGTTACAGTGAGGATTAGGGAGAGAGTGACAGTGAGGATTAGAGAGAGAGTGACAGTGAGGATTAGAGAGTGACAGTGAGGATTAGGGAGAGAGTGACAGCGAGGATTAGAGAGAGAGTGACAGTGAGGATTGGGGAGAGAGTGACAGTGAGGATTAGAGAGAGAGAGTGACACTGAGGATTAGAACGAGAGTGACAGTGAGGATTAGGGAGACAGTGACAGTGAGCATTATAGAGAGAGTGACAGTGAGGATTAGGGAGAGAGTGACAGTGAGGATTAGAGAGAGAGTGACAGTGTGGATTAGGGAGTGAGTGACAGTGAGGATTAGAGATTGACAGTGAGGATTAGGGAGTGACAGTGAGGATTAGGGAGAGAGTGACAGTGAGGATTAGGGAGAGAGTGACAGTGAGGTTTAGTGACTGACAGTGAGGGTTAGGGAGAGAGTGACATTGAGGATTAGAGAGGGACAGTGAGGATTAGAGAGTGATAGTAAGGATGAGGGAGAGAGTGACAGTGAGGATTAGAGAGAGTGATAGTGAGGATTAGGGAGAGAGTGACAGTAAGGATTAGAGAGAGATTAACAGTGAGGATTAGAGAGAGAGTGACACTGAGGATTAGGGAGTGACAGTGAGGATTAGGGAGTGACTGTGAGGATTAGAGAGAGTCATTGAGGATAACAGGGAGAGTGACAGTGAGCATTAGGGAGAGACAGTGAGGATTAGGGAGTGACAGTGAGGATTAGGGAGAGAGTGACAGTGAGGATTAGAGAGGGAGTGACACTGAGGATTAGAAAGAGAGTGACAATGAGAATTAGGGAGACAGTGACATAGAGGATTAGTGAGAGATAGTGAGGATAAGGGAGAGAGTGACATGGAGGATTAGAGAATGACAGTGAGGATTAGAGAGAGTGACAGTGATGATTAGAAAGAGAGTGACAGTGAGGATTAGAGAGAGAGTGACAGTGAGGATTAGAGAGTGACAGTGAGGATTAGGGAGAGAGTGACAGCGAGGAGTAGAGAGAGAGTGACAGTGAGGATTGGGGAGAGAGTGACAGTGAGGATTAGAGAGAGAGAGTGACACTGAGGATTAGGGAGAGAGTGACAGTGAGGATTAGAGAGTGACAGTGAGGATTAGGGAGAGAGTGACAGCGAGGGTTAGAGAGAGAGTGACAGTGAGGATTGGGGAGAGAGTGACAGTGAGGATTAGAGAGAGAGTGACAGTGAGGATTAGGGAGTGAGTGACAGTGAGGATTAGAGAGTGACAGTGAGGATTAGGGAGTGACAGTGAGGATTAGGGAGAGAGTGACAGTGAGGATTAGTCACTGACAGTGAGGGTTAGGGAGAGAGTGACATTGAGGATTAGAGAGGGACAGTGAGGATTAGAGAGTGATAGTAAGGATTAGGGAGAGAGTGACAGTGAGGATTAGAGAGAGAGAGAGCGAGGATTTCAGAGTGACAGTGAGGATTAGAGAGAGTGATAGTGAGAATTAGGGAGAGAGTGACAGTAAGGATTAGAGAGAGATTAACAGTGAGGATTAGAGAGAGAGTGACACTGAGGATAAGGGAGTGACAGTGAGGATCAGGGAGTGACAGTGAGGATTGGAGAGAGAGTGACAGTTAGGATAAGAGAGGGAGTGACAGTGAGGATTAGGGAGACAGTGACAGTGAGCATTATAGAGAGAGTGACAGTGAGGATTAGGGAGAGAGTGACAGTGAGGATTAGAGAGAGAGTGACAGTGAGGATTAGGGAGTGAGTGACAGTGAGGATTAGAGAGTGACAGTGAGGATTAGGGAGTGACAGTGAGGATTAGAGAGAGAGTGACAGTGAGGATTAGGGAGAGAGTGACAGTGAGGATTAGTGACTGACAGTGAGGGTTAGGGAGAGAGTGACATTGAGGATTAGGGAGACAGTGACAGTGAGCATTAGAGAGAGAGAGACAGTGAGGATTAGAGAGAGAGTGACAGTGAGGATTAGGGAGAGATTGACAGTGCGGGTTAAAGAGAGAGTGACAGTGAGGAATAGGGAGTGAGTGACAGTGAGGATTAGAGAGTGAGTGACAGTGAGGATTTGAGAGAGAGTGACAGTGAGGATTAGAGAGTGACAGTGAGGATTAGGGAGAGAGTGACAGCGAGGATTAGAGAGAGAGTGACAGTGAGGATTGGGGAGAGAGTGACAGTGAGGATTAGAGAGAGAGTGACAGTGAGGATTGGGGAGAGAGTGACAGTGAGGATTAGAGAGAGAGAGTGACAGTGAGGATTAGAAAGAGAGTGACAGTGAGGATTAGGGAGAGAGTGACAGCGAGGATTAGAGAGAGAGTGACAGTGAGGATTGGGGAGAGAGTGACAGTGAGGATTAGAGAATGACAGTGAGGATTAGGGAGAGTGACACTGAGGATTAGGGAGAGAGTGACAGTGAGGATTAGGGAGAGAGTGACAGTGAGGATTAGAGAGAGAGTGACAGTGAGGATTAGAGAGTGACAGTGAGGATTAGGGAGAGAGTGACAGCGAGGATTAGAGAGAGAGTGACAGTGAGGATTGGGGAGAGAGTGACAGTGAGGATTAGAGAGAGAGAGTGACACTGAGGATTAGAACGAGAGTGACAGTGAGGATTAGAGAATGACAGTGAGGATTAGGGAGAGTGACAGTGAGGATTAGGGAGAGAGTGACAGTGAGGATTAGAGAGAGAGTGACAGTGAGGATTAGGGAGTGAGTGACAGTGAGGATTAGAGAGTGACAGTGAGGATTAGGGAGTGACAGTGAGGATTAGGGAGAGAGTGACAGTGAGGATTAGTGACTGACAGTGAGGGTTAGGGAGAGAGTGACATTGAGGATTAGAGAGGGACAGTGAGGATTAGAGAGTGATAGTAAGGATTAGGGAGAGAGTGACAGTGAGGATTAGAGAGAGAGAGAGCGAGGATTTCAGAGTGACAGTGAGGATTAGAGAGAGTGATAGTGAGAATTAGGGAGAGAGTGACAGTAAGGATTAGAGAGAGATTAACAGTGAGGATTAGAGAGAGAGTGACACTGAGGATAAGGGAGTGACAGTGAGGATTAGGGAGTGACAGTGAGGATTGGAGAGAGAGTGACAGTTAGGATAAGAGAGGGAGTGACAGTGAGGATTAGGGAGACAGTGACAGTGAGCATTATAGAGAGAGTGACAGTGAGGATTAGGGAGAGAGTGACAGTGAGGACTAGAGAGAGAGTGACAGTGAGGATTAGGGAGTGAGTGACAGTGAGGAATAGAGAGTGACAGTGAGGATTAGGGAGTGACAGTGAGGATTAGAGAGAGAGTGACAGTGAGGATTAGGGAGAGAGTGACAGTGAGGATTAGTGACTGACAGTGAGGGTTAGGGAGAGAGTGACATTGAGGATTAGGGAGACAGTGACAGTGAGCATTAGAGAGAGAGTGACAGTGAGGATTAGAGAGAGAGTGACAGTGAGGATTAGGGAGAGATTGACAGTGCGGGTTAAAGAGAGAGTGACAGTGAGGATTAGGGAGTGAGTGACAGTGAGGATTAGAGAGTGAGTGACTGTGAGGATTAGAGAGAGACAGTGAGGATTAGGGAGTGACAGTGAGGATTAGAGAGAGAGTGACAGTGAGGATTCGAGAGTGACAGTGAGGATTAGAGAGTGACAGTGAGGATTAGAGAGAGTGACAGTGAGGATTAGAGAGTGACAGTGAGGATTAGGGAGAGAGTGACATTGTGTTTTATGAAGAGACAGTGAGATTAGGGAGAGTTTGACAGTGAGGATTAGAGAATGACAGTGAGGATAAGAGTGAGTGACAGTGAGGATGAGGGAGAGAGTGACAGTGAGGATTAGGGAGATAGTGACAGTGAGGATTGGAGAGTGACAGTGAGGATTAGGGAGTGACAGTGAGGATTAGGGAGAGAGTGACAGTGAGGATTAGGGAGAGAGTGAAAGTGAGGATTAGTGAGTGACAGTGAGGGTTAGGGAGAGAGTGACATTGAGTATTAAGGACAGACAGTGAGGATAAGAGAGAGTCATTGAGGATAACAGGGAGAGTGACAGTAAGCATTAGAGAGAGACAGTGAGGATTAGGGAGTGACAGTGAGGATTAGGGAGAAAGTGACAGTGAGGATTAGCGAGAGACAGTGAGGATTAGGGAGAGAGTGACAGTGAGGATTAGAGAATGACAGTGAGGATTAGAGAGAGTGACAGTGAGGATTAGGGAGAGAGTGACAGTGAGGATTAGAGAGAGAGTGACAGTGAGGATTAGAGAGTGACAGTGAGGATTAGGGAGAGAGTGACAGCGAGGATTAGAGAGAGAGTGACAGTGAGGATTGGGGAGAGAGTGACAGTGAGGATTAGAGAGAGAGAGTGACACTGAGGATTAGAAAGAGAGTGACAGTGAGGATTAGGGAGACAGTGACAGTGAGGATTAGGGAGAGAGTGACAGTGAGGATTAGAGAGACAGTGACAGTGAGGATTAGGGAGTGAGTGACAGTGAGAATTAGAGAGTGACAGTGAGGATTAGGGAGTGACAGTGAGGATTGGAGAGAGAGTGACAGTTAGGATAAGAGATGGAGTGACAGTGAGGATTAGGGAGACAGTGACAGTGAGCATTATAGAGAGAGTGACAGTGAAGATTAGAGAGAGTGACAGTGAGGATTAGAGAGAGAGTGACAGTGAGGATTAGGGAGTGAGTGACAGTGAGGATTAGAGAGTGACAGTGAGGATTAGGGAGTGACAGTGAGGATTAGAGAGAGAGTGACAGTGAGGATTAGGGAGAGAGTGACAGTGAGGATTAGTGACTGACAGTGAGGGTTAGGGAGAGAGTGACATTGAGGATTAGGGAGACAGTGACAGTGAGCATTAGAGAGAGAGTGACAGTGAGGAATAGGGAGTGAGTGACAGTGAGGATTAGAGAGTGAGTGACTGTGAGGATTAGAGAGAGACAGTGAGGATTAGTGAGTGACAGTGAGGATTAGAGAGAGAGTGACAGTGAGGATTCGAGAGTGACAGTGAGGATTAGAGAGTGACAGTGAGGATTAGAGAGAGTGACAGTCAGGATTAGAGAGTGACAGTGAGGATTAGGGAGAGAGTGACATTGTGTTTTATGAAGAGACAGTGAGATTAGGGAGAGTTTGACAGTGAGGATTAGAGAATGACAGTGAGGATAAGAGTGAGTGACAGTGAGGATGAGGGAGAGAGTGACAGTGAGGATTAGGGAGATAGTGACAGTGAGGATTGGGGAGTGACAGTGAGGATTAGGGAGTGACAGTGAGGATTAGGGAGAGAGTGACAGTGAGGATTAGGGAGAGAGTGAAAGTGAGGATTAGTGAGTGACAGTGAGGGCTGGGAGAGAGTGACATTGAGTATTAAGGACAGACAGTGAGGATTAGAGAGAGTCATTGAGGATAACAGGGAGAGTGACAGTAAGCATTAGAGAGAGACAGTGAGGATTAGGGAGTGACAGTGAGGATTAGGGAGAAAGTGACAGTGAGGATTAGCGAGAGACAGTGAGGATTAGGGAGACAGTGACAGTGAGGATTAGAGAATGACAGTGAGGATTAGAGAGAGTGACAGTGAGGATTAGGGAGAGAGAGACAGTGAGGATTAGAGAGAGAGTGACAGTGAGGATTAGAGAGTGACAGTGAGGATTAGAGAGTGATAGTAAGGATTAGGGAGAGAGTGACAGTGAGGATTAGAGAGAGAGAGAGCGAGGATTTGAGAGTGACAGTGAGGATTAGAGAGAGAGTGACAGTGAGGATTAGGGAGTGAGTGACAGTGAGGATTAGAGAGAGAGTGACACTGAGGATTAGGGAGTGACAGTGAGGATTAGGGAGTGACAGTGAGGATTGGAGAGAGAGTGACAGTTAGGATAAGAGAGAGAGTGGCAGTGATGATTAGGGAGAGAGTGACAGTGTGGATTAGAGAGGGAGTGACACTGAGGATTAGAAAGAGAGTGACAGTGAGAATTAAGGAGACAGTGACATAGAGGATTAGTGAGAGATAGTGAGGATAAGGGAGAGAGTGACAGTGAGGATTAGGGAGAGAGTGACAGTGAGGATTAGAGAGAGAGTGACAGTGTGGATTAGGGAGTGAGTGACAGTGAGGATTAGAGAATGACAGTGAGGATTAGAGAGAGTGACAGTGAGGATTAGGGATAGAGTGACAGTGAGGATTAGAGAGAGAGAGTGACAGTGAGGATTAGAGAGAGTGTGACAGTGAGGATTAGAGAGTGACAGTGAGGATTAGGGAGATAGTGACAGCGAGGATTAGAGAGAGAGTGACAGTGAGGATTGGGGAGAGAGTCACAGTGAGGATTAGAGAGAGAGAGTGACACTGAGGATTAGGGAGAGAGTGACAGTGAGGATTAGAGAATGACAGTGAGGATTAGAGAGAGTTACAGTGAGGATTAGGGAGAGAGTGACAGTGAGGATTAGAGAGAGAGTGACAGTGAGGATTAGAGAGTGACAGTGAGGATTAGGGAGAGAGTGACAGCGAGGATTAGAGAGAGAGTGACAGTGAGGATTGGGGAGAGAGTGACAGTGAGGATTAGAGAGAGAGAGTGACACTGAGGATTAGAACGAGAGTGACAGTGAGGATTAGGGAGACAGTGACAGTGAGCATTATAGAGAGAGTGACAGTGAGGATTAGGGAGAGAGTGACAGTGAGGATTAGAGAGAGAGTGACAGTGTGGATTAGGGAGAGAGTGACAGTAAGGATTAGAGAGAGATTAACAGTGAGGATTAGAGAGAGAGTGACACTGAGGATTAGGGAGTGACAGTGAGGATTAGGGAGTGACTGTGAGGATTAGAGAGAGTCATTGAGGATAACAGGGAGAGTGACAGTGAGCATTAGGGAGAGACAGTGAGGATTAGGGAGTGACAGTGAGGATTAGGGAGAGAGTGACAGTGAGGATTAGAGAGGGAGTGACACTGAGGATTAGAAAGAGAGTGACAGTGAGAATTAGGGAGACAGTGACATAGAGGATTAGTGAGAGATAGTGAGGATAAGGGAGAGAGTGACATGGAGGATTAGAGAATGACAGTGAGGATTAGAGAGAGTGACAGTGAGGATTAGGGATAGAGTGACAGTGAGGATTAGAGAGAGAGAGTGACAGTGAGGATTAGAGAGAGTGTGACAGTGAGGATTAGAGAGTGACAGTGAGGATTAGGGAGATAGTGACAGCGAGGATTAGAGAGAGAGTGACAGTGAGGATTGGGGAGAGAGTCACAGTGAGGATTAGAGAGAGAGAGTGACACTGAGGATTAGGGAGAGAGTGACAGTGAGGATTAGAGAATGACAGTGAGGATTAGAGAGAGTTACAGTGAGGATTAGGGAGAGAGTGACAGTGAGGATTAGAGAGAGAGTGACAGTGAGGATTAGAGAGTGACAGTGAGGATTAGGGAGAGAGTGACAGCGAGGATTAGAGAGAGAGTGACAGTGAGGATTGGGGAGAGAGTGACAGTGAGGATTAGAGAGAGAGAGTGACACTGAGGATTAGAACGAGAGTGACAGTGAGGATTAGGGAGACAGTGACAGTGAGCATTATAGAGAGAGTGACAGTGAGGATTAGGGAGAGAGTGACAGTGAGGATTAGAGAGAGAGTGACAGTGTGGATTAGGGAGAGAGTGACAGTAAGGATTAGAGAGAGATTAACAGTGAGGATTAGAGAGAGAGTGACACTGAGGATTAGGGAGTGACAGTGAGCATTAGGGAGAGACAGTGAGGATTAGGGAGTGACAGTGAGGATTAGGGAGAGAGTGACAGTGAGGATTAGAGAGGGAGTGACACTGAGGATTAGAAAGAGAGTGACAGTGAGAATTAGGGAGACAGTGACATAGAGGATTAGTGAGAGATAGTGAGGATAAGGGAGAGAGTGACATGGAGGATTAGAGAATGACAGTGAGGATTAGAGAGAGTGACAGTGATGATTAGAAAGAGAGTGACAGTGAGGATTAGAGAGAGAGTGACAGTGAGGATTAGAGAGTGACAGTGAGGATTAGGGAGAGAGTGACAGCGAGGAGTAGAGAGAGAGTGACAGTGAGGATTGGGGAGAGAGTGACAGTGAGGATTAGAGAGAGAGAGTGACACTGAGGATTAGGGAGAGAGTGACAGTGAGGATTAGAGAATGACAGTGAGGATTATGGAGAGTGACAGTGAGGATTAGGGAGAGAGTGACAGTGAGGATTAGGGAGAGAGTGGCAGTGAGGATTAGAGAGAGAGTGACAGTGAGGATTAGGGAGTGAGTGACAGTGAGGATTAGAGAGTGACAGTGAGGATTAGGGAGTGACAGTGAGGATTAGGGAGAGAGTGACAGTGAGGATTAGTCACTGACAGTGAGGGTTAGGGAGAGAGTGACATTGAGGATTAGAGAGGGACAGTGAGGATTAGAGAGTGATAGTAAGGATTAGGGAGAGAGTGACAGTGAGGATTAGAGAGAGAGAGAGCGAGGATTTCAGAGTGACAGTGAGGATTAGAGAGAGTGATAGTGAGAATTAGGGAGAGAGTGACAGTAAGGATTAGAGAGAGATTAACAGTGAGGATTAGAGAGAGAGTGACACTGAGGATAAGGGAGTGACAGTGAGGATTAGGGAGTGACAGTGAGGATTGGAGAGAGAGTGACAGTTAGGATAAGAGAGGGAGTGACAGTGAGGATTAGGGAGACAGTGACAGTGAGCATTATAGAGAGAGTGACAGTGAGGATTAGGGAGAGAGTGACAGTGAGGATTAGAGAGAGAGTGACAGTGAGGATTAGGGAGTGAGTGACAGTGAGGATTAGAGAGTGACAGTGAGGATTAGGGAGTGACAGTGAGGATTAGAGAGAGAGTGACAGTGAGGATTAGGGAGAGAGTGACAGTGAGGATTAGTGACTGACAGTGAGGGTTAGGGAGAGAGTGACATTGAGGATTAGGGAGACAGTGACAGTGAGCATTAGAGAGAGAGAGACAGTGAGGATTAGAGAGAGAGTGACAGTGAGGATTAGGGAGAGATTGACAGTGCGGGTTAAAGAGAGAGTGACAGTGAGGAATAGGGAGTGAGTGACATTGAGGATTAGAGAGGGACAGTGAGGATTAGAGAGTGATAGTAAGGATTAGGGAGAGAGTGACAGTGAGGATTAGAGAGAGAGAGAGCGAGGATTTCAGAGTGACAGTGAGGATTAGAGAGAGTGATAGTGAGAATTAGGGAGAGAGTGACAGTAAGGATTAGAGAGAGATTAACAGTGAGGATTAGAGAGAGAGTGACACTGAGGATAAGGGAGTGACAGTGAGGATTAGGGAGTGACAGTGAGGATTGGAGAGAGAGTGACAGTTAGGATAAGAGAGGGAGTGACAGTGAGGATTAGGGAGACAGTGACAGTGAGCATTATAGAGAGAGTGACAGTGAGGATTAGGGAGAGAGTGACAGTGAGGATTAGAGAGAGAGTGACAGTGAGGATTAGGGAGTGAGTGACAGTGAGGATTAGAGAGTGACAGTGAGGATTAGGGAGTGACAGTGAGGATTAGAGAGAGAGTGACAGTGAGGATTAGGGAGAGAGTGACAGTGAGGATTAGTGACTGACAGTGAGGGTTAGGGAGAGAGTGACATTGAGGATTAGGGAGACAGTGACAGTGAGCATTAGAGAGAGAGAGACAGTGAGGATTAGAGAGAGAGTGACAGTGAGGATTAGGGAGAGATTGACAGTGCGGGTTAAAGAGAGAGTGACAGTGAGGAATAGGGAGTGAGTGACAGTGAGGATTAGAGAGTGAGTGACAGTGAGGATTTGAGAGAGAGTGACAGTGAGGATTAGAGAGTGACAGTGAGGATTAGGGAGAGAGTGACAGCGAGGATTAGAGAGAGAGTGACAGTGAGGATTGGGGAGAGAGTGACAGTGAGGATTAGAGAGAGAGTGACAGTGAGGATTGGGGAGAGAGTGACAGTGAGGATTAGAGAGAGAGAGTGACAGTGAGGATTAGAAAGAGAGTGACAGTGAGGATTAGGGAGAGAGTGACAGCGAGGATTAGAGAGAGAGTGACAGTGAGGATTGGGGAGAGAGTGACAGTGAGGATTAGAGAATGACAGTGAGGATTAGGGAGAGTGACACTGAGGATTAGGGAGAGAGTGACAGTGAGGATTAGGGAGAGAGTGACAGTGAGGATTAGAGAGAGAGTGACAGTGAGGATTAGAGAGTGACAGTGAGGATTAGGGAGAGAGTGACAGCGAGGATTAGAGTGAGAGTGACAGTGAGGATTGGGGAGAGAGTGACAGTGAGGATTAGAGAGAGAGAGTGACACTGAGGATTAGGGAGAGAGTGACAGTGAGGATTAGAGAATGACAGTGAGGATTAGGGAGAGTGACAGTGAGGATTAGGGAGAGAGTGACAGTGAGGATTAGAGAGAGAGTGACAGTGAGGATTAGGGAGTGAGTGACAGTGAGGATTAGAGAGTGACAGTGAGGATTAGGGAGTGACAGTGAGGATTAGGGAGAGAGTGACAGTGAGGATTAGTGACTGACAGTGAGGGTTAGGGAGAGAGTGACATTGAGAATTAGAGAGGGACAGTGAGGATTAGAGAGTGATAGTAAGGATTAGGGAGAGAGTGACAGTGAGGATTAGAGAGAGAGAGAGCGAGGATTTCAGAGTGACAGTGAGGATTAGAGAGAGTGATAGTGAGAATTAGGGAGAGAGTGACAGTAAGGATTAGAGAGAGATTAACAGTGAGGATTAGAGAGAGAGTGACACTGAGGATAAGGGAGTGACAGTGAGGATTAGGGAGTGACAGTGAGGATTGGAGAGAGAGTGACAGTTAGGATAAGAGAGGGAGTGACAGTGAGGATTAGGGAGACAGTGACAGTGAGCATTATAGAGAGAGTGACAGTGAGGATTAGGGAGAGAGTGACAGTGAGGATTAGAGAGAGAGTGACAGTGAGGATTAGGGAGTGAGTGACAGTGAGGAATAGAGAGTGACAGTGAGGATTAGGGAGTGACAGTGAGGATTAGAGAGAGAGTGACAGTGAGGATTAGGGAGAGAGTGACAGTGAGGATTAGTGACTGACAGTGAGGGTTAGGGAGAGAGTGACATTGAGGATTAGGGAGACAGTGACAGTGAGCATTAGAGAGAGAGTGACAGTGAGGATTAGAGAGAGAGTGACAGTGAGGATTAGGGAGAGATTGACAGTGCGGGTTAAAGAGAGAGTGACAGTGAGGAATAGGGAGTGAGTGACAGTGAGGATTAGAGAGTGAGTGACTGTGAGGATTAGAGAGAGACAGTGAGGATTAGGGAGTGACAGTGAGGATTAGAGAGAGAGTGACAGTGAGGATTCGAGAGTGACAGTGAGGATTAGAGAGTGACAGTGAGGATTAGAGAGAGTGACAGTGAGGATTAGAGAGTGACAGTGAGGATTAGGGAGAGAGTGACATTGTGTTTTATGAAGAGACAGTGAGATTAGGGAGAGTTTGACAGTGAGGATTAGAGAATGACAGTGAGGATAAGAGTGAGTGACAGTGAGGATGAGGGAGAGAGTGACAGTGAGGATTAGGGAGATAGTGACAGTGAGGATTGGAGAGTGACAGTGAGGATTAGGGAGTGACAGTGAGGATTAGGGAGAGAGTGACAGTGAGGATTAGGGAGAGAGTGAAAGTGAGGATTAGTGAGTGACAGTGAGGGTTAGGGAGAGAGTGACATTGAGTATTAAGGACAGACAGTGAGGATAAGAGAGAGTCATTGAGGATAACAGGGAGAGTGACAGTAAGCATTAGAGAGAGACAGTGAGGATTAGGGAGTGACAGTGAGGATTAGGGAGAAAGTGACAGTGAGGATTAGCGAGAGACAGTGAGGATTAGGGAGAGAGTGACAGTGAGGATTAGAGAATGACAGTGAGGATTAGAGAGAGTGACAGTGAGGATTAGGGAGAGAGTGACAGTGAGGATTAGAGAGAGAGTGACAGTGAGGATTAGAGAGTGACAGTGAGGATTAGGGAGAGAGTGACAGCGAGGATTAGAGAGAGAGTGACAGTGAGGATTGGGGAGAGAGTGACAGTGAGGATTAGAGAGAGAGAGTGACACTGAGGATTAGAAAGAGAGTGACAGTGAGGATTAGGGAGACAGTGACAGTGAGGATTAGGGAGAGAGTGACAGTGAGGATTAGAGAGACAGTGACAGTGAGGATTAGGGAGTGAGTGACAGTGAGAATTAGAGAGTGACAGTGAGGATTAGGGAGTGACAGTGAGGATTGGAGAGAGAGTGACAGTTAGGATAAGAGATGGAGTGACAGTGAGGATTAGGGAGACAGTGACAGTGAGCATTATAGAGAGAGTGACAGTGAAGATTAGAGAGAGTGACAGTGAGGATTAGAGAGAGAGTGACAGTGAGGATTAGGGAGTGAGTGACAGTGAGGATTAGAGAGTGACAGTGAGGATTAGGGAGTGACAGTGAGGATTAGAGAGAGAGTGACAGTGAGGATTAGGGAGAGAGTGACAGTGAGGATTAGTGACTGACAGTGAGGGTTAGGGAGAGAGTGACATTGAGGATTAGGGAGACAGTGACAGTGAGCATTAGAGAGAGAGTGACAGTGAGGAATAGGGAGTGAGTGACAGTGAGGATTAGAGAGTGAGTGACTGTGAGGATTAGAGAGAGACAGTGAGGATTAGTGAGTGACAGTGAGGATTAGAGAGAGAGTGACAGTGAGGATTCGAGAGTGACAGTGAGGATTAGAGAGTGACAGTGAGGATTAGAGAGAGTGACAGTCAGGATTAGAGAGTGACAGTGAGGATTAGGGAGAGAGTGACATTGTGTTTTATGAAGAGACAGTGAGATTAGGGAGAGTTTGACAGTGAGGATTAGAGAATGACAGTGAGGATAAGAGTGAGTGACAGTGAGGATGAGGGAGAGAGTGACAGTGAGGATTAGGGAGATAGTGACAGTGAGGATTGGGGAGTGACAGTGAGGATTAGGGAGTGACAGTGAGGATTAGGGAGAGAGTGACAGTGAGGATTAGGGAGAGACTGAAAGTGAGGATTAGTGAGTGACAGTGAGGGATGGGAGAGAGTGACATTGAGTATTAAGGACAGACAGTGAGGATTAGAGAGAGTCATTGAGGATAACAGGGAGAGTGACAGTAAGCATTAGAGAGAGACAGTGAGGATTAGGGAGTGACAGTGAGGATTAGGGAGAAAGTGACAGTGAGGATTAGCGAGAGACAGTGAGGATTAGGGAGAGAGTGACAGTGAGGATTAGAGAATGACAGTGAGGATTAGAGAGAGTGACAGTGAGGATTAGGGAGAGAGAGACAGTGAGGATTAGAGAGAGAGTGACAGTGAGGATTAGAGAGTGACAGTGAGGATTAGGGAGAGAGTGACAGCGACGATTAGAGAGAGAGTGACAGTGAGGATTGGGGAGAGAGTGACAGTGAGGATTAGAGAGAGAGAGTGACACTGAGGATTAGAAAGAGAGTGACAGTGAGGATTAGGGAGACAGTGACAGTGAGGATTAGGGAGAGAGTGACAGTGAGGATTAGAGAGACAGTGACAGTGAGGATTAGGGAGTGAGTGACAGTGAGGATTAGAGAGTGACAGTGAGGATTAGGGAGTGACAGTGAGGATTGGAGAGAGAGTGACAGTTAGGATAAGAGAGGGAGTGACAGTGAGGATTAGGGAGACAGTGACAGTGAGCATTATAGAGAGAGTGACAGTGAGGATTAGGGAGAGAGTGACAGTGAGGATTAGAGAGAGAGTGACAGTGAGGATTAGGGAGTGAGTGACAGTGAGGATTAGAGAGTGACAGTGAGGATTAGGGAGTGACAGTGAGGATTAGAGAGAGAGTGACAGTGAGGATTAGGGAGAGAGTGACAGTGAGGATTAGTGACTGACAGTGAGGGTTAGGGAGAGAGTGACATTGAGGATTAGGGAGACAGTGACAGTGAGCATTAGAGAGAGAGTGACAGTGAGGATTAGAGAGAGAGTGACAGTGAGGATTAGGGAGAGATTGACAGTGAGGATTAGAGAGTGAGTGACTGTGAGGATTAGAGAGAGACAGTGAGGATTAGTGAGTGACAGTGAGGATTAGAGAGAGAGTGACAGTGAGGATTCGAGAGTGACAGTGAGGATTAGAGAGTGACAGTGAGGATTAGAGAGAGTGACAGTGAGGATTAGAGAGTGACAGTGAGGATTAGGGAGAGAGTGACATTGTGTTTTATGAAGAGACAGTGAGATTAGGGAGAGTTTGACAGTGAGGATTAGAGAATGACAGTGAGGATAAGAGTGAGTGACAGTGAGGATGAGGGAGAGAGTGACAGTGAGGATTAGGGAGATAGTGACAGTGAGGATTGGAGAGTGAGTGACTGTGAGGATTAGAGAGAGACAGTGAGGATTAGTGAGTGACAGTGAGGATTAGAGAGAGAGTGACAGTGAGGATTCGAGAGTGACAGTGAGGATTAGAGAGTGACAGTGAGGATTAGAGAGAGTGACAGTGAGGATTAGAGAGTGACAGTGAGGATTAGGGAGAGAGTGACATTGTGTTTTATGAAGAGACAGTGAGATTAGGGAGAGTTTGACAGTGAGCATTAGAGAATGACAGTGAGGATAAGAGTGAGTGACAGTGAGGATGAGGGAGAGAGTGACAGTGAGGATTAGGGAGATAGTGACAGTGAGGATTGGAGAGTGACAGTGAGGATTAGGGAGTGACAGTGAGGATTAGGGAGAGAGTGACAGTGAGGATTAGGGAGAGAGTGAAAGTGAGGATTAGTGAGTGACAGTGAGGGTTAGGGAGAGAGTGACATTGAGTATTAAGGACAGACAGTGAGGATTAGAGAGAGTCATTGAGGATAACAGGGAGAGTGACAGTAAGCATTATAGAGAGACAGTGAGGATTAGGGAGTGACAGTGAGGATTAGGGAGAAAGTGACAGTGAGGATTAGCGAGAGACAGTGAGGATTAGGGAGAGAGTGACAGTGAGGATTAGAGAATGACAGTGAGGATTAGAGAGAGTGACAGTGAGGATTAGGGAGAGAGTGACAGTGAGGATTAGAGAGAGAGTGACAGTGAGGATTAGAGAGTGACAGTGAGGATTAGGGAGAGAGTGACAGCGAGGATTAGAGAGAGAGTGACAGTTAGGATTGGGGAGAGAGTGACAGTGAGGATTAGAGAGAGAGAGTGACACTGAGGATTAGAAAGAGAGTGACAGTGAGGATTAGGGAGACAGTGACAGTGAGGATTAGGGAGAGAGTGACAGTGAGGATTAGAGAGACAGTGACAGTGAGGATTAGGGAGTGAGTGACAGTGAGGATTAGAGAGTGACAGTGAGGATTAGGGAGAGAGTGACAGCGAGGATTAGAGAGAGTCATTGAGGATAACAGGGAGAGTGACAGTGAGCATTAGGGAGAGACAGTGAGGATTAGGGAGTGACAGTGAGGATTAGGGAGAGAGTGACAGTGAGGATTAGAGAGGGAGTGACACTGAGGATTAGAAAGAGAGTGACAGTGAGAATTAGGGAGACAGTGACATAGAGGATTAGTGAGAGATAGTGAGGATAAGGGAGAGAGTGACATGGAGGATTAGAGAATGACAGTGAGGATTAGAGAGAGTGACAGTGATGATTAGAAAGAGAGTGACAGTGAGGATTAGAGAGAGAGTGACAGTGAGGATTAGAGAGTGACAGTGAGGATTAGGGAGAGAGTGACAGCGAGGAGTAGAGAGAGAGTGACAGTGAGCATTAGAGAGAGAGAGACAGTGAGGATTAGAGAGAGAGTGACAGTGAGGATTAGGGAGAGATTGACAGTGCGGGTTAAAGAGAGAGTGACAGTGAGGAATAGGGAGTGAGTGACAGTGAGGATTAGAGAGTGAGTGACAGTGAGGACTTGAGAGAGAGTGACAGTGAGGATTAGAGAGTGACAGTGAGGATTAGGGAGAGAGTGACAGCGAGGATTAGAGAGAGAGTGACAGTGAGGATTGGGGAGAGAGTGACAGTGAGGATTAGAGAGAGAGTGACAGTGAGGATTGGGGAGAGAGTGACAGTGAGGATTAGAGAGAGAGAGTGACAGTGAGGATTAGAAAGAGAGTGACAGTGAGGATTAGGGAGAGAGTGACAGCGAGGATTAGAGAGAGAGTGACAGTGAGGATTGGGGAGAGAGTGACAGTGAGGATTAGAGAATGACAGTGAGGATTAGGGAGAGTGACAGTGAGGATTAGGGAGAGAGTGACAGTGAGGATTAGAGAGAGAGTGACAGTGAGGATTAGAGAGAGAGTGACAGTGAGGATTAGAGAGTGTCAGTGAGGATTAGGGAGAGAGTGACAGCGAGGATTAGAGAGAGAGTGACAGTGAGGATTGGGGAGAGAGTGACAGTGAGGATTAGAGAGAGAGAGTGACACTGAGGATTAGGGAGAGAGTGACAGTGAGGATTAGAGAATGACAGTGAGGATTAGGGAGAGTGACAGTGAGGATTAGGGAGAGAGTGACAGTGAGGATTAGGGAGAGAGTGACAGTGAGGATTAGAGAGAGAGTGACAGTGAGGATTAGGGAGTGAGTGACAGTGAGGATTAGAGAGTGACAGTGAGGATTAGGGAGTGACAGTGAGGATTAGGGAGAGAGTGACAGTGAGGATTAGTGACTGACAGTGAGGGTTAGGGAGAGAGTGACATTGAGGATTAGAGAGGGACAGTGAGGATTAGAGAGTGATAGTAAGGATTAGGGAGAGAGTGACAGTGAGGATTAGAGAGAGAGAGAGCGAGGATTTCAGAGTGACAGTGAGGATTAGAGAGAGTGATAGTGAGAATTAGGGAGAGAGTGACAGTAAGGATTAGAGAGAGATTAACAGTGAGGATTAGAGAGAGAGTGACACTGAGGATAAGGGAGTGACAGTGAGGATTAGGGAGTGACAGTGAGGATTGGAGAGAGAGTGACAGTTAGGATAAGAGAGGGAGTGACAGTGAGGATTAGGGAGACAGTGACAGTGAGCATTATAGAGAGAGTGACAGTGAGGATTAGGGAGAGAGTGACAGTGAGGATTAGAGAGAGAGTGACAGTGAGGATTAGGGAGTGAGTGACAGTGAGGAATAGAGAGTGACAGTGAGGATTAGGGAGTGACAGTGAGGATTAGAGAGAGAGTGACAGTGAGGATTAGGGAGAGAGTGACAGTGAGGATTAGTGACTGACAGTGAGGGTTAGGGAGAGAGTGACATTGAGGATTAGGGAGACAGTGACAGTGAGCATTAGAGAGAGAGTGACAGTGAGGATTAGAGAGAGAGTGACAGTGAGGATTAGGGAGAGATTGACAGTGCGGGTTAAAGAGAGAGTGACAGTGAGGAATAGGGAGTGAGTGACAGTGAGGATTAGAGAGTGAGTGACTGTGAGGATTAGAGAGAGACAGTGAGGATTAGGGAGTGACAGTGAGGATTAGAGAGAGAGTGACAGTGAGGATTCGAGAGTGACAGTGAGGATTAGAGAGTGACAGTGAGGATTAGAGAGAGTGACAGTGAGGATTAGAGAGTGACAGTGAGGATTAGGGAGAGAGTGACATTGTGTTTTATGAAGAGACAGTGAGATTAGGGAGAGTTTGACAGTGAGGATTAGAGAATGACAGTGAGGATAAGAGTGAGTGACAGTGAGGATGAGGGAGAGAGTGACAGTGAGGATTAGGGAGATAGTGACAGTGAGGATTGGAGAGTGACAGTGAGGATTAGGGAGTGACAGTGAGGATTAGGGAGAGAGTGACAGTGAGGATTAGGGAGAGAGTGAAAGTGAGGATTAGTGAGTGACAGTGAGGGTTAGGGAGAGAGTGACATTGAGTATTAAGGACAGACAGTGAGGATAAGAGAGAGTCATTGAGGATAACAGGGAGAGTGACAGTAAGCATTAGAGAGAGACATTGAGGATTAGGGAGTGACAGTGAGGATTAGGGAGAAAGTGACAGTGAGGATTAGCGAGAGACAGTGAGGATTAGGGAGAGAGTGACAGTGAGGATTAGAGAATGACAGTGAGGATTAGAGAGAGTGACAGTGAGGATTAGGGAGAGAGTGACAGTGAGGATTAGAGAGAGAGTGACAGTGAGGATTAGAGAGTGACAGTGAGGATTAGGGAGAGAGTGACAGCGAGGATTAGAGAGAGAGTGACAGTGAGGATTGGGGAGAGAGTGACAGTGAGGATTAGAGAGAGAGAGTGACACTGAGGATTAGAAAGAGAGTGACAGTGAGGATTAGGGAGACAGTGACAGTGAGGATTAGGGAGAGAGTGACAGTGAGGATTAGAGAGAGAGAGTGACAGTGAGGATTAGAAAGAGAGTGACAGTGAGGATTAGGGAGAGAGTGACAGCGAGGATTAGAGAGAGAGTGACAGTGAGGATTGGGGAGAGAGTGACAGTGAGGATTAGAGAATGACAGTGAGGATTAGGGAGAGTGACAGTGAGGATTAGGGAGAGAGTGACAGTGAGGATTAGAGAGAGAGTGACAGTGAGGATTAGAGAGAGAGTGACAGTGAGGATTAGAGAGTGTCAGTGAGGATTAGGGAGAGAGTGACAGCGAGGATTAGAGAGAGAGTGACAGTGAGGATTGGGGAGAGAGTGACAGTGAGGATTAGAGAGAGAGAGTGACACTGAGGATTAGGGAGAGAGTGACAGTGAGGATTAGAGAATGACAGTGAGGATTAGGGAGAGTGACAGTGAGGATTAGGGAGAGAGTGACAGTGAGGATTAGGGAGAGAGTGACAGTGAGGATTAGAGAGAGAGTGACAGTGAGGATTAGGGAGTGAGTGACAGTGAGGATTAGAGAGTGACAGTGAGGATTAGGGAGTGACAGTGAGGATTAGGGAGAGAGTGACAGTGAGGATTAGTGACTGACAGTGAGGGTTAGGGAGAGAGTGACATTGAGGATTAGAGAGGGACAGTGAGGATTAGAGAGTGATAGTAAGGATTAGGGAGAGAGTGACAGTGAGGATTAGAGAGAGAGAGAGCGAGGATTTCAGAGTGACAGTGAGGATTAGAGAGAGTGATAGTGAGAATTAGGGAGAGAGTGACAGTAAGGATTAGAGAGAGATTAACAGTGAGGATTAGAGAGAGAGTGACACTGAGGATAAGGGAGTGACAGTGAGGATTAGGGAGTGACAGTGAGGATTGGAGAGAGAGTGACAGTTAGGATAAGAGAGGGAGTGACAGTGAGGATTAGGGAGACAGTGACAGTGAGCATTATAGAGAGAGTGACAGTGAGGATTAGGGAGAGAGTGACAGTGAGGATTAGAGAGAGAGTGACAGTGAGGATTAGGGAGTGAGTGACAGTGAGGAATAGAGAGTGACAGTGAGGATTAGGGAGTGACAGTGAGGATTAGAGAGAGAGTGACAGTGAGGATTAGGGAGAGAGTGACAGTGAGGATTAGTGACTGACAGTGAGGGTTAGGGAGAGAGTGACATTGAGGATTAGGGAGACAGTGACAGTGAGCATTAGAGAGAGAGTGACAGTGAGGATTAGAGAGAGAGTGACAGTGAGGATTAGGGAGAGATTGACAGTGCGGGTTAAAGAGAGAGTGACAGTGAGGAATAGGGAGTGAGTGACAGTGAGGATTAGAGAGTGAGTGACTGTGAGGATTAGAGAGAGACAGTGAGGATTAGGGAGTGACAGTGAGGATTAGAGAGAGAGTGACAGTGAGGATTCGAGAGTGACAGTGAGGATTAGAGAGTGACAGTGAGGATTAGAGAGAGTGACAGTGAGGATTAGAGAGTGACAGTGAGGATTAGGGAGAGAGTGACATTGTGTTTTATGAAGAGACAGTGAGATTAGGGAGAGTTTGACAGTGAGGATTAGAGAATGACAGTGAGGATAAGAGTGAGTGACAGTGAGGATGAGGGAGAGAGTGACAGTGAGGATTAGGGAGATAGTGACAGTGAGGATTGGAGAGTGACAGTGAGGATTAGGGAGTGACAGTGAGGATTAGGGAGAGAGTGACAGTGAGGATTAGGGAGAGAGTGAAAGTGAGGATTAGTGAGTGACAGTGAGGGTTAGGGAGAGAGTGACATTGAGTATTAAGGACAGACAGTGAGGATAAGAGAGAGTCATTGAGGATAACAGGGAGAGTGACAGTAAGCATTAGAGAGAGACATTGAGGATTAGGGAGTGACAGTGAGGATTAGGGAGAAAGTGACAGTGAGGATTAGCGAGAGACAGTGAGGATTAGGGAGAGAGTGACAGTGAGGATTAGAGAATGACAGTGAGGATTAGAGAGAGTGACAGTGAGGATTAGGGAGAGAGTGACAGTGAGGATTAGAGAGAGAGTGACAGTGAGGATTAGAGAGTGACAGTGAGGATTAGGGAGAGAGTGACAGCGAGGATTAGAGAGAGAGTGACAGTGAGGATTGGGGAGAGAGTGACAGTGAGGATTAGAGAGAGAGAGTGACACTGAGGATTAGAAAGAGAGTGACAGTGAGGATTAGGGAGACAGTGACAGTGAGGATTAGGGAGAGAGTGACAGTGAGGATTAGAGAGAGAGTGACAGTGAGGATTAGGGAGTGAGTGACAGTGAGAATTAGAGAGTGACAGTGAGGATTAGGGAGTGACAGTGAGGATTGGAGAGAGAGTGACAGTTAGGATAAGAGATGGAGTGACAGTGAGGATTAGGGAGACAGTGACAGTGAGCATTATAGAGAGAGTGACAGTGAAGATTAGAGAGAGTGACAGTGAGGATTAGAGAGAGTGACAGTGAGGATTAGGGAGTGAGTGACAGTGAGGATTAGAGAGTGACAGTGAGGATTAGGGAGTGACAGTGAGGATTAGAGAGAGAGTAACAGTGAGGATTAGGGAGAGAGTGACAGTGAGGATTAGTGACTGACAGTGAGGGTTAGGGAGAGAGTGACATTGAGGATTAGGGAGACAGTGACAGTGAGCATTAGAGAGAGAGTGACAGTGAGGATTAGAGAGAGAGTGACAGTGAGGATTAGGGAGAGATTGACAGTGTGGGTTAAAGAGAGAGTGACAGTGAGGAATAGGGAGTGAGTGACAGTGAGGATTAGAGAGTGAGTGACTGTGAGGATTAGAGAGAGACAGTGAGGATTAGTGAGTGACAGTGAGGATTAGAGAGAGAGTGACAGTGAGGATTCGAGAGTGACAGTGAGGATTAGAGAGTGACAGTGAGGATTAGAGAGAGTGACAGTCAGGATTAGAGAGTGACAGTGAGGATTAGGGAGAGAGTGACATTGTGTTTTATGAAGAGACAGTGAGATTAGGGAGAGTTTGACAGTGAGGATTAGAGAATGACAGTGAGGATAAGAGTGAGTGACAGTGAGGATGAGGGAGAGAGTGACAGTGAGGATTAGGGAGATAGTGACAGTGAGGATTGGGGAGTGACAGTGAGGATTAGGGAGTGACAGTGAGGATTAAGGAGAGAGTGACAGTGAGGATTAGGGAGAGAGTGAAAGTGAGGATTAGTGAGTGACAGTGAGGGCTGGGAGAGAGTGACATTGAGTATTAAGGACAGACAGTGAGGATTAGAGAGAGTCATTGAGGATAACAGGGAGAGTGACAGTAAGCATTAGAGAGAGACAGTGAGGATTAGGGAGTGACAGTGAGGATTAGGGAGAAAGTGACAGTGAGGATTAGCGAGAGACAGTGAGGATTAGGGAGAGAGTGACAGTGAGGATTAGAGAATGACAGTGAGGATTAGAGAGAGTGACAGTGAGGATTAGGGAGAGAGAGACAGTGAGGATTAGAGAGAGAGTGACAGTGAGGATTAGAGAGTGACAGTGAGGATTAGGGAGAGAGTGACAGCGAGGATTAGAGAGAGAGTGACAGTGAGGATTGGGGAGAGAGTGACAGTGAGGATTAGAGAGAGAGAGTGACACTGAGGATTAGAAAGAGAGTGACAGTGAGGATTAGGGAGACAGTGACAGTGAGGATTAGGGAGAGAGTGACAGTGAGGATTAGAGAGACAGTGACAGTGAGGATTAGGGAGTGAGTGACAGTGAGGATTAGAGAGTGACAGTGAGGATTAGGGAGTGACAGTGAGGATTGGAGAGAGAGTGACAGTTAGGATAAGAGAGGGAGTGACAGTGAGGATTAGGGAGACAGTGACAGTGAGCATTATAGAGAGAGTGACAGTGAGGATTAGGGAGAGAGTGACAGTGAGGATTAGAGAGAGAGTGACAGTGAGGATTAGGGAGTGAGTGACAGTGAGGATTAGAGAGTGACAGTGAGGATTAGGGAGTGACAGTGAGGATTAGAGAGAGAGTGACAGTGAGGATTAGGGAGAGAGTGACAGTGAGGATTAGTGACTGACAGTGAGGGTTAGGGAGAGAGTGACATTGAGGATTAGGGAGACAGTGACAGTGAGCATTAGAGAGAGAGTGACAGTGAGGATTAGAGAGAGAGTGACAGTGAGGATTAGGGAGAGATTGACAGTGCGGGTTAAAGAGAGAGTGACAGTGAGGAATAGGGAGTGAGTGACAGTGAGGATTAGAGAGTGAGTGACTGTGAGGATTAGAGAGAGACAGTGAGGATTAGTGAGTGACAGTGAGGATTAGAGAGAGAGTGACAGTGAGGATTCGAGAGTGACAGTGAGGATTAGAGAGTGACAGTGAGGATTAGAGAGAGTGACAGTCAGGATTAGAGAGTGACAGTGAGGATTAGGGAGAGAGTGACGTTGTGTTTTATGAAGAGACAGTGAGATTAGGGAGAGTTTGACAGTGAGGATTAGAGAATGACAGTGAGGATAAGAGTGAGTGACAGTGAGGATGAGGGAGAGAGTGACAGTGAGGATTAGGGAGATAGTGACAGTGAGGATTGGAGAGTGACAGTGAGGATTAGGGAGTGACAGTGAGGATTAGGGAGAGAGTGACAGTGAGGATTAGGGAGAGAGTGAAAGTGAGGATTAGTGAGTGACAGTGAGGGTTAGGGAGAGAGTGACATTGAGTATTAAGGACAGACAGTGAGGATTAGAGAGAGTCATTGAGGATAACAGGGAGAGTGACAGTAAGCATTATAGAGAGACAGTGAGGATTAGGGAGTGACAGTGAGGATTAGGGAGAAAGTGACAGTGAGGATTAGCGAGAGACAGTGAGGATTAGGGAGAGAGTGACAGTGAGGATTAGAGAATGACAGTGAGGATTAGAGAGAGTGACAGTGAGGATTAGGGAGAGAGTGACAGTGAGGATTAGAGAGAGAGTGACAGTGAGGATTAGAGAGTGACAGTGAGGATTAGGGAGAGAGTGACAGCGAGGATTAGAGAGAGAGTGACAGTTAGGATTGGGGAGAGAGTGACAGTGAGGATTAGAGAGAGAGAGTGACACTGAGGATTAGAACGAGAATGACAGTGAGGATTAGGGAGACAGTGACAGTGAGGATTAGGGAGAGAGTGACAGTGAGGATTAGAGAGACAGTGACAGTGAGGATTAGGGAGTGAGTGACAGTGAGGATTAGAGAGTGACAGTGAGGATTAGGGAGAGAGTGACAGCGAGGATTAGAGAGAGTCATTGAGGATAACAGGGAGAGTGACAGTGAGCATTAGGGAGAGACAGTGAGGATTAGGGAGTGACAGTGAGGATTAGGGAGAAAGTGACATTGAGGATTAGGGAGAGAGTGACAGTGAGGATTAGGGAGTGAAAGTGAGGATTAGGGAGAGAGTGACAGTGAGGATTAGGGAGAGAGTGAAAGTGAGGATTAGTGAGTGACAGTGAGGGTTAGGGAGAGAGTGTTGAAAATTTATTGCTGGAACAGCACAGCAGGTCAGGCAGCATCTAGGGAACAGGAGATTCGACGTTTCGGGCACAGGCCCTTCTTCAGGGTTAGGGAGAGAGTGACATTGAGGTTTAGAGAGGGACAGTGAGGATTAGAGAGTGATAGTAAGGATTAGGGAGAGAGTGACAGTGAGGATTAGAGAGAGAGAGAGCGAGGATTTGAGAGTGACAGTGAGGATTAGAGAGAGAGAGAGAGACAGTGAGGATTAGGGAGTGAGTGACAGTGAGGATTAGGGAGTGACAGTGAGGATTAGGGAGTGACAGTGAGGATTGGAGAGAGAGTGACAGGATAAGAGAGAGAGTGACAGTGAGGATTAGGGAGAGAGTGACAGTGAGGATTAGAGAGGGAGTGACACTGAGGATTAGAAAGAGAGTGACAGTGAGAATTAAGGAGACAGTGACATAGAGGATTAGTGAGAGATAGTGAGGATAAGGGAGAGAGTGACAGTGAGGATTAGAGAATGACAGTGAGGATTAGAGAGAGTGACAGTGAGGATTAGGGAGAGAGTGACAGTGAGGATGAGAGAGAGAGAGAGTGACAGTGAGGATTAGAAAGAGAGTGACAGTGAGGATTAGAGAGTGACAGTGAGGATTAGGGAGATAGTGACAGCGAGGATTAGAGAGAGAGTGACAGTGAGGATTGGGGAGAGATTCACAGTGAGGATTAGAGAGAGAGAGTGACACTGAGGATTAGGGAGAGAGTGACAGTGAGGATTAGAGAATGACAGTGAGGATTAGAGAGAGTTACAGTGAGGATTAGGGAGAGAGTGACAGTGAGGATTAGAGAGAGAGTGACAGTGAGGATTAGAGAATGACAGTGAGGATTAGGGAGAGTGACAGCGAGGATTAGAGAGAGAGTGACAGTGAGGATTGGGGAGAGAGTGACAGTGAGGATTAGAGAGAGAGAGTGACACTGAGGATTAGAACGAGAGTGACAGTGAGGATTCGGGAGACAGTGACAGTGAGCATTATAGAGAGAGTGACAGTGAGGATTAGGGAGAGAGTGACAGTGAGGATTAGAGAGAGAGTGACAGTGTGGATTAGGGAGTGAGTGACAGTGAGGATTAGAGATTGACAGTGAGGATTAGGGAGTGACAGTGAGGATTAGGGAGAGAGTGACAGTGAGGATTAGGGAGAGAGTGACAGTGAGAATTAGTGACTGACAGTGAGGGTTAGGGAGAGAGTGACATTGAGGATTAGAGAGGGACAGTGAGGATTAGAGAGTGATAGTAAGGATGAGGGAGAGAGTGACAGTGAGGATTAGAGAGAGTGACAGTGAGGATTAGGGAGAGAGTGACAGTAAGGATTAGAGAGAGATTAACAGTGAGGATTAGAGAGAGAGTGACAGTGAGGATTAGGGAGTGACAGTGAGGATTAGGGAGTGACAGTGAGGATTGGAGAGAGAGTGACAGTTAGGATAAGTGAGAGAGTGACAGTGAGGATTAGGGAGAGAGTGACAGTGAGGATTCGAGAGGGAGTGACACTGAGGATTAGAAAGAGAGTGACAGTGAGAAGTAGGGAGACAGTGACATAGAGGATTAGTGAGAGATAGTGAGGATAAGGGAGAGAGTGACATGGAGGATTAGAGAATGACAGTGAGGATTAGAGAGAGTGACAGTGATGATTAGAAAGAGAGTGACAGTGAGGATTAGAGAGAGAGTGACAGTGAGGATTAGAGAGTGACAGTGAGGATTAGGGAGAGAGTGACAGCGAGGATTAGAGAGAGAGTGACAGTGAGGATTGGGGAGAGAGTGACAGTGAGGATTAGAGAGAGAGAGTGACACTGAGGATTAGGGAGAGAGTGACAGTGAGGATTAGAGAATGACAGTGAGGATTAGAGAGAGTGACAGTGAGGATTAGGGAGAGAGTGACAGTGAGGATTAGAGAGAGAGTGACAGTGAGGATTAGAGAGTGACAGTGAGGATTAGGGACAGAGTGACAGCGAGGATTAGAGAGAGAGTGACAGTGAGGATTGGGGAGAGAGTGACAGTGAGGATTAGAGAGAGAGAGTGACACTGAGGATTAGAAAGAGAGTGACAGTGAGGATTAGGGAGACAGTGACAGTGAGGATTAGGGAGAGAGTGACAGTGAGGATTAGAGAGACAGTGACAGTGAGGATTAGGGAGTGAGTGACAGTGAGGATTAGAGAATGACAGTGAGGATTAGAGAGAGTGACAGTGAGGATTAGAGAGAGTCATTGAGGATAACAGGGAGAGTGACAGTGAGCATTAGGGAGAGACAGTGAGGATTAGGGAGTGACAGTGAGGATTAGGGAGAAAGTGACATTGAGGATTAGGGAGAGAGTGACAGTGAGGATTAGGGAGTGACAGTGAGGATTAGAGAGACAGTGACAGTGAGGATTAGGGAGTGAGTGACAGTGAGGATTAGAGAGTGACAGTGAGGATTAGGGAGAGAGTGACAGCGAGGATTAGAGAGAGTCATTGAGGATAACAGGGAGAGTGACAGTGAGCATTAGGGAGAGACAGTGAGGATTAGGGAGTGACAGTGAGGATTAGGGAGAAAGTGACATTGAGGATTAGGGAGAGAGTGACAGTGAGGATTAGGGAGTGACAGTGAGGATTAGGGAGAGAGTGACAGTGAGGATTAGGGAGAGAGTGAAAGTGAGGATTAGTGAGTGACAGTGAGGGTTAGGGAGAGAGTGTTGAAACTTTATTGCTGGAACAGCACAGCAGGTCAGGCAGCATCTAGGGAACAGGAGATTCGACGTTTCGGGCACAGGCCCTTCTTCAGGGTTAGGGAGAGAGTGACATTGAGGTTTAGAGAGGGACAGTGAGGATTAGAGAGTGATAGTAAGGATTAGGGAGAGAGTGACAGTGAGGATTAGAGAGAGAGAGAGCGAGGATTTGAGAGTGACAGTGAGGATTAGAGAGAGAGAGAGAGACAGTGAGGATTAGGGAGTGAGTGACAGTGAGGATTAGGGAGTGACAGTGAGGATTAGGGAGTGACAGTGAGGATTGGAGAGAGAGTGACAGTTAGGATAAGAGAGAGAGTGACAGTGAGGATTAGGGAGAGAGTGACAGTGAGGATTAGAGAGGGAGTGACACTGAGGATTAGAAAGAGAGTGACAGTGAGAATTAAGGAGACAGTGACATAGAGGATTAGTGAGAGATAGTGAGGATAAGGGAGAGAGTGACAGTGAGGATTAGAGAATGACAGTGAGGATTAGAGAGAGTGACAGTGAGGATTAGGGAGAGAGTGACAGTGAGGATGAGAGAGAGAGAGTGACAGTGAGGATTAGGGAGATAGTGACAGCGAGGATTAGAGAGAGAGTGACAGTGAGGATTGGGGAGAGAGTCACAGTGAGGATTAGAGAGAGAGAGTGACACTGAGGATTAGGGAGAGAGTGACAGTGAGGATTAGAGAATGACAGTGAGGATTAGAGAGAGTTACAGTGAGGATTAGGGAGAGAGTGACAGTGAGGATTAGAGAGAGAGTGACAGTGAGGATTAGAGAATGACAGTGAGGATTAGGGAGAGAGTGACAGCGAGGATTAGAGAGAGAGAGTGACACTGAGGATTAGAACGAGAGTGACAGTGAGGATTCGGGAGACAGTGACAGTGAGCATTATAGAGAGAGTGACAGTGAGGATTAGGGAGAGAGTGACAGTGAGGATTAGAGAGAGAGTGACAGTGTGGATTAGGGAGTGAGTGACAGTGAGGATTAGAGAGTGACAGTGAGGATTAGGGAGATAGTGACAGCGAGGATTAGAGAGAGAGTGACAGTGAGGATTGGGGAGAGAGTCACAGTGAGGATTAGAGAGAGAGAGTGACACTGAGGATTAGGGAGAGAGTGACAGTGAGGATTAGAGAATGACAGTGAGGATTAGAGAGAGTTACAGTGAGGATTAGGGAGAGAGTGACAGTGAGGATTAGAGAGAGAGTGACAGTGAGGATTAGAGAATGACAGTGAGGATTAGGGAGAGAGTGACAGCGAGGATTAGAGAGAGAGAGTGACACTGAGGATTAGAACGAGAGTGACAGTGAGGATTCGGGAGACAGTGACAGTGAGCATTATAGAGAGAGTGACAGTGAGGATTAGGGAGAGAGTGACAGTAAGGATTAGAGAGAGAGTGACAGTGTGGATTAGGGAGTGAGTGACAGTGAGGATTAGAGATTGACAGTGAGGATTAGGGAGTGACAGTGAGGATTAGGGAGAGAGTGACAGTGAGGATTAGGGAGAGAGTGACAGTGAGAATTAGTGACTGACAGTGAGGGTTAGGGAGAGAGTGACATTGAGGATTAGAGAGGGACAGTGAGGATTAGAGAGTGATAGTAAGGATGAGGGAGAGAGTGACAGTGAGGATTAGAGAGAGTGACAGTGAGGATTAGGGAGAGAGTGACAGTAAGGATTAGAGAGAGATTAACAGTGAGGATTAGAGAGAGAGTGACACTGAGTATTAGGGAGTGACAGTGAGGATTAGGGAGTGACAGTGAGGATTGGAGAGAGAGTGACAGTTAGGATAAGTGAGAGAGTGACAGTGAGGATTAGGGAGAGAGTGACAGTGAGGATTCGAGAGGGAGTGACACTGAGGATTAGAAAGAGAGTGACAGTGAGAAGTAGGGAGACAGTGACATAGAGGATTAGTGAGAGATAGTGAGGATAAGGGAGAGAGTGACATGGAGGATTAGAGAATGACAGTGAGGATTAGAGAGAGTGACAGTGATGATTAGAAAGAGAGTGACAGTGAGGATTAGAGAGAGAGTGACAGTGAGGATTAGAGAGTGACAGTGAGGATTAGGGAGAGAGTGACAGCGAGGATTAGAGAGAGAGTGACAGTGAGGATTGGGGAGAGAGTGACAGTGAGGATTAGAGAGAGAGAGTGACACTGAGGATTAGGGAGAGAGTGACAGTGAGGATTAGAGAATGACAGTGAGGATTAGAGAGAGTGACAGTGAGGATTAGGGAGAGAGTGACAGTGAGGATTAGAGAGAGAGTGACAGTGAGGATTAGAGAGTGACAGTGAGGATTAGGGAGAGAGTGACAGCGAGGATTAGAGAGAGAGTGACAGTGAGGATTGGGGAGAGAGTGACAGTGAGGATTAGAGAGAGAGAGTGACACTGAGGATTAGAAAGAGAGTGACAGTGAGGATTAGGGAGACAGTGACAGTGAGGATTAGGGAGAGAGTGACAGTGAGGATTAGAGAGACAGTGACAGTGAGGATTAGGGAGTGAGTGACAGTGAGGATTAGAGAGTGACAGTGAGGATTAGGGAGTGACAGTGAGGATTAGAGAGAGTCATTGAGGATAACAGGGAGAGTGACAGTGAGCATTAGGGAGAGACAGTGAGGATTAGGGAGTGACAGTGAGGATTAGGGAGAAAGTGACATTGAGGATTAGGGAGAGAGTGACAGTGAGGATTAGGGAGTGACAGTGAGGATTAGGGAGAGAGTGACAGTGAGGATTAGGGAGAGAGTGAAAGTGAGGATTAGTGAGTGACAGTGAGGGTTAGGGTAGGAGTGTTGAAACTTTATTGCTGGAACAGCACAGCAGGTGAGGCAGCATCTAGGGAACAGGAGATTCGACGTTTCGGGCACAGGCCCTTCTTCAGGGTTAGGGAGAGAGTGACATTGAGGTTTAGAGAGGGACAGTGAGGATTAGAGAGTGATAGTAAGGATTAGGGAGAGAGTGACAGTGAGGATTAGAGAGAGAGAGAGCGAGGATTTGAGAGTGACAGTGAGGATTAGAGAGAGAGAGACAGTGAGGATTAGGGAGTGAGTGACAGTGAGGATTAGGGAGTGACAGTGAGGATTAGGGAGTGACAGTGAGGATTGGAGAGAGAGTGACAGTTAGGATAAGAGAGAGAGTGACAGTGAGGATTAGGGAGAGAGTGACAGTGAGGATTAGAGAGGGAGTGACACTGAGGATTAGAAAGAGAGTGACAGTGAGAATTAAGGAGACAGTGACATAGAGGATTAGTGAGAGATAGTGAGGATAAGGGAGAGAGTGACAGTGAGGATTAGAGAATGACAGTGAGGATTAGAGAGAGTGACAGTGAGGATTAGGGAGAGAGTGACAGTGAGGATGAGAGAGAGAGAGTGACAGTGAGGATTAGAAAGAGAGTGACATGGAGGATTAGAGAATGACAGTGAGGATTAGGGAGATAGTGACAGCGAGGATTAGAAAGAGAGTGACAGTGAGGATTAGAGAGAGAGTGACAGTGAGGATTAGAGAATGACAGTGAGGATTAGGGAGAGAGTGACAGCGAGGATTAGAGAGAGAGTGACAGTGAGGATTGGGGAGAGAGTGACAGTGAGGATTAGAGAGAGAGAGTGACAGTGAGGATTGGGGAGAGAGTGACAGTGAGGATTAGAGAATGACAGTGAGGATTAGAGAGAGTGACAGTGAGGATTAGGGAGAGAGTGACAGTGAGGATTAGAGAGAGAGTGACAGTGAGGATTAGTGAGTGACAGTGAGGATTAGGGAGAGAGTGACAGCGAGGATTAGAGAGAGAGTGACAGTGAGGATTGGGGAGAGAGTGACAGTGAGGATAAGGGAGAGAGTGACAGTGAGGATTAGAGAGGGAGTGACACTGAGGATTAGAAAGAGAGTGACAGTGAGAATTAGGGAGACAGTGACATAGAGGATTATTGAGAGATAGTGAGGATAAGGGAGAGAGTGACATGGAGGATTAGAGAATGACAGTGAGGATTAGAGAGAGTGACAGTGAGGATTAGAGAGAGAGTGACAGTGAGGATTAGGGAGAGAGAGTGACAGTGAGGATTAGAGAGTGACAGTGAGGATTAGGGAGAGAGTGACAGCGAGGATTAGAGAGAGAGTGACAGTGAGGATTGGGGAGAGAGTGACAGTGAGGATTAGAGAGAGAGAGTGACACTGAGAATTAGGGAGAGAGTGACAGTGAGGATTAGAGAATGACAGTGAGGATTAGAGAGAGTGACAGTGAGGATTAGGGAGAGAGTGACAGTGAGGATTAGAGAGAGAGTGACAGTGAGGATTAGAGAGTGACAGTGAGGATTAGGGAGAGAGTGACAGCGAGGATTAGAGAGAGAGTGACAGTGAGGATTGGGGAGAGAGTGACAGTGAGGATTAGAGAGAGAGAGTGACACTGAGGATTAGAAAGAGAGTGACAGTCAGGATTAGGGAGACAGTGACAGTGAGCATTAGAGAGAGAGTGACAGTGAGGATTTCATTAGAGAAAAGAAGGTTTAGGGGTGACTTGATTGAGGTGTACAAGATGATTAGGGGGTTAGGTAGGGTTGACAGTGTGAACCTTTTCCCGCGTATGGAGTCGGGTATTACAAGGGGGCATAGCTTTAAATTAAGGGGGGGTAGATATAGGACTGAAGTTAGGGGTAGGTTCTTCACTCAGCGAGTCGTAAGTTCATGGAATGCCCTGCCAGCAGCAGTGGTGGACTCTCCCTCTTTATGGGCACTTAAGCGGGCATTGGATAGGTATATGGAGGATAGTGGGTTAGTATAGGTTAGGTGGGTTTGGATCGGCGCAACATCGAGGGCCAAAGGGCCTGTACTGCGCTGTATTCTTCTATGTTCTATGTTCTATGTTCTATTAGAGAGAGAGTGACAGTGAGGATTTGTGAGAGATTGACAGTGAGGGTTAGAGAGAGATTGACAGTGAGGATTAGGGAGACAGTGACAGTGAGCATGAGAGAGAGAGTGACAGTGAGGATTAGAGAGAGAGTGACAGTGAGGATTAGGGAGAGATTGACAGTGAGGGTAAGAGAGAGAGTGACAGTGAGGAATAGGGAGTGAGTGACAGTGAGGATTAGAGAGTGAGTGACTGTGAGGATTAGAGAGAGGCAGTGAGGATTAGTGAGTGACAGTGAGGATTAGAGAGAGAGTGACAGTGAGGATTCGAGAGTGACAGTGAGGATTAGAGAGTGACAGTGAGCATTAGAGAGAGTGACAGTGAGGATTAGAGAGTGACAGTGAGGATTAGAGAGTGACAGTGAGGATTAGGGAGAAAGTGACAGTGAGGATTAGCGAGAGACAGTGAGGATTAGGGAGAGAGTGACAGTGAGGATTAGAGAATGACAGTGAGGATTAGAGAGAGTTACAGTGAGGATTAGGGAGAGAGTGACAGTGAGGATTAGAGAGAGAGTGACAGTGAGGATTAGAGAATGACAGTGAGGATTAGGGAGAGAGTGACAGCGAGGATTAGAGAGAGAGTGACAGTGAGGATTGGGGAGAGAGTGACAGTGAGGATTAGAGAGAGAGAGTGACACTGAGGATTAGAACGAGAGTGAGAGTGAGGATTAGGGAGACAGTGACAGTGAGCATTATAGAGAGAGTGACAGTGAGGATTAGGGAGAGAGTGACAGTGAGGATTAGAGAGAGAGTGACAGTGTGGATTAGGGAGTGAGTGACAGTGAGGATTAGAGATTGACAGTGAGGATTAGGGAGTGACAGTGAGGATTAGGGAGAGAGTGACAGTGAGGATTAGGGAGAGAGTGACAGTGAGAATTAGTGACTGACAGTGAGGGTTAGGGAGAGAGTGACATTGAGGATTAGAGAGGGACAGTGAGGATTAGAGAGTGATAGTAAGGATGAGGGAGAGTGTGACAGTGAGGATTAGAGAGAGATTAACAGTGAGGATTAGAGAGAGAGTGACACTGAGTATTAGGGAGTGACAGTGAGGATTAGGGAGTGACAGTGAGGATTGGAGAGAGAGTGACAGTTAGGATAAGTGAGAGAGTGACAGTGAGGATTAGGGAGAGAGTGACAGTGAGGATTAGAGAGGGAGTGACACTGAGGATTAGAGAGAGAGTGACACTGAGTATTAGGGAGTGACAGTGAGGATTAGGGAGTTACAGTGAGGATTGGAGAGAGAGTGACAGTTAGGATAAGTGAGAGAGTGACAGTGAGGATTAGGGAGAGAGTGACAGTGAGGATTAGAGAGGGAGTGACACTGAGGATTAGAAAGAGAGTGACAGTGAGAATTAGGGAGACAGTGACATAGAGGATTAGAGAGAGATAGTGAGGATAAGGGAGAGAGTGACATGGAGGATTAGAGAATGACAGTGAGGATTAGAGAGAGTGACAGTGATGATTAGAAAGAGAGTGACAGTGAGGATTAGAGAGAGAGTGACAGTGAGGATTAGAGAGTGACAGTGAGGATTAGGGAGAGAGTGATAGCGAGGATTAGAGAGAGAGTGACAGTGAGGATTGGGGAGAGAGTGACAGTGAGGATTAGAGAGAGAGAGTGACACTGAGGATTAGGGAGAGAGTGACAGTGAGGATTAGAGAATGACAGTGAGGATTAGAGAGAGTGACAGTGAGGATTAGGGAGAGAGTGACAGTGAGGATTAGAGAGAGAGTGACAGTGAGGATTAGAGAGTGACAGTGAGGATTAGGGAGAGAGTGACAGCGAGGATTAGAGAGAGAGTGACAGTGAGGATTGGGGAGAGAGTGACAGTGAGGATAAGGGAGAGAGTGACAGTGAGGATTAGAGAGGGAGTGACACTGAGGATTAGAAAGAGAGTGACAGTGAGAATTAGGGCGACAGTGACATAGAGGATTATTGAGAGATAGTGAGGATAAGGGAGAGAGTGACATGGAGGATTAGAGAATGACAGTGAGGATTAGAGAGAGTGACAGTGAGGATTAGAGAGAGAGTGACAGTGAGGATTAGAGAGAGAGAGTGACAGTGAGGATTAGAGAGTGACAGTGAGGATTAGGGAGAGAGTGACAGCGAGGATTAGAGAGAGAGTGACAGTGAGGATTGGGGAGAGAGTGACAGTGAGGATTAGAGAGAGAGAGTGACACTGAGAATTAGGGAGAGAGTGACAGTGAGGATTAGAGAATGACAGTGAGGATTAGAGAGAGTGACAGTGAGGATTAGGGAGAGAGTGACAGTGAGGATTAGAGAGAGAGTGACAGTGAGGATTAGAGAGTGACAGTGAGGATTAGAGAGTGACAGTGAGGATTAGGGAGAGAGTGACAGCGAGGATTAGAGAGAGAGTGACAGTGAGGATTGGGGAGAGAGTGACAGTGAGGATTAGAGAGAGAGAGTGACACTGAGGATTAGAAAGAGAGTGACAGTCAGGATTAGGGAGACAGTGACAGTGAGCATTAGAGAGAGAGTGACAGTGAGGATTTCATTAGAGAAAAGAAGGTTTAGGGGTGACTTGATTGAGTTGTACAAGATGATTAGGGGGTTAGGTAGGGTTGACAGTGTGAACCTTTTCCCGCGTATGGAGTCGGGTATTACAAGGGGGCATAGCTTTAAATTAAGGGGGGGTAGATATAGGACTGAAGTTAGGGGTAGGTTCTTCACTCAGCGAGTCGTAAGTTCATGGAATGCCCTGCCAGCAGCAGTGGTGGACTCTCCCTCTTTATGGGCACTTAAGCGGGCATTGGATAGGTATATGGAGGATAGTGGGTTAGTATAGGTTAGGTGGGCTTGGATCGGCGCAACATCGAGGGCCAAAGGGCCTGTACTGCGCTGTATTCTTCTATGTTCTATGTTCTATGTTCTATTAGAGAGAGAGTGACAGTGAGGATTAGAGAGAGAGTGACAGTGAGGATTAGAGAGTGACAGTGAGGATTAGGGAGAGAGTGACAGCGAGGATTAGAGAGAGAGTGACAGTGAGGATTGGGGAGAGAGTGACAGTGAGGATTAGAGAGAGAGAGTGACACTGAGGATTAGGGAGAGAGTGACAGTGAGGATTAGAGAATGACAGTGAGGATTAGAGAGAGTGACAGTGAGGATTAGGGAGAGAGTGACAGTGAGGATTAGAGAGAGAGTGACAGTGAGGATTAGAGAGTGACAGTGAGGATTAGGGAGAGAGTGACAGCGAGGAGTAGAGAGAGAGTGACAGTGAGGATTGGGGAGAGAGTGACAGTGAGGATAAGGGAGAGAGTGACAGTGAGGATTAGAGAGGGAGTGACACTGAGGATTAGAAAGAGAGTGACAGTGAGAATTAGGGCGACAGTGACATAGAGGATTATTGAGAGATAGTGAGGATAAGGGAGAGAGTGACATGGAGGATTAGAGAATGACAGTGAGGATTAGAGAGAGTGACAGTGAGGATTAGAGAGAGAGTGACAGTGAGGATTAGAGAGAGAGAGTGACAGTGAGGATTAGAGAGTGACAGTGAGGATTAGGGAGAGAGTGACAGCGAGGATTAGAGAGAGAGTGACAGTGAGGATTGGGGAGAGAGTGACAGTGAGGATTAGAGAGAGAGAGTGACACTGAGAATTAGGGAGAGAGTGACAGTGAGGATTAGAGAATGACAGTGAGGATTAGAGAGAGTGACAGTGAGGATTAGGGAGAGAGTGACAGTGAGGATTAGAGAGAGAGTGACAGTGAGGATTAGAGAGTGACAGTGAGGATTAGAGAGTGACAGTGAGGATTAGGGAGAGAGTGACAGCGAGGATTAGAGAGAGAGTGACAGTGAGGATTGGGGAGAGAGTGACAGTGAGGATTAGAGAGAGAGAGTGACACTGAGGATTAGAAAGAGAGTGACAGTCAGGATTAGGGAGACAGTGACAGTGAGCATTAGAGAGAGAGTGACAGTGAGGATTTCATTAGAGAAAAGAAGGTTTAGGGGTGACTTGATTGAGTTGTACAAGATGATTAGGGGGTTAGGTAGGGTTGACAGTGTGAACCTTTTCCCGCGTATGGAGTCGGGTATTACAAGGGGGCATAGCTTTAAATTAAGGGGGGGTAGATATAGGACTGAAGTTAGGGGTAGGTTCTTCACTCAGCGAGTCGTAAGTTCATGGAATGCCCTGCCAGCAGCAGTGGTGGACTCTCCCTCTTTATGGGCACTTAAGCGGGCATTGGATAGGTATATGGAGGATAGTGGGTTAGTATAGGTTAGGTGGGCTTGGATCGGCGCAACATCGAGGGCCAAAGGGCCTGTACTGCGCTGTATTCTTCTATGTTCTATGTTCTATGTTCTATTAGAGAGAGAGTGACAGTGATGATTTGTGAGAGATTGACAGTGAGGGTTAGAGAGAGATTGACAGTGAGGATTAGGGAGACAGTGACAGTGAGCATGAGAGAGAGAGTGACAGTGAGGATTAGAGAGAGAGTGACAGTGAGGATTAGGGAGAGATTGACAGTGAGGGTAAGAGAGAGAGTGACAGTGAGGAATAGGGAGTGAGTGACAGTGAGGATTAGAGAGTGAGTGACTGTGAGGATTAGAGAGAGGCAGTGAGGATTAGTGAGTGACAGTGAGGATTAGAGAGAGAGTGACAGTGAGGATTCGAGAGTGACAGTGAGGATTAGAGAGTGACAGTGAGCATTAGAGAGAGTGACAGTGAGGATTAGAGAGTGACAGTGAGGATTAGAGAGTGACAGTGAGGATTAGGGAGAAAGTGACATTGTGTTTTATGAAGAGACAGTGAGGATTAGGGAGAGTTTGACAGTGAGGATTTGAGAATGACAGTGAGGATAAGAGTGAGTGACAGTGAGGATGAGGGAGAGAGTGACAGTGAGGATTAGGGAGAGAGTGACAGTGAGGATTTGAGAGTGAAAGTGAGGATTAGGGAGTGACAGTGAGGATTAGGGAGAGAGTGACAGTGAGGATTAGGGAGAGAGTGAAAGTGTGGATTAGTGAGTGACAGTGAGGGTTAGGGAGAGAGTGACATTGAGTATAAAGGACAGACAGTGAGGATTAGAGAGAGTCATTGAGGATAACAGGGAGAGTGACAGTGAGCATTAGAGAGAGACAGTGAGGATTAGGGAGTGACAGTGAGGATTAGGGAGAAAGTGACATTGAGGATTAGCGAGAGACAGTGAGGATTAGGGACAGAGTGACAGTGAGGATTAGGGAGACAGTGACAGTGAGCATTATAGAGAGAGTGACAGTGAGGATTAGGGAGAGAGTGACAGTGAGGAATAGGGAGAGAGTGACAGTGAGGATTAGAGAGAGAGTGACAGTGAGGATTAGGGAGTGAGTGACAGTGAGGATTAGAGAGTGACAGTGAGGATTAGGGAGTGACAGAGAGGATTAGAGAGAGTCATTGAGGATAACAGGGAGAGTGACAGTGAGCATTTGAGAGACACAGTGAGGATTAGGGAGTGACAGTGAGGATTAGGGAGAAAGTGACATTGAGGATTAGCGAGAGACAGTGAGGATTAGGGAGAGAGTGACAGTGAGGATTAGAGAATGACAGTGAGGATTAGAGAGAGTGACAGTGAGGATTAGGGAGAGAGTGACAGTGAGGATTAGAGAGGGAGTGACAGTGAGGATTAGGGAGTGAGTGACAGTGAGGATTAGAGAGTGACAGTGAGGATTAGGGAGTGACAGTGAGGATTAGAGAGAGTCATTGAGGATAACAGGGAGAGTGACAGTGAGCATTAGGGAGAGACAGTGAGGATTAGGGAGAGAGTGACAGCGAGGATTAGAGAGAGAGTGACAGTGAGGATTGGGGAGAGAGTGACAGTGAGGATTAGAGAGAGAGAGTGACACTGAGGATTAGAAAGAGTGTGACAGTGAGGATTAGGGAGACAGTGACAGTGAGCATTATAGAGAGAGTGACAGTGAGGATTAGGGAGAGAGTGACAGTGAGGATTAGAGAGAGAGTGACAGTGAGGATTAGGGAGTGAGTGACGGTGAGGTTTACAGAGTGACAGTGAGGATTAGGGAGTGACAGTGAGGATTAGGGAGAGAGTGACAGTGAGGATTAGGGAGAGAGTGACAGTGAGGATTAGTGACTGACAGTGAGGGTTAGGGAGAGAGTGACAGTGAGGATTATAGAGAGAGAGAGTGGGGAATTGAGAGTGACAGTGAGGATTAGAGAGAGAGATAGTGAGGATTAGGGAGAGAGTGACAGTGAGGATTATAGAGAGAGAGAGTGAGGAATTGAGAGTGACAGTGAGGATTAGAGAGAGAGATAGTGAGGATTAGGGAGAGAGTGACAGTGAGGATTTGAGAGAGATTAACAGTGAGGATTAGAGAGAGAGTGACACTGAGGATTAGGGAGTGACAGTGAGGATTAGAGAGTGATAGTAAGGATTAGGGAGAGTGTGACAGTGAGGATTATAGAGAGAGAGAGTGAGGAATTGAGAGTGACAGTGAGGATTAGAGAGAGAGATAGTGAGGATTAGGGAGAGAGTGACAGTGAGGATTTGAGAGACATTAACAGTGAGGATTAGAGAGAGAGTGACACTGAGGATTAGGGAGTGACAGTGAGGATTAGGGAGTGACAGTGAGGATTGGAGAGAGAGTGACAGTTAGGATAAGAGAGAGAGTGACAGTGAGGATTAGGGAGAGAGTGACAGTGAGGATTAGAGAGGGAGTGACAGTGAGGATTAGGTAGTGAGTGACAGTGAGGATTAGAGAATGACAGTGAGGATTAGAGAGAGTGACAGTGAGGATTAGGGAGAGAGTGACAGTGAGGATTAGAGAGAGAGTGACAGTGAGGGTTAGGGAGTGTGTGACCGTGAGGATTAGAGAGTGACAGTGAGGATTAGGGAGAGAGTGACAGTGAGGATTAGGGAGTGACAGTGAGGATTAGGGAGAGAGTGACAGTGAGGATTAGGGAGAGAGTGACAGTGAGGATTAGTGAGTGACAGTGAGGGTTAGGGAGTGAGTGACATTGAGGATTAGAGAGTGACTGTGAGGATTAGAGAGTGATAGTAAGGATTAGGGAGAGAGTGACAGTGAGGATTAGAGAGAGAGAGAGCGAGGATTTGAGAGTGACAGTGAGGATTAGAGAGAGTGATAGTGAGGATTAGGGATGAGTGACAGTGAGGATTCGAGAGGGAGTGACACTGAGGATTAGAAAGAGAGTGACAGTGAGAATTAGGGAGACAGTGACATAGAGGATTAGTGAGAGATAGTGAGGATAAGGGAGAGAGTGACAGTGAGGATTAGAGAATGACAGTGAGGATTAGAGAGAGTGACAGTGAGGATTAGGGAGAGAGTGGCAGTGAGGATTAGAGAGAGAGTGACAGTGAGGATTAGAGAGAGAGTGACAGTGAGGATTAGAGAGAGAGTGACAGTGAGGATTAGAGAGTGACAGTGAGGATTAGGGAGAGAGTGACAGCGAGGATTAGAGAGAGAGTGACAGTGAGGATTGGGGAGAGTGTGACAATGAGGATTAGAGAGAGAGAATGACACTGAGGATTAGAGATAGAGTGACAGTGAGGATTAGGGAGAGAGTGACAGTGAGGATTAGGGAGAGAGTGACAGTGAGGATTAGGGAGAGAGTGACAGTGAGGATTAGAGAGAGAGTGACAGTGAGAATTAGGGAGTGAGTGACAGTGAGGATTAGAGAGTGACAGTGAGGATTAGGGAGTGACAGTGAGGATTAGGGAGAGAGTGACAGTGAGGATTAGTGACTGACAGTGAGGGTTAGGGAGAGAGTGACATTGAGGATTGGGGAGTGACAGTGAGGATTAGAGAGTTGTAGTAAGGATTAGGGAGAGAGTGACAGTGAGGATTAGAGAGAGAGAGCGAGGATTTGAGACTGACAGTGAGGATTAGAGAGAGTGACAGTGAGGATGAGGGAGAGAGTGACAGTGAGGATTAGGGAGAGATTGACAGTGAGGATTAGAGAGTGACAGTGAGGATTAGAGAGAGAGTGACAGTGAGGATTAGAGAGAGAGTGACAGTGAGGAATAGAGAGAGAGTGACACTGAGGATTAGAAAGAGAGTGACAGCGAGGAATAGGGAGAGAGTGACAGTGAGGATTAGAGAGAGTGTGACAGTGAGGTTTAGAGAGAGATTGACAGTGATGGTTAGAGAGACAGTGACAGTGAGGATTAGAGAGAGAGTGACAGTGAGGATTAGGGAGTGAATGACAGTGAGGATTAGAGAGTGAGTGACTGTGAGTATTAGAGAGACAGTGAGGCTTAGAAAGTGACAGTGAGGATTAGAGAGAGAGTGACAGTGAGGATTCGAGAGTGACAGTGAGTATTAGAGAGTGACAGTGAGGAGTAGAGAGATAGTGACAGTGAGGATTAGAGAGTCACAGTGAGGATTAGGGAGAGAGTGACATTGTGGATTAGGGAGAGACAGTGAGGATTAGCGAGAGTGACAGTGAGGGTTAGAGAATGACAGTGATGATAAGAGAGAATGACAGTGAGGATTAGGGAGAGAGTGACAGTGAGGATTAGGGAGAGAGTGACAGTGAGGATTAGAGAGAGAGTGACCGTGAGGATTAGGGAGAGAGTGACAGTGAGGATTAGAGAGGGAGTGACACTGAGGATTTGAAAGAGAGTGACAGTGAGAATTAGGGAGAGAGTGAGAGTGAGGATTAGGGAGAGAGTGACAGTGAGGATTAGAGAGTGACTGTGAGGATTAGTGAGAGAGTGACAGTGAGGATTAGAGAGAGAGTGACCGTGAGGATTAGGGAGAGAGTGACAGTGAGGATTAGAGATAGAGTGACAGTGAGGATTAGAGAGTGACAGTGAGGATTAGAGAGTGACAGTGAGGATTAGGGAGAGAGTGACAGTGAGGATTAGAGAGAAAGTGACAGTGAGGATTAGAGAGTGACAGTGAAGATTAGGGAGAGAGTGACAGCGAGGATTAGAGAGAGAGTGACAGTGAGGATTGGGGAGAGAGTGACAGTGAGGATTAGAGAGAGAGAGTGACAGTGAGGATTAGAAAGAGAGTGACAGTGAGGATTAGGGAGACAGTGACAGTGAGCATTAGAGAGAGAGTGACAGTGAGGATTATGGAGAGAGTGACAGTGAGGATTAGGGAGAGAGTGACAGTGAGGATTAGAGAGAGAGTGTCAGTGAGAATTAGGGAGTGAGTGACAGTGAGGATTAGAGAGTGACAGTGAGGATTAGGGAGTGACAGTGAGGATTAGGGATAGAGTGACAGTGAGGATTAGTGACTGACAGTGAGGGTTAGGGAGAGAGTGACATTGAGGATTGAGGAGTGACAGTGAGGATTAGAGAGTTGTAGTAAGGATTAGGGAGAGAGTGACAGTGAGGATTATAAAGAGTGAGCGAGGATTTGAGACTGACAGTGAGGATTAGAGAGAGTGACAGTGAGGATGAGGGAGAGAGTGACAGTGAGGATAAGGGAGAGATTGACAGTGAGGATTAGAGAGTGACAGTGAGGAATAGAGAGAGAGTGACAGTGAGGATCAGAGAGAGAGTGACAGTGAGGATTAGAGAGAGAGTGACACTGAGGATTAGAAAGAGAGTGACAGCGAGGAATAGGGAAAGAGTGACAGTGAGGATTAGGGAGAGAGTGACAGTGAGGATTATTGAGTGAAAGTGAGGGTTAGGGAGTGAGTGACATTGAGGATTAGAGAGTGACTGTGAGGATTAGAGAGTGATAGTAAGGATTAGGGAGAGAGTGACAGTGAGGATTAGAGAGAGAGAGAGCGAGGATTTGGGAGTGACAGTGAGGATTAGAGAGAGTGATAGTGAGGATTAGGGAGAGAGTGACAGTGAGGATTCGAGAGGGAGTGACACTGAGGATTAGAAAGAGAGTGACAGTGAGAATTAGGGAGACAGTGACATAGAGGATTAGTGAGAGATAGTGAGGATAAGGGAGAGAGTGACAGTGAGGATTAGAGAGTGACAGTGAGGATTAGAGAGAGTGACAGTGAGGATTAGGGAGAGAGTGGCAGTGAGGATTAGAGAGAGAGTGACAGTGAGGATTAGAGAGAGAGTGACAGTGAGGATTAGAGAGAGAGTGACAGTGAGGATTAGAGAGTGACAGTGAGGATTAGGGAGAGAGTGACAGCGAGGATTGGGGAGAGAGTGACAATGAGGATTAGAGAGAGAGAGTGACACTGAGGATTAGAGAGTGACAGTGAGGATTAGAGAATGACAGTGAGGATTAGAGAGAGTGACAGTGAGGATTAGGGAGAGAGTGACAGTGAGGATTAGAGAGAAAGTGACAGTGAGGATTAGAGAGTGACAGTGAGGATTAGGGAGAGAGTGACAGCGAGGATTAGAGAGAGAGTGACAGTGAGGATTGGGGAGAGAGTGACAGTGAGGATTAGAGAGAGAGAGTGACAGTGAGGATTAGAAAGAGAGTGACAGTGAGGATTAGGGAGACAGTGACAGTGAGCATTAGAGAGAGAGTGACAGTGAGGATTAGGGAGAAAGTGACAGTGAGGATTAGGGAGAGAGTGACAGTGAGGATTAGAGAGAGAGTGACAGTGAGAATTAGGGAGTGAGTGACAGTGAGGATTAGAGAGTGACAGTGAGGATTAGGGAGTGACAGTGAGGATTAGGGAGAGAGTGACAGTGAGGATTAGTGACTGACAGTGAGGCTTAGGGAGAGAGTGACATTGAGGATTGGGGAGTGACAGTGAGGATTAGAGAGTTGTAGTAAGGATTAGGGAGAGAGTGACAGTGAGGATTATAGAGAGTGAGCGAGGATTTGAGACTGACAGTGAGGATTAGAGAGAGTGACAGTGAGGATGAGGGAGAGAGTGACAGTGAGGATTAGGGAGAGATTGACAGTGAGGATTAGAGAGTGACAGTGAGGAATAGAGAGAGAGTGACAGTGAGGATCAGAGAGAGAGTGACAGTGAGGATTAGAGAGAGAGTGACACTGAGGATTAGAAAGAGAGTGACAGCGAGGAATAGGGAAAGAGTGACAGTGAGGATTAGGGAGAGAGTGACAGTGAGGATTAGTGAGTGACAGTGAGGGTTAGGGAGTGAGTGACATTGAGGATTAGAGAGTGACTGTGAGGATTAGAGAGTGATAGTAAGGATTAGGGAGAGAGTGACAGTGAGGATTAGAGAGAGAGAGAGCGAGGATTTGAGAGTGACAGTGAGGATTAGAGAGAGTGATAGTGAGGATTAGGGAGAGAGTGACAGTGAGGATTCGAGAGGGAGTGACACTGAGGATTAGAAAGAGAGTGACAGTGAGAATTAGGGAGACAGTGACATAGAGGATTAGTGAGAGATAGTGAGGATAAGGGAGAGAGTGACAGTGAGGATTAGAGAATGACAGTGAGGATTAGAGAGAGTGACAGTGAGGATTAGGGAGAGAGTGGCAGTGAGGATTAGAGAGAGAGTGACAGTGAGGATTAGAGAGGGAGTGACAGTGAGGATTAGAGAGAGAGTGACAGTGAGGATTAGAGAGTGACAGTGAGGATTAGGGAGAGAGTGACAGCGAGGATTAGAGAGAGAGTGACAGTGAGGATTGGGGAGAGAGTGACAATGAGGATTAGAGAGAGAGAGTGACACTGAGGATTAGAGAGTGACAGTGAGGATTAGAGAATGACAGTGAGGATTAGAGAGAGTGACAGTGAGGATTAGGGAGAGAGTGACAGTGAGGATTAGAGAGAAAGTGACAGTGAGGATTAGAGAGTGACAGTGAGGATTAGGGAGAGAGTGACAGCGAGGATTAGAGAGAGAGTGACAGTGAGGATTGGGGAGAGAGTGACAGTGAGGATTAGAGAGAGAGAGTGACACTGAGGATTAGAAAGAGAGTGACAGTGAGGATTAGGGAGACAGTGACAGTGAGCATTAGAGAGAGAGTGACAGTGAGGATTAGGGAGAGAGTGACAGTGAGGATTAGGGAGAGAGTGACAGTGAGGATTAGAGAGAGAGTGACAGTGAGAATTAGGGAGTGAGTGACAGTGAGGATTAGAGAGTGACAGTGAGGATTAGGGAGTGACAGTGAGGATTAGGGAGAGAGTGACAGTGAGGATTAGTGACTGACAGTGAGGGTTAGGGAGAGAGTGACATTGAGGATTGGGGAGTGACAGTGAGGATTAGAGAATTGTAGTAAGGATTAGGGAGAGAGTGACAGTGAGGATTAGAGAGAGAGAGCGAGGATTTGAGACTGACAGTGAGGATTAGAGAGAGTGACAGTGAGGATGATGGAGAGAGTGACAGTGAGGATTAGGGAGAGATTGACAGTGAGGATTAGAGAGTGACAGTGAGGATTAGAGAGAGAGTGACAGTGAGGATTAGAGAGAGAGTGACAGTGAGGAATAGAGAGAGAGTGACACTGAGGATTAGAAAGAGAGTGACAGCGAGGAATAGGGAGAGAGTGACAGTGAGGATTAGAGAGAGTGTGACAGTGAGGTTTAGAGAGAGATTGACAGTGATGGTTAGAGAGACAGTGACAGTGAGGATTAGAGAGAGAGTGACAGTGAGGATTAGGGAGTGAATGACAGTGAGGATTAGAGAGTGAGTGACTGTGAGTATTAGAGAGACAGTGAGGCTTAGAAAGTGACAGTGAGGATTAGAGAGAGAGTGACAGTGAGGATTCGAGAGTGACAGTGAGTATTAGAGAGTGACAGTGAGGAGTAGAGAGATAGTGACAGTGAGGATTAGAGAGTCACAGTGAGGATTAGGGAGAGAGTGACATTGTGGATTAGGGAGAGACAGTGAGGATTAGCGAGAGAGTGACAGTGAGGGTTAGAGAATGACAGTGATGATAAGAGAGAATGACAGTGAGGATTAGGGAGAGAGTGACAGTGAGGATTAGGGAGAGAGTGACAGTGAGGATTAGAGAGTGACTGTGAGGATTAGTGAGAGAGTGACAGTGAGGATTAGAGAGAGAGTGACCGTGAGGATTAGGGAGAGAGTGACAGTGAGGATTAGAGAGGGAGTGACACTGAGGATTAGAAAGAGAGTGACAGTGAGAATTAGGGAGAGAGTGACAGTGAGGATTAGGGAGAGAGTGACAGTGAGGATTAGAGAGTGACTGTGAGGATTAGTGAGAGAGTGACAGTGAGGATTAGAGAGAGAGTGACCGTGAGGATTAGGGAGAGAGTGACAGTGAGGATTAGAGATAGAGTGACAGTGAGGATTAGAGAGTGACAGTGAGGATTAGAGAGTGACAGTGAGGATTAGGGAGAGAGTGACAGTGAGGATTAGAGAGAAAGTGACAGTGAGGATTAGAGAGTGACAGTGAGGATTAGGGAGAGAGTGACAGCGAGGATTAGAGAGAGAGTGACAGTGAGGATTGGGGAGAGAGTGACAGTGAGGATTAGTGAGAGAGAGTGACAGTGAGGATTAGAAAGAGAGTGACAGTGAGGATTAGGGAGACAGTGACAGTGAGCATTAGAGAGAGAGTGACAGTGAGGATTAGGGAGAGAGAGACAGTGAGGATTAGGGAGAGAGTGACAGTGAGGATTAGAGAGAGAGTGACAGTGAGAATTAGGGAGTGAGTGACAGTGAGGATTAGAGAGTGACAGTGAGGATTAGGGAGTGACAGTGAGGATTAGGGATAGAGTGACAGTAAGGATTAGTGACTGACAGTGAGGGTTAGGGAGAGAGTGACATTGAGGATTGGGGAGTGACAGTGAGGATTAGAGAGTTGTAGTAAGGATTAGGGAGAGAGTGACAGTGAGGATTATAGAGAGTGAGCGAGGATTTGAGACTGACAGTGAGGATTAGAGAGAGTGACAGTGAGGATGAGGGAGAGAGTGACAGTGAGGATTAGGGAGAGATTGACAGTGAGGATTAGAGAGTGACAGTGAGGAATAGAGAGAGAGTGACAGTGAGGATCAGAGAGAGAGTGACAGTGAGGATTAGAGAGAGAGTGACACTGAGGATTAGAAAGAGAGTGACAGCGAGGAATAGGGAAAGAGTGACAGTGAGGATTAGGGAGAGAGTGACAGTGAGGATTAGTGAGTTACAGTGAGGGTTAGGGAGTGAGTGACATTGAGGATTAGAGAGTGACTGTGAGGATTAGAGAGTGATAGTAAGGATTAGGGAGAGAGTGACAGTGAGGATTAGAGAGAGAGAGAGCGAGGATTTGAGAGTGACAGTGAGGATTAGAGAGAGTGATAGTGAGGATTAGGGAGAGAGTGACAGTGAGGATTCGAGAGGGAGTGACACTGAGGATTAGAAAGAGAGTGACAGTGAGAATTAGGGAGACAGTGACATAGAGGATTAGTGAGAGATAGTGAGGATAAGGGAGAGAGTGACAGTGAGGATTAGAGAATGACAGTGAGGATTAGAGAGAGTGACAGTGAGGATTAGGGAGAGATTGGCAGTGAGGATTAGAGAGAGAGCGACAGTGAGGATTAGAGAGTGAGTGACAGTGAGGATTAGAGAGAGAGTGACAGTGAGGATTAGAGAGTGACAGTGAGGATTAGGGAGAGAGTGACAGCGAGGATTAGAGAGAGAGTGACAGTGAGGATTGGGGAGAGAGTGACAATGAGGATTAGAGAGAGAGAGTGACACTGAGGATTAGAGAGTGACAGTGAGGATTAGAGAATGACAGTGAGGATTAGAGAGAGTGACAGTGAGGATTAGGGAGAGAGTGACAGTGAGGATTAGAGAGAAAGTGACAGTGAGGATTAGAGAGTGACAGTGAGGATTAGGGAGAGAGTGACAGCGAGGATTAGAGAGAGAGTGACAGTGAGGATTGGGGAGAGAGTGACAGTGAGGATTAGAGAGAGAGAGTGACACTGAGGATTAGAAAGAGAGTGACAGTGAGGATTAGGGAGACAGTGACAGTGAGCATTAGAGAGAGAGTGACAGTGAGGATTAGGGAGAGAGTGACAGTGAGGATTAGGGAGAGAGTGACAGTGAGGATTAGAGAGAGAGTGACAGTGAGAATTAGGGAGTGAGTGACAGTGAGGATTAGAGAGTGACAGTGAGGATTAGGGAGTGACAGTGAGGATTAGGGAGAGAGTGACAGTGAGGATTAGTGACTGACAGTGAGGGTTAGGGAGAGAGTGACATTGAGGATTGGGGAGTGACAGTGAGGATTAGAGAGTTGTAGTAAGGATTAGGGAGAGAGTGACAGTGAGGATTAGAGAGAGAGAGCGAGGATTTGAGACTGACAGTGAGGATTAGAGAGAGTGACAGTGAGGATGAGGGAGAGAGTGACAGTGAGGATTAGGGAGAGAGTGACAGTGAGGATTAGTGACTGACAGTGAGGGTTAGGGAGAGAGTGACATTGAGGATTGGGGAGTGACAGTGAGGATTAGAGAGTTGTAGTAAGGATTAGGGAGAGAGTGACAGTGAGGATTAGAGAGAGAGAGAGCGAGGATTTGAGACTGACAGTGAGGATTAGAGAGAGTGACAGTGAGGATGAGGGAGAGAGTGACTGTGAGGATTAGAGAGAGACAGTGAGGCTTAGAAAGTGACAGTTAGGATTAGAGAGAGAGTGACAGTGAGGATTAGGGAGAGATTGACAGTGAGGATTAGAGAGTGACAGTGAGGATTAGAGAGAGAGTGTCAGTGAGGATTAGAGAGAGAGTGACAGTGAGGATTAGAGAGAGAGAGTGACACTGAGGATTAGAAAGACAGTGACAGCGTGGAATAGGGAGAGAGTGACAGTGAGGATTAGGGAGAGTGTGACAGTGAGGTTTAGAGAGAGATTGACAGTGATGGTTAGAGAGACAGTGACAGTGAGGATTAGAGAGAGAGTGACAGTGAGGATTAGGGAGTGAGTGACAGTGAGGATTAGAGAGTGAGTGACTGTGAGGATTAGAGAGAGACAGTGAGGCTTAGAAAGTGACAGTTAGGATTAGAGAGAGAGTGACAGTGAGGATTGGAGAGTGACAGTGAGTATTAGAGAGTGACAGTGAGGATTAGAGAGATAGTGACAGTGAGGATTAGAGAGTGACAGTGAGGATTAGGGAGAGAGTGACATTGTGGATTAGGGAGAGACAGTGAGGATGAGCGAGAGAGTGACAGTGAGGGTTAGAGAATGACAGTGATGATAAGAGAGAATGACAGTGTGGATTAGGGAGAGAGTGACAGAGAGGATTAGGGAGAGAGTGACAGTGAGGATTAGAGAGTGACTGTGAGGATTAGGGAGAGAGTGATAGTGAGGATTAGAGAGAGAGTGACCGTGAGGATTAGGGAGAGAGTGACAGTGAGGATTAGAGAGAGAGTGACAGTGAGGATTAGCGAGAGAGTGACAGTGCGGGTTAGAGAATGACAGTGATGATTTGAGAGAGTGACAGTGAGGATTAGGGAGAGAGTGACAGTGAGGATTATAGATAGAGTGACAGTGAGGATTAGAGAGTGACAGTGAGGATTAGAGAGAGAGTGACAGTGAGGATTAGGGAGAGAGTGACAGTGAGGATTAGAGAGTGACAGTGAGGATTAGGGAGAGAGTGACAGTGAGGATTAGGGAGTGAGTGACAGTGAGGATTAGAGAGTGACAGTGAGGATTAGAGAGTGACAGTGAGGATTAGAGAGAAAGTGACAGTGAGGATTAGAAAGTGACAGTGAGGATTAGGGAGAGTTTGACAGTGAGGATTAGAGAATGACAGTGAGGATTAGAGAGAGTGACAGTGAGGATTAGGGAGAGAGTTACAGTGAGGATTAGGGACAGAGTGACAGTGAGGATTACAGAGAGAGAGACAGTGAGGATTAGAGAGAGAGTGACAGTGAGGATTAGAGAGTGACAGTGAGGATTAGGGAGTGACAGTGAGGATTAGGGATAGAGTGACAGTAAGGATTAGTGACTGACAGTGAGGGTTAGGGAGAGAGTGACATTGAGGATTGGGGAGTGACAGTGAGGATTAGAGAGTTGTAGTAAGGATTAGGGAGAGAGTGACAGTGAGGATTATAGAGAGTGAGCGAGGATTTGAGACTGACAGTGAGGATTAGAGAGAGTGACAGTGAGGATGAGGGAGAGAGTGACAGTGAGGATTAGGGAGAGATTGACAGTGAGGATTAGAGAGTGACAGTGAGGAATAGAGAGAGAGTGACAGTGAGGATCAGAGAGAGAGTGACAGTGAGGATTAGAGAGAGAGTGACACTGAGGATTAGAAAGAGAGTGACAGCGAGGAATAGGGAAAGAGTGACAGTGAGGATTAGGGAGAGAGTGACAGTGAGGATTAGTGAGTTACAGTGAGGGTTAGGGAGTGAGTGACATTGAGGATTAGAGAGTGACTGTGAGGATTAGAGAGTGATAGTAAGGATTAGGGAGAGAGTGACAGTGAGGATTAGAGAGAGAGAGAGCGAGGATTTGAGAGTGACAGTGAGGATTAGAGAGAGTGATAGTGAGGATTAGGGAGAGAGTGACAGTGAGGATTCGAGAGGGAGTGACACTGAGGATTAGAAAGAGAGTGACAGTGAGAATTAGGGAGACAGTGACATAGAGGATTAGTGAGAGATAGTGAGGATAAGGGAGAGAGTGACAGTGAGGATTAGAGAATGACAGTGAGGATTAGAGAGAGTGACAGTGAGGATTAGGGAGAGATTGGCAGTGAGGATTAGAGAGAGAGTGACAGTGAGGATTAGAGAGTGAGTGACAGTGAGGATTAGAGAGAGAGTGACAGTGAGGATTAGAGAGTGACAGTGAGGATTAGGGAGAGAGTGACAGCGAGGATTAGAGAGAGAGTGACAGTGAGGATTGGGGAGAGAGTGACAATGAGGATTAGAGAGAGAGAGTGACACTGAGGATTAGAGAGTGACAGTGAGGATTAGAGAATGACAGTGAGGATTAGAGAGAGTGACAGTGAGGATTAGGGAGAGAGTGACAGTGAGGATTAGAGAGAAAGTGACAGTGAGGATTAGAGAGTGACAGTGAGGATTAGGGAGAGAGTGACAGCGAGGATTAGAGAGAGAGTGACAGTGAGGATTGGGGAGAGAGTGACAGTGAGGATTAGAGAGAGAGAGTGACACTGAGGATTAGAGAGAGAGTGACAGTGAGGATTAGGGAGACAGTGACAGTGAGCATTAGAGAGAGAGTGACAGTGAGGATTAGGGAGAGAGTGACAGTGAGGATTAGGGAGAGAGTGACAGTGAGGATTAGAGAGAGAGTGACAGTGAGAATTAGGGAGTGAGTGACAGTGAGGATTAGAGAGTGACAGTGAGGATTAGGGAGTGACAGTGAGGATTAGGGAGAGAGTGACAGTGAGGATTAGTGACTGACAGTGAGGGTTAGGGAGAGAGTGACATTGAGGATTGGGGAGTGACAGTGAGGATTAGAGAGTTGTAGTAAGGATTAGGGAGAGAGTGACAGTGAGGATTAGAGAGAGAGAGCGAGGATTTGAGACTGACAGTGAGGATTAGAGAGAGTGACAGTGAGGATGAGGGAGAGAGTGACAGTGAGGATTAGGGAGAGAGTGACAGTGAGGATTAGTGACTGACAGTGAGGGTTAGGGAGAGAGTGACATTCAGGATTGGGGAGTGACAGTGAGGATTAGAGAGTTGTAGTAAGGATTAGGGAGAGAGTGACAGTGAGGATTAGAGAGAGAGAGCGAGGATTTGAGACTGACAGTGAGGATTAGAGAGAGTGACAGTGAGGATGAGGGGGAGAGTGACTGTGAGGATTAGAGAGAGACAGTGAGGCTTAGAAAGTGACAGTTAGGATTAGAGAGAGAGTGACAGTGAGGATTAGGGAGAGATTGACAGTGAGGATTAGAGAGTGACAGTGAGGATTAGAGAGAGAGTGTCAGTGAGGATTAGAGAGAGAGTGACAGTGAGGATTAGAGAGAGAGAGTGACACTGAGGATTAGAAAGACAGTGACAGCGAGGAATAGGGAGAGAGTGACAGTGAGGATTAGGGAGAGTGTGACAGTGAGGTTTAGAGAGAGATTGACAGTGATGGTTAGAGAGACAGTGACAGTGAGGATTAGAGAGAGAGTGACAGTGAGGATTAGGGAGTGAGTGACAGTGAGGATTAGAGAGTGAGTGACTGTGAGGATTAGAGAGAGACAGTGAGGCTTAGAAAGTGACAGTTAGGATTAGAGAGAGAGTGACAGTGAGGATTGGAGAGTGACAGTGAGTATTAGAGAGTGACAGTGAGGATTAGAGAGTTAGTGACATTGAGGATTAGAGAGTGACAGTGAGGATTAGGGAGAGAGTGACATTGTGGATTAGGGAGAGACAGTGAGGATGAGCGAGAGAGTGACAGTGAGGGTTAGAGAATGACAGTGATGATAAGAGAGAATGACAGTGTGGATTAGGGAGAGAGTGACAGAGAGGATTAGGGAGAGAGTGACAGTGAGGATTAGAGAGTGACTGTGAGGATTAGGGAGAGAGTGATAGTGAGGATTAGAGAGAGAGTGACCGTGAGGATTAGGGAGAGAGTGACAGTGAGGATTAGAGAGAGAGTGACAGTGAGGATTAGCGAGAGAGTGACAGTGCGGGTTAGAGAATGACAGTGATGATTTGAGAGAGTGACAGTGAGGATTAGGGAGAGAGTGACAGTGAGGATTATAGATAGAGTGACAGTGAGGATTAGAGAGTGACAGTGAGGATTAGAGAGAGAGTGACAGTGAGGATTAGGGAGAGAGTGACAGTGAGGATTAGAGAGTGACAGTGAGGATTAGGGAGAGAGTGACAGTGAGGATTAGGGAGTGAGTGACAGTGAGGATTAGAGAGTGACAGTGAGGATTAGAGAGTGACAGTGAGGATTAGAGAGAAAGTGACAGTGAGGATTAGAAAGTGACAGTGAGGATTAGGGAGAGTTTGACAGTGAGGATTAGAGAATGACAGTGAGGATTAGAGAGAGTGACAGTGAGGATTAGGGAGAGAGTTACAGTGAGGATTAGGGACAGAGTGACAGTGAGGATTACAGAGAGAGAGACAGTGAGGATTAGAGAGAGAGTGACAGTGAGGATTAGAGAATGACAGTGAGGATTAGAGGGAGAGTGACAGTGAGAATTAGAGAGAGAGTGACAGTGAGGATTAGCGAGAGAGTGACAGTGAGGATTAGAGAGAGAGTGACAGTGAGAATTAGGGAGTGAGTGACAGTGAGGATTAGAGAGTGACAGTGAGGATTAGGGAGTGACAGTGAGGATTAGGGAGAGAGTGACAGTGAGGATTAGTGACTGACAGTGAGGGTTAGGGAGAGAGTGACATTGAGGATTGGGGAGTGACAGTGAGGATTAGAGAGTTGTAGTAAGGATTAGGGAGAGAGTGACAGTGAGGATTAGAGAGAGAGAGCGAGGATTTGAGACTGACAGTGAGGATTAGAGAGAGTGACAGTGAGGATGAGGGAGAGAGTGACAGTGAGGATTAGGGAGAGAGTGACAGTGAGGATTAGTGACTGACAGTGAGGGTTAGGGAGAGAGTGACATTCAGGATTGGGGAGTGACAGTGAGGATTAGAGAGTTGTAGTAAGGATTAGGGAGAGAGTGACAGTGAGGATTAGAGAGAGAGAGCGAGGATTTGAGACTGACAGTGAGGATTAGAGAGAGTGACAGTGAGGATGAGGGGGAGAGTGACTGTGAGGATTAGAGAGAGACAGTGAGGCTTAGAAAGTGACAGTTAGGATTAGAGAGAGAGTGACAGTGAGGATTAGGGAGAGATTGACAGTGAGGATTAGAGAGTGACAGTGAGGATTAGAGAGAGAGTGTCAGTGAGGATTAGAGAGAGAGTGACAGTGAGGATTAGAGAGAGAGAGTGACACTGAGGATTAGAAAGACAGTGACAGCGAGGAATAGGGAGAGAGTGACAGTGAGGATTAGGGAGAGTGTGACAGTGAGGTTTAGAGAGAGATTGACAGTGATGGTTAGAGAGACAGTGACAGTGAGGATTAGAGAGAGAGTGACAGTGAGGATTAGGGAGTGAGTGACAGTGAGGATTAGAGAGTGAGTGACTGTGAGGATTAGAGAGAGACAGTGAGGCTTAGAAAGTGACAGTTAGGATTAGAGAGAGAGTGACAGTGAGGATTGGAGAGTGACAGTGAGTATTAGAGAGTGACAGTGAGGATTAGAGAGTTAGTGACATTGAGGATTAGAGAGTGACAGTGAGGATTAGGGAGAGAGTGACATTGTGGATTAGGGAGAGACAGTGAGGATGAGCGAGAGAGTGACAGTGAGGGTTAGAGAATGACAGTGATGATAAGAGAGAATGACAGTGTGGATTAGGGAGAGAGTGACAGAGAGGATTAGGGAGAGAGTGACAGTGAGGATTAGAGAGTGACTGTGAGGATTAGGGAGAGAGTGATAGTGAGGATTAGAGAGAGAGTGACCGTGAGGATTAGGGAGAGAGTGACAGTGAGGATTAGAGAGAGAGTGACAGTGAGGATTAGCGAGAGAGTGACAGTGCGGGTTAGAGAATGACAGTGATGATTTGAGAGAGTGACAGTGAGGATTAGGGAGAGAGTGACAGTGAGGATTATAGATAGAGTGACAGTGAGGATTAGAGAGTGACAGTGAGGATTAGAGAGAGAGTGACAGTGAGGATTAGGGAGAGAGTGACAGTGAGGATTAGAGAGTGACAGTGAGGATTAGGGAGAGAGTGACAGTGAGGATTAGGGAGTGAGTGACAGTGAGGATTAGAGAGTGACAGTGAGGATTAGAGAGTGACAGTGAGGATTAGAGAGAAAGTGACAGTGAGGATTAGAAAGTGACAGTGAGGATTAGGGAGAGTTTGACAGTGAGGATTAGAGAATGACAGTGAGGATTAGAGAGAGTGACAGTGAGGATTAGGGAGAGAGTTACAGTGAGGATTAGGGACAGAGTGACAGTGAGGATTACAGAGAGAGAGACAGTGAGGATTAGAGAGAGAGTGACAGTGAGGATTAGAGAATGACAGTGAGGATTAGAGGGAGAGTGACAGTGAGAATTAGAGAGAGAGTGACAGTGAGGATTAGCGAGAGAGTGACAGTGAGGATTAGAGAGAGATTGACAGTGAGGATTAGCGAGAGAGTGACAGTGAGGATTAGGGAGAGAGTGACAGTGAGGATTACAGAGAGAGAGAGAGACAGTGAGGATTAGAGAGAGAGTGACAGTGAGGATTAGAGAGAGAGTGACAGTGAGGATTAGGGAGAGGGTGACAGTGAGGATTAGGGAGAGAGTGACAGTGAGGATTAGAGAGAGAGTGACAGTGAGGGTTAGGGAGAGAGTGACAGTGAGGATTACAGAGAGAGAGAGACAGTGAGGATTAGAGAGAGAGTGACAGTGGGGATTAGAGAATGACAGTGAGGATTAGAGGGAGAGTGACAATGAGGATTAGAGAGAGAGTGACAGTGAGGATTAGCGAGAGAGTGACAGTGAGGGTTAGACAATGACAGTGATGATTTGAGAGTGTGACAGTGAGGATTAGGGAGAGAGTGACAGTGAAGATTAGAGAGTGACAGTGAGGATTAGAGAGAGACAGTGAGGATTAGAGAGTGACAGTGAGGATTAGGGAGAGAGTGACAGTGAGGATTAGGGAGTGACAGTGAGGATTAGAGAGTGACAGTGAGGATTAGGGAGAGAGTGACAGTGAGGATTAGGGAGAGAGTGACAGTGAGGATTAGAGTGTGAGTGACAGTGAGGATTAGGGAGAGAGTGACAGTGAGGATTAGAGAATGACAATGAGGATTAGAGGGAGAGTGACAGTGAGGATTAGCGAGAGAGTGACATGGAGGGTTAGACAATGACAGTGATGATTTGCGAGAGTGACAGTGAGGATTAGGGAGAGAGTGACAGTGAGGATTAGAGATAGAGTGACAGTGAGGATTAGAGAGTGACAGTGAGGATTAGAGAGAGACAGTGAGGATTAGAAAGTGACAGTGAGGATTAGAGAGTGACAGTGAGGATTATGGAGAGAGTGACATTGAGGATAAGGGAGAGACAGTGAGGATTAGGGAGAGTCTGACAGTGAGGATTAGAGAATGACAGTTAGGATTAGAGAGAGTGACACTGAGGATTAGGGAGAGGGTGACAGTGAGGATTAGGGGGAGAGTGACAGTGAGGATTAGGGAGAGAGTGACAGTGAGGATTACAGAGATAGAGACAGTGAGGATTGAGAGAGAGTGACAGCGGGGATTAGAGAATGACAGTGAGGATTAGAGGGAGAGTGACAGTGAGGATTAGAGAGAGAGTGACAGGGATGATTAGCGAGAGAGTGACAGTGAGGGTTAGACAATGACAGTGATGATTTGAGAGAGTGACAGTGAGGATTAGGGAGAGAGTGACAGTGAGGATTAGAGATAGAGTGACAGTGAGGATTAGAGAGTGACAGTGAGGATTAGAGAGAGTCAGTGAGGATTAGAGAGTGACAGTGAGGATTAGGGAGAGAGTGACAGTGAGGATTAGGGAGTGACAGTGAGGATTAGAGAGTGACAGTGAGGATTAGAGAGAGAGTGACATTGAGGATTAGGGAGAGACAGTGAGGAATAGGGAGAGTTTGACAGTGAGGATTAGAGAATGACAGTGAGGATTAGAGAGAGTGACAGTGAGGATTAGGGAGAGAGTGACAGTGAGGATTAGGGAGAGAGTGACAGTGAGGATTAGAGTGTGAGTGACAGTGAGGATTAGGGAGAGAGTGACAGTGAGGATTACAGAGTGAGACAGTGAGGATTAGAGAGAGAGTGACAGTGAGGATTAGAGAATGACAGTGAGGATTAGAGGGAGAGTGACAGTGAGGATTAGAGAGAGAGTGTCAGTGAGGATTAGCGAGAGAGTGACAGTGAGGATTGGAGAGAGATTGACAGTGAGGATTAGAGAGTGAGTTACTGTGAGGATTAGAGAGAGAGTGACAGTGAGGATTAGAGAATGACAGTGAGGATTAGAGGGAGAGTGACAGTGAGGATTAGTGAGAGAGTGACAGTGAGGATTAGGGAGAGAGTGACAGTGAGGATTAGAGAGAGAGTGACAGTGAGGATTAGGGAGAGAGTGACAGTGAGGATTACAGAGAGAGAGAGAGACAGTGAGGATTAGAGAGAGAGTGACAGTGAGGATTAGAGAATGACAGTGAGGATTAGAGGGAGAGTGACAGTGAGGATTAGAGAGAGAGTGACAGTGAGGATTAGGGAGAGAGTGACAGTGAGGATTAGAGAGAGAGTGACAGTGAGGATTAGAGAGAGAGTGACAGTGAGGATTAAGGAGAGAGTGACAGTGAGGATTAGAGAGAGAGTGACAGTGAGGATTAGGGAGAGAGTGACAGTGAGGATTACAGAGAGAGAGACAGTGAGGATTAGAGATAGAGTGACAGTGTGGGTTAGAGAATGACAGTGAGGATTAGAGAGAGTGACAGTGAGGATTAGAGAGAGAATGACAGTGAGGGTTAGAGAGAGAGTGACAGTGAGAATTAGAGAGAGAGTGACAGTGAGGATTAGGGAGTGAGTGACAGTGAGGATTAGAGAGTGAGTGACTGTGAGGATTAGAGAGAGACAGTGAGGCTTAGAGAGTGACAGTGAGGATTAGAGAGAGAGTGACAGTGAGGATTCGAGAGTGACAGTGAGGATTAGAGAGTGACATTGAGGATTAGAGATATAGTGACAGTGAGGATTAGAGAGTGACAGTGAGGATTAGCGAGAGAGTGACAGTGAGGGTTCGAGAATGACAGTGATGATAAGAGACAGTGACAGTGAGGATTAGGGAGAGAGTGACAGTGAGGATTAGAGAGTGACTGTGAGGATTAGGGAGAGAGTGACAGTGAGGATTAGAGAGAGAGTGATAGTGAGGATTAGCGAGAGAGTGACAGTGACGGTTAGAGAATGACAGTGATGATTTGAGAGAGTGACAGTGAGGATTAGGGAGAGAGTGACAGTGAGGTTTAGAGATAGAGTGACAGTGAGGATTAGAGAATGACAGTGAGGATTAGAGAGTGACAGTGAGGATTAGGGAGAGAGTGACAGTGAGGATTAGGGAGTAACAGTGAGGACTAGAGAGTGACAGTGAGGATAAGGGAGAGAGTGACAGTGAGGATTAGAGAGAGAGTGACAGTGAGGATTAGAGAGAGAGTGACAGTGAGGATTAGGGAGAGACAATGAGTATTAGGGAGAGTTTGACAGTGAGGATTAGAGAATGACACTGAGGATTAGAGAGAGTGACCGTGAGGATTAGGGAGAGAGTGACAGTGAGGATTAGGTAGAGAGTGACAGTGAGGATTAGAGAGAGAGTGACAGTGAGGATTAGAGAATGACAGTGAGGATTAGAGGGAGAGTGACAGTGAGGATTAGGGAGTGACAGTGAGGATTGGAGAGTGACAGTGAGGATTAGGGAGAGAGTGACAGTGAGGATTAGGGAGTGACAGTGAGGATTAGAGAGTGACAGTGAGGATTAGGGAGAGAGTGACAGTGAGGATTAGAGAGAGAGTGACAGTGAGGATTGGAGAGAGAGTGACAGTGAGGGTTAGAGAGAGAGTGCCAGTGAGGATTAGAGAGAGAGTGACAGTGAGGATTAAGGAGTGAGTGACAGTGATGATTAGAGAGTGAAAGTGAGGATTAGACAGTGACAGTGAGGATTAGAGAGAAAGTGACAGTGTGGATTAGAAAGTGACAGTGAGGATTGGAGAGTGACAGTGAGGATTAGGGAGAGAGTGACATTGAGGATTAGGGAGAGACAGTGAGGATTAGGGAGAGTTTGACAGTGAGGATTAGAGAATGACAGTGAGGATTAGAGAGAGTGACAGTGAGGATTAGGGGGAGAGTGACAGTGTGGATTAGGGAGAGAGTGACAGTGAGGATTAGAGAGTGACAGTGAGGATTAGGGAGAGAGTGACAGTGAGGATTAGAGAGAGATTGACAGTGAGGATTACGGAGAGAGTGACAGTGAGGAATAGAGAGAGAGAGAGACAGTGAGGATTAGAGAGAGGGTGACAGTGAGGATTAGAGAATGACAGTGAGGATTAGAGGGAGAGTGACAGTGAGGATTAGAGAGAGAGTGACAGTGAGGATTAGAGAGTGACAGTGAGGATTAGAGAGTGACAGTGAGGATTAGAGAGAAAGTGACAGTGAGGATTAGAAAGTGACAGTGAGGATTAGAGAGTGACAGTGAGGATTAGGGAGAGAGTGACAGTGTGGATTAGGGAGAGAGTGACAGTGAGGATTAGAGAGTGACAGTCAGGATTAGGGAGAGAGTGACAGTGAGGATTAGAGGGAGAGTGACAGTGAGGATTAGGGAGAGAGTGACATTGAGGATTAGGGATAGACAGTGAGGATTAGGGAGAGTTTGACAGTGAGGATTAGAGAATGCCAGTGATGATTAGAGAGAGTGACAGTGAGGATTAGGGAGAGAGTGACAGTGTGGATTAGGGAGAGACTGACAGTGAGGATTACAGAGAGAGAGACAGTGAGGATTAGAGAGAGAGTGACAGTGAGGATTAGAGAATGACAGTGAGGATTAGAGGGAGTGTGACAGTGAGGATTAGAGAGAGAGTGACAGTGAGGATTAGCGAGAGAGTGACAGTGAGGGTTAGAGAATGACAGTGATGATTTGAGAGAGTGACAGTGAGGATTAGGGAGAGAGTGACAGTGCGGATTAGAGATAGAGTGACAGTGAGGATTAGAGAGTGACAGTGAGGATTAGAGAGTGACAGTGAGGATTAGGGAGAGAGTGACAGTGAGGATTAGAGAGTTACAGTGAGGATTCGAGAGTGACAGTGAAGATTAGGGAGAGAGTGACAGTGAGGATTAGAGAGAGAGTGACAGTGAGGATTAAAGAGAGTGTGACAGTGAGGGTTAGAGAGAGAGTGCCAGCGAGGATTAGAGAGAGAGTGTCAGTGAGGATTAGGGAGAGAGTGACAGTGAGGATTAGAGAATGACAGTGAGGATTAGAGGGAGAGTGACAGTGAGGATTAGAGAGAGAGTGACAGTGAGGATTAGGGAGAGAGTGACAGTGAGGATTAGAGAGAGAGTGACAGTGAGGATTAGAGAGAGAGTGACAGTGAGGATTAAGGAGAGAGTGACAGTGAGGATTAGAGAGAGAGTGACAGTGAGGATTAGGGAGAGAGTGACAGTGAGGATTACAGAGAGAGAGACAGTGAGGATTAGAGATAGAGTGACAGTGTGGGTTAGAGAATGACAGTGAGGATTAGAGAGAGTGACAGTGAGGATTAGAGAGAGAATGACAGTGAGGGTTAGAGAGAGAGTGACAGTGAGAATTAGAGAGAGAGTGACAGTGAGGATTAGGGAGTGAGTGACAGTGAGGATTAGAGAGTGAGTGACTGTGAGGATTAGAGAGAGACAGTGAGGCTTAGAGAGTGACAGTGAGGATTAGAGAGAGAGTGACAGTGAGGATTCGAGAGTGACAGTGAGGATTAGAGAGTGACATTGAGGATTAGAGATATAGTGACAGTGAGGATTAGAGAGTGACAGTGAGGATTAGCGAGAGAGTGACAGTGAGGGTTCGAGAATGACAGTGATGATAAGAGACAGTGACAGTGAGGATTAGGGAGAGAGTGACAGTGAGGATTAGAGAGTGACTGTGAGGATTAGGGAGAGAGTGACAGTGAGGATTAGAGAGAGAGTGATAGTGAGGATTAGCGAGAGAGTGACAGTGACGGTTAGAGAATGACAGTGATGATTTGAGAGAGTGACAGTGAGGATTAGGGAGAGAGTGACAGTGAGGTTTAGAGATAGAGTGACAGTGAGGATTAGGGAGAGAGTTTCAGTGAGGATTAGAGAGAGAGTGACAGTGAGGATTAGGGAGAGAGTGACAGTGAGGATTACAGAGAGAGAGAGAGACAGTGAGGATTAGAGAGAGAGTGACAGTGAGGATTAGAGAATGACAGTGAGGATTAGAGGGAGAGTGACAGTGAGGATTAGAGAGAGAGTGACAGTGAGGATTAGGGAGAGAGTGACAGTGAGGATTAGAGAGAGAGTGACAGTGAGGATTAGAGAGAGAGTGACAGTGAGGATTAAGGAGAGAGTGACAGTGAGGATTAGAGAGAGAGTGACAGTGAGGATTAGGGAGAGAGTGACAGTGAGGATTACAGAGAGAGAGACAGTGAGGATTAGAGATAGAGTGACAGTGTGGGTTAGAGAATGACAGTGAGGATTAGAGAGAGTGACAGTGAGGATTAGAGAGAGAATGACAGTGAGGGTTAGAGAGAGAGTGACAGTGAGAATTAGAGAGAGAGTGACAGTGAGGATTAGGGAGTGAGTGACAGTGAGGATTAGAGAGTGAGTGACTGTGAGGATTAGAGAGAGACAGTGAGGCTTAGAGAGTGACAGTGAGGATTAGAGAGAGAGTGACAGTGAGGATTCGAGAGTGACAGTGAGGATTAGAGAGTGACATTGAGGATTAGAGATATAGTGACAGTGAGGATTAGAGAGTGACAGTGAGGATTAGCGAGAGAGTGACAGTGAGGGTTCGAGAATGACAGTGATGATAAGAGACAGTGACAGTGAGGATTAGGGAGAGAGTGACAGTGAGGATTAGAGAGTGACTGTGAGGATTAGGGAGAGAGTGACAGTGAGGATTAGAGAGAGAGTGATAGTGAGGATTAGCGAGAGAGTGACAGTGACGGTTAGAGAATGACAGTGATGATTTGAGAGAGTGACAGTGAGGATTAGGGAGAGAGTGACAGTGAGGTTTAGAGATAGAGCGACAGTGAGGATTAGAGAATGACAGTGAGGATTAGAGAGTGACAGTGAGGATTAGGGAGAGAGTGACAGTGAGGATTAGGGAGTAACAGTGAGGACTAGAGAGTGACAGTGAGGATAAGGGAGAGAGTGACAGTGAGGATTAGAGAGAGAGTGACAGTGAGGATTAGAGAGAGAGTGACAGTGAGGATTAGGGAGAGACAATGAGTATTAGGGAGAGTTTGACAGTGAGGATTAGAGAATGACACTGAGGATTAGAGAGAGTGACCGTGAGGATTAGGGAGAGAGTGACAGTGAGGATTAGGTAGAGAGTGACAGTGAGGATTAGAGAGAGAGTGACAGTGAGGATTAGAGAATGACAGTGAGGATTAGAGGGAGAGTGACAGTGAGGATTAGGGAGTGACAGTGAGGATTGGAGAGTGACAGTGAGGATTAGGGAGAGAGTGACAGTGAGGATTAGGGAGTGACAGTGAGGATTAGAGAGTGACAGTGAGGATTAGGGAGAGAGTGACAGTGAGGATTAGAGAGAGAGTGACAGTGAGGATTGGAGAGAGAGTGACAGTGAGGGTTAGAGAGAGAGTGCCAGTGAGGATTAGAGAGAGAGTGACAGTGAGGATTAAGGAGTGAGTGACAGTGATGATTAGAGAGTGAAAGTGAGGATTAGACAGTGACAGTGAGGATTAGAGAGAAAGTGACAGTGTGGATTAGAAAGTGACAGTGAGGATTGGAGAGTGACAGTGAGGATTAGGGAGAGAGTGACATTGAGGATTAGGGAGAGACAGTGAGGATTAGGGAGAGTTTGACAGTGAGGATTAGAGAATGACAGTGAGGATTAGAGAGAGTGACAGTGAGGATTAGGGGGAGAGTGACAGTGTGGATTAGGGAGAGAGTGACAGTGAGGATTAGAGAGTGACAGTGAGGATTAGGGAGAGAGTGACAGTGAGGATTAGAGAGAGATTGACAGTGAGGATTACGGAGAGAGTGACAGTGAGGAATAGAGAGAGAGAGAGACAGTGAGGATTAGAGAGAGGGTGACAGTGAGGATTAGAGAATGACAGTGAGGATTAGAGGGAGAGTGACAGTGAGGATTAGAGAGAGAGTGACAGTGAGGATTAGAGAGTGACAGTGAGGATTAGAGAGTGACAGTGAGGATTAGAGAGAAAGTGACAGTGAGGATTAGAAAGTGACAGTGAGGATTAGAGAGTGACAGTGAGGATTAGGGAGAGAGTGACAGTGTGGATTAGGGAGAGAGTGACAGTGAGGATTAGAGAGTGACAGTCAGGATTAGGGAGAGAGTGACAGTGAGGATTAGAGGGAGAGTGACAGTGAGGATTAGGGAGAGAGTGACATTGAGGATTAGGGATAGACAGTGAGGATTAGGGAGAGTTTGACAGTGAGGATTAGAGAATGCCAGTGATGATTAGAGAGAGTGACAGTGAGGATTAGGGAGAGAGTGACAGTGTGGATTAGGGAGAGACTGACAGTGAGGATTACAGAGAGAGAGACAGTGAGGATTAGAGAGAGAGTGACAGTGAGGATTAGAGAATGACAGTGAGGATTAGAGGGAGTGTGACAGTGAGGATTAGAGAGAGAGTGACAGTGAGGATTAGCGAGAGAGTGACAGTGAGGGTTAGAGAATGACAGTGATGATTTGAGAGAGTGACAGTGAGGATTAGGGAGAGAGTGACAGTGCGGATTAGAGATAGAGTGACAGTGAGGATTAGAGAGTGACAGTGAGGATTAGAGAGTGACAGTGAGGATTAGGGAGAGAGTGACAGTGAGGATTAGAGAGTTACAGTGAGGATTCGAGAGTGACAGTGAAGATTAGGGAGAGAGTGACAGTGAGGATTAGAGAGAGAGTGACAGTGAGGATTAGAGAGAGTGTGACAGTGAGGGTTAGAGAGAGAGTGCCAGCGAGGATTAGAGAGAGAGTGTCAGTGAGGATTAGGGAGTGAGTGACCCTGAGGATTAGAGAGTGACAGTGAGGATTAGGGAGTGACAGTGAGGATTAGAGAGAAAGTGACAGTGAGGATTAGAAAGTGACAGTGAGGATTAGAGAGTGACAGTGAGGATTAGGGAGAGAGTGACATTGAGGATTAGGCAGAGACAATGAGTATTAGGGAGAGTTTGACAGTGAGGATTAGAGAATGACACTGAGGATTAGAGAGAGTGTCCGTGAGGATTAGGGAGAGAGTGACAGTGAGGATTAGGTAGAGAGTGACAGTGAGGATTAGAGAGAGAGTGACATTGAGGATTAGGGAGAGAGTGACAGTGAGGTTTAGAGAATGACAGTGAGGATTAGAGGGAGCGTGACAGTGAGGATTAGAGAGAGTGACAGTGAGGATTAGCGAGAGAGTGACAGTGAGGGTTAGAGAATGACAATGATAATTTGAGAGAGTGACAGTGAGGATTAGGGAGAGATTGACAGTGAGGATTAGAGATAGAGTGACAGTGAGGATTAGAGAGTGACAGTGAGGATTGGAGAGTGACAGTGAGGATTAGGGAGAGAGTGACAGAGAGGATTAGGGAGTGACTGTGAGGATTAGAGAGTGACAGTGAGGATTAGGGAGAGAGTGACAGTGAGGATTAGAGAGAGAGTGACAGTGAGGATTGGGGAGAGAGTGACAGTGAGGGTTAGAGAGAGAGTGCCAGTGAGGATTAGAGAGAGATTGACAGTGAGGATTAGGGAGTGAGTGACAGTGATGATTAGAGAGTGAAAGTGAGGATTAGACAGTGACAGTGAGGATTAGAGAGAAAGTGACAGTGTGGATTAGAAAGTGACAGTGAGGATTGGAGAGTGACAGTGAGGATTAGGGAGAGAGTGACATTGAGGATTAGGGAGAGACAGTGAGGATTAGGGAGAGTTTGACAGTGAGGATTAGAGAATGACAGTGAGGATTAGAGAGAGTGACAGTGAGGATTAGGGGGAGAGTGACAGTGTGGATTAGGGAGAGAGTGACAGTGAGGATTAGAGAGTGACAGTGAGGATTAGGGAGAGAGTGACAGTGAGGATTAAAGAGAGAGTAACAGTGAGGATTAGGGAGAGAGTGACAGTGAGGATTACAGATAGAGAGACAGTGAGGATTAGAGAGAGAGTGACAGTGAGTATTAGAGAATGACAGTGAGGATTAGAGGGAGAGTGACAGTGAGGATTAGAGACAGAGTGACAGTGAGGATTAGCGAGAGAGTGACAGTGAGGGTTAGAGAATGACAGTGATGATTTGAGAGAGTGACAGTGAGGATTAGGGAGAGAGTGACAGTGAGGATTAGAGATAGAGTGACAGTGAGGATTAGAAAGTGACAGTGAGAATTAGAGAGTGACAGTGAGGATTAGGGAGAGAGTGACAGTGAGGATTAGGGAGTGACAGTGAGGATTAGAGAGTGACAGTGAGGATTAGAGAGAGGGTGACAGTGAGGATTGGAGAGAGAGTGACAGTGAGGATTAGGGAGTGAGTGACAGTGAGGATTAGAGAGTGACAGTGAGGATTAGAGAGTGACAGTGAGGATTAGAGAGAAAGTGACAGTGAGGATTAGAAAGTGACAGTGAGGATTAGAGCGTGACAGTGAGGATTAGGGAGACAGTGACATTGAGGATTATGGAGAGACAGTGAGGATTAGGGAGAGTTTCACAGTGAGATTAGAGAGAGAGTGACAGTGAGGATTAGAGATTGACAGTGAGGATTAGGGAGAGATTGACAGTGAGGATAAGGGAGAGAGTGACAGTGAGGATTAGAGAGTGACAGTGAGGATTAGGGAGAGAGTGACAGTGAGGATTAGGGAGAGAGTGACAGTGAGGATTAGAGAGTGACAGTGAGGATTAGGGAGAGAGTAACAGTGAGGATTAGAGAGAGAGTGACAGTGAGGATTAGGGAGAGAGTGACAGTGAGGATTAGAGAGAGAGAGACAGTGAGGATTAGGGAGAGAGTGACAGTGAAGATTAGAGAATGACAGTGAGGATTAGAGGGAGAGTGACAGTGAGGATTAGAGAGTGAGTGACAGTGAGGATTTGCGAGAGAGTGACAGTGAGGGTAAGAGAATGACAGTGATGATTTGATAGAGTGACAGTGAGGATTAGGGAGTGACAGTGAGGATTAGAGAGTGACAGTGAGGATTAGGGAGAGAGTGACAGTGAGGATTAGAGTGAGAGTGACAGTGAGGATTGGAGAGAGAGTGACAGTGAGGGTTAGAGAGAGAGTGCCGGTGAGGATTAGAGAGAGAGTGACAGTGAGGATTAGGGAGTGAGTGACAGTGATGATTAGAGAGTGACAATGAGGATTAGGCAGTGACATTGAGGATTAGAGAGAAAGTGACAGTGAGGATTAGAAAGTGACAATGAGGATTGGAGAGTGACAGTGAGGATTAGGGAGAGAGTGACATTGAGAATTAGGGAGAGACAGTGAGGACTAGGGAGAGCTTGACAGTGAGGATTAGAGAATGACAGTGAGGATTAGAGAGAGTGACAGTGAGGATTAGGGAGAGAGTGACAGTGAGGATTAGAGAGAGATTGACAGTTAGGATTAGGGAGAGAGTGACAGTGAGGAATAGAGAGAGAGAGAGACAGTGAGGATTAGAGAGAGACTGACAGTGAGGATTAGAGAATGACAGTGAGGATTGGAGGGAGAGTGACAGTGAGGATTAGGGGAGAGTGACATTGTGGATTAGGGAGAGAGAGACAGTGAGGATTAGAGAGTGACAGTGAGGATTAGGGAGAGAGTGACAGTGAGGTTGAGAGAGACATTGACAGTTAGGATTAGGGAGAGAGTGACAGTGAGGAATAGAGAGAGAGAGACAGTGAGGATTCGAGAGAGAGTGACAGTGAGGATTAGAGAATGACAGTGAGGATTGGAGGGAGATTGACAGTGAGGATTAGAGAGAGAGTGACAGTGAGGATTAGAGAGTGACAGTGAGGATTAGAGAGTGACAGTGAGGATTAGAGAGAAAGTGACAGTGAGGATTAGAAAGTGACAGTGAGGATTAGAGAGTGACAGTGAGGATTAGGGAGAGAGTGACATTGAGGATTAGGGAGAGACAGTGAGGATTAGGGAGAGTTTGACAGTGAGGATTAGAGAATGACAGTGATGATTAGAGAGAGTGACAGTGAGGATTAGGGAGAGAGTGACAGTGTGGATTAGGGAGAGAGTGACAGTGAGGATTAGAGAGTGACAGTGAGGATTAGGGAGAGAGTGACAGTGAGGATTAGGGAGAGAGTGACAGTGAGGATTAGAGAGAGAGAGACAGTGAGGATTAGAGAGAAAGTGACAGTGAGGATTAGAAAGTGACAGTGAGGATAAGAGAGAGAGTGACACTGAGGATTAGGGAGAGAGTGACAGTGAGGATTACAGAGAGAGACAGTGAGGAATAGAGAGAGAGTGACAGTGAGGATTAGAGAATGACAGTGAGGATTAGAGGGAGTGTGACAGTGAGGATTATAGGGAGAGTGACAGTGAGGATTAGCGAGAGAGTGACAGTGAGGGTTAGAGAATGACAGTGATGATTTGAGAGAGTGACAGTGAGGATTAGGGAGAGAGTGACAGTGCGGATTAGGGAGAGAGTGACAGTGAGGATTAGAGAGTGACAGTGAGGATTAGAGAGTGACAGTGAAGATTAGGGAGAGAGTGACAGTGAGGATTAGAGAGAGAGTGACAGTGAGGATTAGAGAGAGAGTGACAGTGAGGGTTAGAGAGAGAGTGCCAGCGAGGATTAGAGAGAGAGTGTCAGTGAGGATTAGGGAGTGAGTGACAGTGAGGATTAGAGCGTGACAGTGAGGATTAGAGAGTGACAGTGAGGATTAGAGAGAAAGTGACAGTGAGGATTATAAAGTGACAGTGAGGATTAGAGAGTGACAGTGAGGATTAGGGAGAGAGTGACATTGAGGATTAGGGAGAGACAATGAGTATTAGGGAGAGTTTGACAGTGAGGATTAGAGAATGACAGTGATGATTAGAGAGAGTGACAGTGAGGATTAGGGAGAGAGTGACAGTGTGGATTAGGGAGAGAGTGACAGTGAGGATTACAGAGAGAGAGACAGTGAGGATTAGAGAGAGAGTGACAGTGAGGATTAGAGAATGACAGTGAGGATTAGAGGGAGTGTGACAGTGAGGATTAGAGAGAGAGTGACAGTGAGGATTAGCGAGAGAGTGACAGTGAGGGTTAGAGAATGACAGTGATGATTTAAGAGAGTGACAGTGAGGATTAGGGAGAGAGTGACAGTGCGGATTAGAGATAGAGTGACAGTGAGGATTAGAGAGTGACAGTGAGGATTAGAGAGTGACAGTGAAGATTAGGGAGAGAGTGACAGTTAGGATTAGAGAGAGAGTGACAGTGAGGATTAGAGAGAGAGTGACAGTGAGGGTTAGAGAGAGAGTGCCAGAAGGGTTAGAGAGAGAGTGTCAGTGAGGATTAGGGAGTGAGTGCCAGTGAGGATTAGAGAGTGACAGTGAGGATTAGAGATTGACTGTGAGGATTAGAGAGAAAGTGACAGTGAGGATTAGAAAGTGTCAGTGAGGATTAGAGAGTAACAGTGAGGATTAGGGAGAGAGTGACAGTGAGGATTAGGGAGAGACAATGAGTATTAGGGAGAGTTTGACAGTGAGGATTAGAGAATGACACTGAGGATTAGAGAGAGTGACCGTGAGGATTAGGGAGAGAGTGACAGTGAGGAGTAGGTAGAGAGTGACAGTGAGGATTAGAGAGAGAGTGACATTGAGGATTAGGGAGAGAGTGACAGTGTGGTTTAGAGAATGACAGTGAGGATTAGAGGGAGAGTGACAGTGAGGATTAGAGAGAGTGATGGTGAGGATTAGCGAGAGAGTGACAGTGAGGGTTAGAGAATGACAGTGATAATTTGAGAGAGTGACAGTGAGGATTAGGGAGAGAGTGACAGTGAGGATTAGAGATAGAGTGACAGTGAGGATTAGAGAGTGACCGTGAGGATTGGAGAGTGACAGTGAGGATTAGGGAGAGAGTGACAGAGAGGATTAGGGAGTGACAGTGAGGATTAGAGAGTGACAGTGAGGATTAGAGAGAGAGTGACAGTGAGGATTGGAGAGAGAGTGACAGTGAGGGTAAAAGAAAGAGTGCCAGTGAGGATTAGAGAGAGATTGACAGTGAGGATTAGGGAGTGAGTGACAGTGAGCATTAGAGAGTGAAAGTGAGGATTAGACAGTGACAGTGAGGATTAGAGAGAAAGTGACAGTGTGGATTAGAAAGTGACAGTGAGGATTGGAGAGTGACAGTGAGGATTAGGGAGAGAGTGACATTGAGGATTAGGGAGAGACAGTGAGGATTAGGGAGAGTTTGACAGTGAGGATTAGAGAATGACAGTGAGGATTAGAGAGAGTGACAGTGAGGATTAGGGGGAGAGTGACAGTGTGGATTAGGGAGAGAGTGACAGTGAGGATTAGAGAGTGACAGTGAGGATTAGGGAGAGAGTGACAGTGAGGATTAGAGAGAGATTGACAGTGAGGATTACGGAGAGAGTGACAGTGAGGAAAAGAGAGAGAGAGAGACAGTGAGGATTAGAGAGAGAGTGACAGTGAGGATTAGAGAATGACAGTGAGGATTAGAGGGAGAGTGACAGTGAGGATTAGAGAGAGAGTGACAGTGAGGATTAGAGAGTGACAGTGAGGAATAGAAAGTGACAGTGAGGATTAAAGAGTGACAGTGAGGATTAGGGAGAGAGTGACATTGAGGATTAGGGAGAGACAGTGAGGATTAGCGAGAGTTTGACAGTGAGGATTAGAGAATGACAGTGATGATTAGAGAGAGTGACAGTGAGGATTAGGGAGAGAGTTACAGTGTGGATTAGGGAGAGAGTGACAGTGAGGATTAGAGAGTGACAGTCAAGATTAGGGAGAGAGTGACAGTGAGGATTAGAGGGAGAGTGACAGTGAGGATTAGGGAGAGAGTGACAGTGAGGATTAGAGAGAGAGAGACAGAGAGGAGTAGAGAGAGAGTGACAGTGAGGATTAGAGAGTGACAGTGAGGATTAGAGAGTGACAGTGAGGATTAGAGAGTGACAGTGAAGATTAGGGAGAGAGTGACAGTGAGGATTAGAGAGAGAGTGACAGTGAGGGTTACAGAGAGAGTGCCAGCGAGGATTAGAGAGAGAGTGTCAGTGAGGATTAGGGAGTGAGTGACAGTGAGGATTAGAGCGTGACAGTGAGGATTAGAGAGTGACAGTGAGGATTAGAGAGAAAGTGACAGTGAGGATTATAAAGTGACAGTGAGGATTAGAGAGTGACAGTGAGGATTAGGGAGAGAGTGACATTGAGGATTAGGGAGAGACAATGAGTATTTGGGAGAGTTTGACAGTGAGGATTAGAGAATGACAGTGATGATTAGAGAGAGTGACAGTGAGGATTAGGGAGAGAGTGACAGTGTGGATTAGGGAGAGAGTGACAGTGAGGATTACAGAGAGAGAGACAGTGAGGATTAGAGAGAGAGTGACAGTGAGGATTAGAGAATGACAGTGAGGATTAGATGGAGTGTGACAGTGACGATTAGAGAGAGAGTGACAGTGAGGATTAGCGAGAGAGTGACAGTGAGGGTTAGAGAATGACAGTGATGATTTAAGAGAGTGACAGTGAGGATTAGGGAGAGAGTGACAGTGCGGATTAGAGATAGAGTGACAGTGAGGATTAGAGAGTGACAGTGAGGATTAGAGAGTGACAGTGAGGATTAGGGAGAGAGTGACAGTGAGGATTAGAGAGTGACAGTGAGGATTAGAGAGTGACAGTGAAGATTAGGGAGAGAGTGACAGTGAGGATTAGAGAGAGAGTGACAGTGAGGATTAGAGAGAGAGTAACAGTGAGGGTTAGAGAGAGAGTGCCAGAAGGGTTAGAGAGAGAGTGTCAGTGAGGATTAGGGAGTGAGTGCCAGTGAGGATTAGAGAGTGACAGTGAGGATTAGAGAGTGACAGTGAGGATTAGAGAGAAAGTGACAGTGAGGATTAGAAAGTGACAGTGAGGATTAGAGAGTGACAGTGAGGATTAGGGAGAGAGTGACAGTGAGGATTAGGGAGAGACAATGAGTATTAGGGAGAGTTTGACAGTGAGGATTAGAGAATGACACTGAGGATTAGAGAGAGTGACCGTGAGGATTAGGGAGAGAGTGACAGTGAGGATTAGGTAGAGAGTGACAGTGAGGATTAGAGAGAGAGTGACATTGAGGATTAGGGAGAGAGTGACAGTGTGGTTTAGAGAATGACAGTGAGGATTAGAGAGAGTGACGGTGAGGATTAGGGAGAGAGTGACAGTGAGGATTAGAGATAGAGTGACAGTGAGGATTAGAGAGTGACCGTGAGGATTGGAGAGTGACAGTGAGGATTAGGGAGAGAGTGACAGAGAGGATTAGGGAGTGACAGTGAGGATTAGAGAGTGACAGTGAGGATTAGAGAGAGAGTGACAGTGAGGATTGGAGAGAGAGTGACAGTGAGGGTAAAAGAGAGAGTGCCAGTGAGGATTAGAGAGAGATTGACAGTGAGGATTAGGGAGTGAGTGACAGTGATGATTAGAGAGTGAAAGTGAGGATTAGACAGTGACAGTGAGGATTAGAGAGAAAGTGACAGTGTGGATTAGAAAGTGACAGTGAGGATTGGAGAGTGACAGTGAGGATTAGGGAGAGAGTGACATTGAGGATTAGGGAGAGACAGTGAGGATTAGGGAGAGTTTGACAGTGAGGATTAGAGAATGACAGTGAGGTTTAGAGAGAGTGACAGTGAGGATTAGGGGGAGAGTGACAGTGTGGATTAGGGAGAGAGTGACAGTGAGGATTAGAGAGTGGCAGTGAGGATTAGGGAGAGAGTGACAGTGAGGATTAGAGAGAGATTGACAGTGAGGATTACGGAGAGAGTGACAGTGAGGAAAAGAGAGAGAGAGAGACAGTGAGGATTAGAGAGAGAGTGACAGTGAGGATTAGAGAATGACAGTGAGGATTAGAGGGAGAGTGACAGTGAGGATTAGAGAGAGAGTGACAGTGAGGATTAGAGAGTGACAGTGAGGATTAGAAAATGACAGTGAGGATTAGAGAGTGACAGTGAGGATTAGGGAGAGAGTGACATTGAGGATTAGGGAGAGACAGTGAGGATTAGGGAGAGTTTGACAGTGAGGATTAGAGAATGACAGTGATGATTAGAGAGAGTGACAGTGAGGATTAGGGAGAGAGTTACAGTGTGGATTAGGGAGAGAGTGACAGTGAGGATTAGAGAGTGACAGTCAAGATTAGGGAGAGAGTGACAGTGAGGATTAGAGGGAGAGTGACAGTGAGGATTAGGGAGAGAGTGACAGTGAGGATTAGAGAGAGAGAGACAGTGAGGATTAGAGAGAGAGTGACAGTGAGGATTAGAGAATGACAGTGAGGATTAATGGGAGATTGACATTGAGGATTAGAAAGAGAGTGACAGTGAAGTTTAGCGAGAGAGTGACAGTGAGGGTTAGAGAATGACAGTGATGATTTGAGAGAGTGACAGTGAGGATTAGGGAGAGAGTGACAGTGAGGATTAGAGATAGAGTGACAGTGAGGATTATAGAGAGACAGTGAGGATTAGAGAGTGACAGTGAGGATTAGAGAGTGACAGTGAGGATTAGGGAGAGATTGACAGTGAGGATTAGGGAGTGACAGTGAGGATTAGAGAGTGACAGTGAGGATTAGGGAGAGAGTGACAGTGAGGATTAGAGAGAGAGTGACAGTGAGAATGGAAAAAGAGTGACAGTGAGGGTTAGAGAGAGAGTTCCAGTGACAATTAGAGAGAGAGTGACAGTGAGGATTAGAGAGTGACAGTGAGGATTAGAGAGAAAGTGACAGTGAGGATTAGAAAGTGACAGTGAGGATTGGAGAGTGACAGTGAGGATTAGGGAGAAAGTGACAGTGAGGATTAGGGAGTGAGTGCCAGTGAGGTTTAGCGAGAGTTTGACGGTGAGGATTAGAGAATGACAGTGAAGATTAGAGAGAGTGACAGTGAGGATTAGGGAGAGAGTGACAGTGAGGATTAGAGAGTGACAGTGAGGATTAGGGAGAGAGAGACAGTCAGGATTAGAGAGAGAGTGACAGTGAGGATTAGGGAGAGAGTGACAGTGAGGATTAGAGAGAGAGAGACAGTGAGGATTAGAGAGAGAGTGACAGTGAGGATTAGAGAATGACAGTGAGGATAAGAGGGAGAGTGACAGTGAGGAGTAGAGATAGAGTGACAGTGAGGATTAGAGAGTGACAGTGAGGATTAGAGAGTGACAGTGAGGATTAGGGAGAGAGTGACAGTGAGGATTAGAGGGAGAGTGACAGTGAGGGTTAGAGAGGGAGTGCCAGTGAGGATTAGAGAGAGAGTGACAGTGAGGTTTAGGGAGTGAGTGACAGTGAGGATTAGCGAGAGTTTGACAGTGAGGATTAGAGAATGACAGTGATGATAAGAGAGAGTGACAGTGAGGATTAGGGAGAGAATGACAGTGAGGATTAGGGAGAGATTGACAGTGAGGATTAGAGAGTGACTGTGAGGATTAGGGAGAGAGTGACAGTGAGGATTAGAGAGAGAGTAACAGTGAGGATTAGGGAGAGAGTGACAGGGAGGATTAGAGAGAGAGTGACAGTGAGAATTGGAGAGAGTGACAGTGAGTGTTAGAAAGAGAGTGCCAGTGAGGATTTGAGAGAGAGTGACAGTGAGGATTAGGGAGAGTGACAGTGAGGATTAGGGGGAGAGTGACAGTGTGGATTAGGGAGAGAGAGACAGTGAGGATTAGAGAGTGACAGTGAGAATTAGGGAGAGAGTGACAGTGAGGATTAGGGAGAGAGTGACAGTGAGGTTTAGAGAGAGATTGACAGTTAGGATTAGGGAGAGAGTGACAGTGAGGAATAGAGAGAGAGTGACAGTGAGGTTTAGAGAGAGATTGACAGTGAGGATTAGAGAGAGAGTGACAGTGAGGATTATAGAGTGACAGTGAGGATTAGAGAGTGACAATGAGGATTAGAGAGTGACAGTGAGAATTAGGGAGAGAGTGACAGTGAGGATTAGGGAGTGACAGTGAGGATTAGGGAGAGAATGACAGTGAGGAATAAGGAGAGAGTGACAGTGAGGATTAGAGAGTGAGATTGAGAAGCGAAGAGAGTGTGAGAGTTAGAGTGCGGATGGGACAGAGTGTGAGAGTGAGGATGGGAGAGAGAATGTGAGACTGACAATGTGGATGGGAGAAAGAGTGAGCGAGAATTTGAGAGTGATGATGGGAGAGAGAGTGTGAGAGTGACGGTGAGGATGGGAGAGAGAGTGTGAGAGTGAGAGCGTGGATGGGAGAGAGTGTGTGAGAGTGAGAGTGAGGATGGGGGAGAGAGTGTGAGAATGAGAGTGAGGATGGGCGAGAGAGTGTGAGAGTGAAAGTGAGAGTGAGGATGGGAAAGAGAGTGATAGAGTGATAGAGAGGATGGGAGAGAGTGTGTGAGAGTGAGAGTGAGGATGGGAGAGAGTGTGAGAGTATCATTGAGGATGGGAGAGAGAGTGTGAGAGTGAGAGTGAGGATGGGAGTGAGTGTGACATGAGAGTGACAGTGAGGATGGGAGAGTGTGAGAGTGAGAGTGAGTGAGAATGGGAGAGAGTGTGAGAGTGAGAGTGCGGATGGGAGAGAGAGCGTGAGATTGAGAGTGAGAATGGGAGAGAGTGTGAGAGTGAGAGTGCGGATGGGAGAGAGAGTGTGAGAGTGAGAGTGAGGATGGGAGAGAGAGTGTGAGAATGAGAGTGAGGGGTGGGAGAGAGTGTGAGAGTGAGAATGAGAATGGGAGCGAGTGTGAGAGTGCAAGTGCGGATGGGAGAGAAAGTGTGAGAGGAAGAGTGAGAGTGAGGATGGGAGAGAGTGTGTGAGAGTGACGGTGAGGATCGGAGAGAGAGTATGAGAGTGAGTGTGAGGATGGAAGAGAGAGTGTGAGAGTGAGAGTGAGGATGAGAGCGAGTGTGAGAGTGAGAGTGAGAATGGGGAGAGTGTGTGAGAGTGAGAGTGTGGATGAGAGCGAGTGTGAGAGTGAGAGTGAGAATGGGAGAGAGTGTGAGAGTGAGAGTGAGTATGGGAGAGAGTGTGAGAGTGAGGATTAGAAGGGAAGAGAGTGTGTGAGTGAAAGTGAGAGTGAGGATGGGAGAGAGTGTGAGAGTGAGATTGAGAAGGGAAGAGAGTGTGAGAGTTAGAGTGCGGATGGGAGAGAGTGTGAGAGTGAGGATGGGAGAGAGAATGTGTGAGTGAGAATGAGAGTGAGGATGGGAGAGAGAGAGAATGAGTGTGAGTGTGGATGGGAGAGAGTGTGAGAGGGAGAGTGTGGATGGGAGAGAGAGTGTGAGAGTGAGAGCGTGGATGCGAGCGAGTGTGAGAGTGAGATTGAGAATGGGAGAGAGAGTGTGAGAGTTAGAGTGAGGATTGGAGAGAGTGTGAGAGTTAGATTGAGAAGGGAAGAGAGTGTGAGAGCTAGAGTGCGAATGGGAGAGAGTGTGAGAGTGAGGATTGGAGAGAGAGTGTGAGAGTGAGAGTGAGGATGGGAGAGAAAGTGTGCTAGTGACAGTGAGGATGGGAGAGAGAGTGTGAGAGTTCGAGTGAGAGTGAGGATGGGAGAAAGAGTGTGAGAGTGAGAGCAAGAGTGAGGATGGGACAGAGAGTGTGAGAGTGAGAGTGTGACTGTGGACGGGAGAGAGAGTCTGAGAGTGACAGTGAGAATGGGAGAGAGTGTGAGAGTGAGAGTGCAGATGGGAGAGAGAGTGTGAGAGTGAGAGTAAGGATGGGAGAGAGTATGAGAGTGAGAGTGAGGATGGGACTAGTGTGACATGAGAGTGACATTGAGAGTGAGGATGGGAGAGAGTGTGAGGGTGAGAGTGCGGATGGGAGAGTAAGTGTGAGAGTGAGAGTGCGGATGAGAGAGAGAGTGTGAGAGTGAGAGTGAGAATGAGGATGGGTGACAGAGTGTGAGAATGAGAGTGAGGGGTGGGAGAGAGTGTGAGAGTGAGAATGAGAATGGGAGCAAGTGTGAGAGTGCAAGTGCGGATGGGAGAGAAAGTGTGAGAGGAAGAGTGAGAGTGAGGATGGGAGAGAGAGTGTGAGAGTGACGGTGAGGATCGGAGAGAGAGTGTGAGAGTGAGTGTGAGGATGGGAGAGAGAGTGTGAGAGTGAGAGTGAGGATGGGAGAGGGTGTGAGTGTGAGAGTGAGGATGGGAGAGAGTGTGTGAGTGAGAGTGAGGATGGGAGAGAGAGTGTGCTAGTGAGAGTGAGGATGGGAGAGAGAGTGTGAGAGTTCGAGTGAGAGTGAGGATGGGAGAAATAGTGTGAGAGTGAGAGTGAGAGTGAGGATGGGACAGAGAGAGTGAGAGTGAGAGTGAGAGTGCAGATGGGAGAGAGAGTATGAGAGTGTGAGAGAGCATGGGAATAGTGTGACATGAGAGTGACAGTGAGGATGGGAGAGATTGTGAGAGTGAGAGTGCAGATGGGAGAGTAAGTGTGAGAGTGAGAGTGAGGATGGGAGAGATAGTGTGAGTGTGAGAGTGAGAGTGAGGATGGGAGAGAGAGTGAATGAGTGTGAGTGTGGATGGGAGAGAGAAAGTGAGAGTGAGAGTGAGGATGGGTGACAGAGTGTGAGAATGAGAGTGAGGGGTGGGAGAGAGTGTGAGAGTGAGAATGAGAATGGGAGCGAGTGTAAGAGTGCAACTTCGGATGGGAGAGACAGTGTGAGAGTAAGAGTGAGAGTGAGGGTGGGAGAGAGAGTGTGAGAGTGACGGTGAGGATCGGAGAGAGAGTGTGAGAGTGAGTGTGAGGATGGGAGAGAGAGTGTGAGAGTGAGAGCGAGGATGGGAGAGAAAGTGTGAGAATGAGAGTGAGGGGTGGGAGAGAGTGTGAGAAGGAGAATGAGAATGGGAGCGAATGTGAGAGTGCAAGTGCGGATGGGAGAGAAAGTGTGAGAGCAAGTGTGAGAGTGAGGATGGGAGAGAGAGTGTGAGAGTGAGAGTGAGAATGGGAGAGAGTGTGTGAGAGTGACGGTGAGGATGGGAGGGAGAGTGTGAGAGTGAGTGTGAGGTAGGGAGAGAGAGTGTGAGAGTGAGAGTGAGGAGGAGAGCGAGTGTGAGTGTGAGAGTGAGGATGGGAGAGAGTGTGAGAGTATCATTGATGATGGGAGAGAGAGTGTGAGATTGACAGTGAGGATGGGAGAGAGTCAGAGTGTGAGAGTGCAGATCGGAGAGAGTGTGAGCGTTACAGTGAGGATGGCAGAGAGTTTGTGAGTGAGAGTGCAGATGGGAGAGAGTGTGAGAGTGAGGATGGGAGAGAGAGAGTGAGAGTGAGGATGGGAGAGAGTGTGAGAGTGAGAGTGAGAATGGGAGAGAGAGTGTGAGATTGACAGTGAGGATGTGAGAGAGTGTGAGAGAGAGAGTGCAGATGGGAGAGAGAGTTAGTGTGAGAGTGAGGATGGGAGAGAGAGTATGAGAGTGAGAGTGAGGATGGGAGAGAGTGTGACATGAGAGTGACAGTGAGGATGGGAGAGAGAGTGTGAGAGTGAGAGTGAGTGAGAATGGGAGAGAGTGTGAGAGTGAGAGTGCGGATGGGAGAGAGAGCGTGAGATTGAGAGTGAGGATGGGAGAGAGTGTGAGAGTGAGAGTGCGGATGGGAGAGAGAGTGTGAGAGTGAGAGTGAGGATGGGAGAGAGAGTGTGAGAATGAGAGTGAGGGGTGGGAGAGAGTGTGAGAGTGAGAATGAGAATGGGAGCGAGTGTGAGAGTGCAAGTGCGGATGGGAGAGAAAGTGTGAGAGTAAGAGTGAGAGTGAGGATGGGAGAGAGAGTGTGAGAGTGACGGTGAGGATCGGAGAGAGAGTGTGAGAGTGAGAGTGAGGATGAGAGCGAGTGTGAGAGTGAGAGTGAGAATGGGGGAGAGAGTGTGAGAGTGAGAGTATGGATGAGAGCGAGTGTGAGAGTGAGAATGGGAGAGAGTGTGAGAGTGTGAGTGCGTATGGGCGAGAGTGTGAGAGTGAGAGTGAGTATGGGAGAGAGTGTGTGAGAGTGAGAATGAGAAGGGAAGAGAGTGTGAGAGTGAGAGTGCGATTGGGAGAGAGTGTGAGAGTGAGGATTAGAAGGGAAGAGAGTGTGTGAGTGAAAGTGAGAGTGAGGATGGGAGAGAGTGTGAGAGTGAGATTGAGAAGGGAAGAGAGTGTGAGAGCTAGAGTGCGGATGGGAGAGAGTGTGAGAGTGAGGATTGGAGAGAGAGTGTGAGAGTGAGAGTGAGGATGGGAGAGAGAGTGTGCTAGTGACAGTGAGGTTGGGAGAGAGAGTGTGAGAGTTCGAGTGAGAGTGAGGATGGGAGAAAGAGTGTGAGAGTGAGAGTGGGAGTGAGGATGGGACAGAGAGTGTGAGATTGAGAGTGTGACTGTCGACGGGAGAGAGAGTCTGAGAGTGACAGTGAGAATGGGAGAGAGTGTGAGAGTGAGAGTGCAGATGGGAGAGAGAGTGAGAGTGAGAGTAAGGATGGGAGAGAGAGTATGAGAGTGAGAGTGAGGATGGGACTAGTGTGACATGAGAGTGACAGTGAGGATGGGAGAGAGTGTGATGTGTGGATGGGAGAGAGAGCGTGAGATTGAGAGTGAGGATGGGAGAGAGTGTGAGGGTGAGAGTGTGGATGGGAGAGTGAGTGTGAGAGTGAGAGTGAGGATGGGAGAGAGAGTGTGAGAGTGAGAGTGAGAATGAGGATGGGTGACAGAGTGTGAGAATGAGAGTGAGGGGTGGGAGAGAGTGTGAGAGTGAGAATGAGAATGGGAGCGAGTGTGAGAGTGCAAGTGCGGATGGGAGAGAAAGTGTGAGAGAGAGTTTGAGAGTGAGGGTGGGAGAGAGAGTGTGAGAGTGACTTTGAGGATGGGAGAGAGAGTGTGAGAGTGAGAGTGAGAGTGAGGATGGGAGAGAGAGAGAATGAGTGTGAGTGTGGATGGGAGAGAGTGTGAGAGCGAGAGTGTGGATGGGAGAGAGAGTGTGAGAGTGAGAGTGTGGAGGCGAGCGAGTGTGAGAGTGAGATTGAGAATGGGAGAGAGAGTGTGAGAGTTAGAGTGAGGATTGGAGAGAGTGTGAGAGTTAGATTGAGAAGGGAAGAGAGTGTGAGAGGTAGAGTGCGAATGGGAGAGAGTGTGAGAGTGAGGATTGGAGAGAGAGTGTGAGAGTGAGGATGGGAGAGAGAGTGTGCTAGTGACAGTGAGGATGGGAGAGAGAGTGTGAGAGTTCGAGTGAGAGTGCGGATGGGAGAAAGAGTGTGAGAGTGAGAGTGGGAGTGAGGATGGGACAGAGAGTGTGAGACTGAGAGTGTGACTGTGGACGGGAGAGAAAGTCTGAGAGTGACAGTGAGAATGGGTTGAGAGTGTGAGAGTGAGAGTTAGGATGGGAGAGAGAGTATGACAGTGAGAGTGAGGATGTGACTAGTGTGACATGAGAGTGACAGTGAGGATGGGAGAGAGTGTGAGAGTGAGAGTGCGGATGGGAGAGAGAGCGTGAGATTGAGAGTGAGGATGGGAGAGAGTGTGAGGGTGAGAGTGCGGATGGGAGAGTGAGTGTGAGAGTGAGAGTGAGGATCGGAGAGAGAGTGTGAGAGTGAGAGTGAGAATGAGGATGGGTGACAGAGTGTGAGAATGAGAGTGAGGGGTGGGAGAGAGTGTGAGAGTGAGAATGAGAATGGGAGCGAGTGTGAGAGTGCAAGTGCGGATGGGAGAGAAAGTGTGAGAGGAAGAGTGAGAGTGAGGATGGGAGAGAGAGTGTGAGAGTGACGGTGAGGATCGGAGAGAGAGTGTGAGAGTGAGTGTGAGGATGGGAGAGAGAGTGTGAGAGTGACAGTGAGGATGGGAGAGAGTGTGAGTGTGAGAGTGAGGATGGGAGAGAGAGTGTGAGGTCGAGAGTGAGGATGGGAGAGAGAGTGTGTGAGTGAGAATGAGAAGGGAAGAGAGTGTGAGAGTGAGAGTGCGAGTGGGAGAGAGTGTGAGAGTGAGGATGAGAAAGGAAGAGAGTGTAAGAGTGAGAGTGAGAGTGAGGATGGGACAGAGTGTGAGAGTGAGATTGAGATGGGAGAGAGTGTGAGAGTGACAGTGAGGATGGGAGAGAGAGTGTGAGAGTGAGAGTGAGAGTGAGGATGGGAGAGAGAGTGTGAGAGTGACAGTGAGAATGGGAGAGAGTGTGAGAGTGGGAGTGCAGTTGGGAGAGAGTGTGAGAGTGAGAGTGAGGATGGGAGAGAGAGAGTGAGAGTGAGAGTGAGGATGGGAGAGAGTGTGTGAGTGAGAGTGAGGATGGGACAGAGTGTGAGGGTGAGAGTGAGGATGGGAGAGAGTGTGAGGGTGAGAGTGCGGATGGGAGAGTGAGTGTGAGAGTGAGAGTGAGGATCGGAGAGAGAGTGTGAGAGTGAGAGTGAGAATGAGGATGGGTGACAGAGTGTGAGAATGAGAGTGAGGGGTGGGAGAGAGTGTGAGAGTGAGAATGAGAATGGGAGCGAGTGTGAGAGTGCAAGTGCGGATGGGAGAGAAAGTGTGAGAGGAAGAGTGAGAGTGAGGATGGGAGAGAGAGTGTGAGAGTGACAGTGAGCATCGGAGAGAGAGTGTGAGAGTGAGTGTGAGGATGGGAAAGAGTGTGAGAGTGAGAGTGAAAGTGTGGATGGGAGAGAGAGTGTGAGAGTGAGAGTGAGAGTGAGGATGGGGAAAGGGAGTGTGAATGTGAGAGTACGGATAGAAGAGAGTGTGAGAATGAGAGTGAAAGTGAGGATGGGAGAGAGAGTGTGAGAGTGAGAGTGAGAGTGAGGATGAGAGAGAGAGAGTGTGAGAGTTAGAGTGAGAGAGAGGATGGGAGAGAGAGTGTGCGAGTGAGATTTAGAGTGAGAGAGAGGATAGGAGAGAGAGTGTGTTTGAGTGAGCGTGAGAGTGAGGACGGGAGAGAGAGTGTGAGGGTGACATTGAGAATGGGAGAGAGTGTGAGAGTGAGAGTGAGGATTGGAGAGAGTGTGAGAGTAACAGTCAGGATGTGAGAGAGAGTGTGAGATTGACAGTGGGGATTGGAGAGAGTATGAGTGTGAGAGCGCAGATGGGAGAGAGTGTGAGAGTGACATTGAGGATGGGAGAGAGTGTGAGAGTGAGAGTGCAGATGGGAGAGTGTGTGAGAGTGAGAGTGAGGATGGGAGAGAGAGAGTGAGAGTGAGATTGAGGATGGGAGAGAGTGTGAGAGTGAGAGTGCAGATGGGACAGAGTGTGAGATTGAGAGTGCGGATGGGAGAGAGAGTGTGAGATTGAGAGTGAGGATGGGAGAGAGTGTGAGATTGAGAGTGCGGATGGGAGAGAGAGTGTGAGACTGAGAGTGAGGATGGGAGAGAGAGTGTGAGAGTGAGAGTGCGAATGGGAGAGAGAGTGTGAGAATGAGAGTGAGGGGTGGGAGAGACTGTGAGAGTGAGAATGAGAATGGGAGCGAGTGTGAGAACACAAGTGCGGATGGGAGAGAGAGTGTGAGAATAAGAGTGAGAATGAGGATGGGAGAGAGAGTGTGAGAGTGACGGTGAGGATGGGAGAGAGACTGTGAGAGTGAGTGTGTGGATGGGAGAGAGAGAGAGTGTGAGAATGAGAGTGAGGATGAGAGCGAGTGTGAGAGTGAGAGTGAGGATGGGAGAGAGAGTGTGAGAGTGAGGACGAGATCGAGTGTGAGAGTGAGAGTGAGAATGGGAGAGAGAGTGTGAGAGTGTGAGTGTGGATGGGAGAGAGTGTGAGAGTGAGAGTGAGGATGGGAGAGAGAGTGTGAGAGTGAGAATGAGAAGGGAAGAGAGTGTGAGAGTGAGAGTGCGATTGGGAGAGAGTGTGAGAGTGAGTATGAGTTTGGAAGAGAGTGTGAGAGTGAGAGTGAGAGTGAGGATGGGAGAGAGTGTGAGAGTGAGATTGAGAAGGGAAGAGAGTGTGAGAGTTAGAGTGCGGATGGGAGAGAGTGTGAGAGTGAGGATGGGAGAGAGAATGTGAGACTGACAGTGTGGATGGGAGAGAGAGTGTGAGAGAGAGTTTGAGAGTGAGGATGGGAGAGAGAGTGTGAGAGTGACTTTGAGGATGGGAGAGAGAGTGTGAGAGTGAGAGTAAGAGTGAGGATGGGAGAGAGAGTGAATGAGTGTGAGTGAGAATGGGAGAGAGTGTGAGAGTGAGAGTGCGGATGGGAGAGAGAGCGTGAGATTGAGAGTGAGGATGGGAGAGAGTGTGAGAGTGAGAGTGCGGATGGGAGAGAGAGCGTGAGATTGAGAGTGAGGATGGGAGAGAGTGTGAGAGTGAGAGTGCGGATAGGAGAGAGAGTGTGAGAGTGAGAGTGAGGATGGGAGAGAGAGTGTGAGAATGAGAGTGAGGGGTGGGAGAGAGTGTGAGAGTGAGAATGAGAATGGGAGCGAGTGTGAGAGTGCAAGTGCGGATGGGAGAGAAAGTGTGAGAGTAAGAGTGAGAGTGAGGATGGGAGAGAGAGTGTGAGAGTGACGGTGAGGATCGGAGAGAGATTGTGAGAGTGAGTGTGAGGATGGGAGAGAGAGTGTGAGAGTGAGAGTGAGGATGAGAGCGAGTGTGTGAGTGAGAGTGAGAATGGGGGAGAGAGTGTGAGAGTGAGAGTGTGGATGAGAGCGAGTGTGAGAGTGAGAGTGAGAATGGGAGAGAGTGTGAGAGTGTGAGTGCGTATGGGCGAGAGTGTGAGAGTGAGAGTGAGTATGGGAGAGAGTGTGAGTGTGAGAATGAGAAGGGAAGAGAGTGTGAGAGTGAGAGTGCGATTGGGAGAGAGTGTGAGAGTGAGGATTAGAAGGGAAGAGAGTGTGTGAGTGAAAGTGAGAGTGAGGATGGGAGAGAGTGTGAGAGTGAGATTCAGAAGGGAAGAGAGTGTGAGAGTTAGAGTGCGGATGGGAGAGAGTGTGAGAGTGAGGATGGGAGAGAGAATGTGAGACTGACAGTGTGGATGGGAGAGAGAGTGTGAGAGAGCTTGAGAGTGAGGGTGGGAGAGAGAGTGTGAGAGTGACTTTGAGGATGGGAGAGAGAGTGTGAGAGTGAGAGTGAGAGTGAGGATGGGAGAGAGAGAGAATGTGTGTGAGTGTGGATGGGAGAGAGTGTGAGAGCGAGAGTGTGGATGGGAGAGAGAGTGTGAGAGTGAGAGTGTGGAGGCGAGCGAGTGTGAGAGTGAGATTGAGAATGGGAGAGAGAGTGTGAGAGTTAGAGTGAGGATTGGAGAGAGTGTGAGAGTTAGATTGAGAAGGGAAGAGAGTGTGAGAGGTAGAGTGCGAATGGGAGAGAGTGTGAGAGTGAGGATTGGAGAGAGAGTGTGAGAGTGAGAGTGAGGATGGGAGAGAGAGTGAATGAGTGTGAGTGAGAATGGGAGAGAGTGTGAGAGTGAGAGTGCGGATGGGAGAGAGAGCGTGAGATTGAGAGTGAGGATGGGAGAGAGTGTGAGAGTGAGAGTCCGGATGGGAGAGAGAGCGTGAGATTGAGAGTGAGGATGGGAGAGAGTGTGAGAGTGAGAGTGCGGATGGGAGAGAGAGTGTGAGAGTGTAGGTGAGGATGGGAGAGAGAGTGTGAGAATGAGAGTGAGGGGTGGGAGAGAGTGAGAGAGTAAGAATGAGAATGGGAGCGAGTGTGAGAGTGCAAGTGCGGATGGGAGAGAGAGTGTGAGAGTAAGAGTGAGAGTGAGGATGGGAGAGAGAGTGTGAGAGTGACGGTGAGGATGGGAGAGCGAGTGTGAGAGTGAGTGTGAGGATGGGAGAGAGAGTGTGAGAGTGAGAGTGAGGATGAGAGCGACTGTGAGAGTGAGAGTGAAAATGGGAGAGAGAGTGTGAAAGTGAGTGTTAGGATGAGGGAGAGAGTGTGAGAGTGAGGATGGGAGAGAGAGTGTGAGAGTGACGGTGAGGATCGGAGAGAGAGTGTGAGAGTGAGTGTGAGGATGGGAGAGAGAGTGTGAGAGTGACAGTGAGGATGGGAGAGAGTGTGAGTGTGAGAGTGAGGATGGGAGAGAGAGTGTGAGGTCGAGAGTGAGGATGGGAGAGAGAGTGTGTGAGTGAGAATGAGAAGGGAAGAGAGTGTGAGAGTGAGAGTGCGAGTGGGAGAGAGTGTGAGAGTGAGGATGAGAAAGGAAGAGAGTGTAAGAGTGAGAGTGAGAGTGAGGATGGGACAGAGTGTGAGAGTGAGATTGAGATGGGAGAGAGTGTGAGAGTGACAGTGAGGATGGGAGAGAGAGTGTGAGAGTGAGAGTGAGAGTGAGGATGGGAGAGAGAGTGTGAGAGTGACAGTGAGAATGGGAGAGAGTGTGAGAGTGGGAGTGCAGTTGGGAGAGAGTGTGAGAGTGAGAGTGAGGATGGGAGAGAGAGAGTGAGAGTGAGAGTGAGGATGGGAGAGAGTGTGTGAGTGAGAGTGAGGATGGGACAGAGTGTGAGGGTGAGAGTGAGGATGGGAGAGAGTGTGAGGGTGAGAGTGCGGATGGGAGAGTGAGTGTGAGAGTGAGAGTGAGGATCGGAGAGAGAGTGTGAGAGTGAGAGTGAGAATGAGGATGGGTGACAGAGTGTGAGAATGAGAGTGAGGGGTGGGAGAGAGTGTGAGAGTGAGAATGAGAATGGGAGCGAGTGTGAGAGTGCAAGTGCGGATGGGAGAGAAAGTGTGAGAGGAAGAGTGAGAGTGAGGATGGGAGAGAGAGTGTGAGAGTGACAGTGAGCATCGGAGAGAGAGTGTGAGAGTGAGTGTGAGGATGGGAAAGAGTGTGAGAGTGAGAGTGAAAGTGTGGATGGGAGAGAGAGTGTGAGAGTGAGAGTGAGAGTGAGGATGGGGAAAGGGAGTGTGAATGTGAGAGTACGGATAGAAGAGAGTGTGAGAATGAGAGTGAAAGTGAGGATGGGAGAGAGAGTGTGAGAGTGAGAGTGAGAGTGAGGATGAGAGAGAGAGAGTGTGAGAGTTAGAGTGAGAGAGAGGATGGGAGAGAGAGTGTGCGAGTGAGATTTAGAGTGAGAGAGAGGATAGGAGAGAGAGTGTGTTTGAGTGAGCGTGAGAGTGAGGACGGGAGAGAGAGTGTGAGGGTGACATTGAGAATGGGAGAGAGTGTGAGAGTGAGAGTGAGGATTGGAGAGAGTGTGAGAGTAACAGTCAGGATGTGAGAGAGAGTGTGAGATTGACAGTGGGGATTGGAGAGAGTATGAGTGTGAGAGCGCAGATGGGAGAGAGTGTGAGAGTGACATTGAGGATGGGAGAGAGTGTGAGAGTGAGAGTGCAGATGGGAGAGTGTGTGAGAGTGAGAGTGAGGATGGGAGAGAGAGAGTGAGAGTGAGATTGAGGATGGGAGAGAGTGTGAGAGTGAGAGTGCAGATGGGACAGAGTGTGAGATTGAGAGTGCGGATGGGAGAGAGAGTGTGAGATTGAGAGTGAGGATGGGAGAGAGTGTGAGATTGAGAGTGCGGATGGGAGAGAGAGTGTGAGACTGAGAGTGAGGATGGGAGAGAGAGTGTGAGAGTGAGAGTGCGAATGGGAGAGAGAGTGTGAGAATGAGAGTGAGGGGTGGGAGAGACTGTGAGAGTGAGAATGAGAATGGGAGCGAGTGTGAGAACACAAGTGCGGATGGGAGAGAGAGTGTGAGAATAAGAGTGAGAATGAGGATGGGAGAGAGAGTGTGAGAGTGACGGTGAGGATGGGAGAGAGACTGTGAGAGTGAGTGTGTGGATGGGAGAGAGAGAGAGTGTGAGAATGAGAGTGAGGATGAGAGCGAGTGTGAGAGTGAGAGTGAGGATGGGAGAGAGAGTGTGAGAGTGAGGACGAGATCGAGTGTGAGAGTGAGAGTGAGAATGGGAGAGAGAGTGTGAGAGTGTGAGTGTGGATGGGAGAGAGTGTGAGAGTGAGAGTGAGGATGGGAGAGAGAGTGTGAGAGTGAGAATGAGAAGGGAAGAGAGTGTGAGAGTGAGAGTGCGATTGGGAGAGAGTGTGAGAGTGAGTATGAGTTTGGAAGAGAGTGTGAGAGTGAGAGTGAGAGTGAGGATGGGAGAGAGTGTGAGAGTGAGATTGAGAAGGGAAGAGAGTGTGAGAGTTAGAGTGCGGATGGGAGAGAGTGTGAGAGTGAGGATGGGAGAGAGAATGTGAGACTGACAGTGTGGATGGGAGAGAGAGTGTGAGAGAGAGTTTGAGAGTGAGGATGGGAGAGAGAGTGTGAGAGTGACTTTGAGGATGGGAGAGAGAGTGTGAGAGTGAGAGTAAGAGTGAGGATGGGAGAGAGAGTGAATGAGTGTGAGTGAGAATGGGAGAGAGTGTGAGAGTGAGAGTGCGGATGGGAGAGAGAGCGTGAGATTGAGAGTGAGGATGGGAGAGAGTGTGAGAGTGAGAGTGCGGATGGGAGAGAGAGCGTGAGATTGAGAGTGAGGATGGGAGAGAGTGTGAGAGTGAGAGTGCGGATAGGAGAGAGAGTGTGAGAGTGAGAGTGAGGATGGGAGAGAGAGTGTGAGAATGAGAGTGAGGGGTGGGAGAGAGTGTGAGAGTGAGAATGAGAATGGGAGCGAGTGTGAGAGTGCAAGTGCGGATGGGAGAGAAAGTGTGAGAGTAAGAGTGAGAGTGAGGATGGGAGAGAGAGTGTGAGAGTGACGGTGAGGATCGGAGAGAGATTGTGAGAGTGAGTGTGAGGATGGGAGAGAGAGTGTGAGAGTGAGAGTGAGGATGAGAGCGAGTGTGTGAGTGAGAGTGAGAATGGGGGAGAGAGTGTGAGAGTGAGAGTGTGGATGAGAGCGAGTGTGAGAGTGAGAGTGAGAATGGGAGAGAGTGTGAGAGTGTGAGTGCGTATGGGCGAGAGTGTGAGAGTGAGAGTGAGTATGGGAGAGAGTGTGAGTGTGAGAATGAGAAGGGAAGAGAGTGTGAGAGTGAGAGTGCGATTGGGAGAGAGTGTGAGAGTGAGGATTAGAAGGGAAGAGAGTGTGTGAGTGAAAGTGAGAGTGAGGATGGGAGAGAGTGTGAGAGTGAGATTCAGAAGGGAAGAGAGTGTGAGAGTTAGAGTGCGGATGGGAGAGAGTGTGAGAGTGAGGATGGGAGAGAGAATGTGAGACTGACAGTGTGGATGGGAGAGAGAGTGTGAGAGAGCTTGAGAGTGAGGGTGGGAGAGAGAGTGTGAGAGTGACTTTGAGGATGGGAGAGAGAGTGTGAGAGTGAGAGTGAGAGTGAGGATGGGAGAGAGAGAGAATGTGTGTGAGTGTGGATGGGAGAGAGTGTGAGAGCGAGAGTGTGGATGGGAGAGAGAGTGTGAGAGTGAGAGTGTGGAGGCGAGCGAGTGTGAGAGTGAGATTGAGAATGGGAGAGAGAGTGTGAGAGTTAGAGTGAGGATTGGAGAGAGTGTGAGAGTTAGATTGAGAAGGGAAGAGAGTGTGAGAGGTAGAGTGCGAATGGGAGAGAGTGTGAGAGTGAGGATTGGAGAGAGAGTGTGAGAGTGAGAGTGAGGATGGGAGAGAGAGTGAATGAGTGTGAGTGAGAATGGGAGAGAGTGTGAGAGTGAGAGTGCGGATGGGAGAGAGAGCGTGAGATTGAGAGTGAGGATGGGAGAGAGTGTGAGAGTGAGAGTCCGGATGGGAGAGAGAGCGTGAGATTGAGAGTGAGGATGGGAGAGAGTGTGAGAGTGAGAGTGCGGATGGGAGAGAGAGTGTGAGAGTGTAGGTGAGGATGGGAGAGAGAGTGTGAGAATGAGAGTGAGGGGTGGGAGAGAGTGAGAGAGTAAGAATGAGAATGGGAGCGAGTGTGAGAGTGCAAGTGCGGATGGGAGAGAGAGTGTGAGAGTAAGAGTGAGAGTGAGGATGGGAGAGAGAGTGTGAGAGTGACGGTGAGGATGGGAGAGCGAGTGTGAGAGTGAGTGTGAGGATGGGAGAGAGAGTGTGAGAGTGAGAGTGAGGATGAGAGCGACTGTGAGAGTGAGAGTGAAAATGGGAGAGAGAGTGTGAAAGTGAGTGTTAGGATGAGGGAGAGAGTGTGAGAGTGAGGATGGGAGAGAGAGTGTGAGAGTGACGGTGAGGATCGGAGAGAGAGTGTGAGAGTGAGTGTGAGGATGGGAGAGAGAGTGTGAGAGTGACAGTGAGGATGGGAGAGAGTGTGAGTGTGAGAGTGAGGATGGGAGAGAGAGTGTGAGGTCGAGAGTGAGGATGGGAGAGAGAGTGTGTGAGTGAGAATGAGAAGGGAAGAGAGTGTGAGAGTGAGAGTGCGAGTGGGAGAGAGTGTGAGAGTGAGGATGAGAAAGGAAGAGAGTGTAAGAGTGAGAGTGAGAGTGAGGATGGGACAGAGTGTGAGAGTGAGATTGAGATGGGAGAGAGTGTGAGAGTGACAGTGAGGATGGGAGAGAGAGTGTGAGAGTGAGAGTGAGAGTGAGGATGGGAGAGAGAGTGTGAGAGTGACAGTGAGAATGGGAGAGAGTGTGAGAGTGGGAGTGCAGTTGGGAGAGAGTGTGAGAGTGAGAGTGAGGATGGGAGAGAGAGAGTGAGAGTGAGAGTGAGGATGGGAGAGAGTGTGTGAGTGAGAGTGAGGATGGGACAGAGTGTGAGGGTGAGAGTGAGGATGGGAGAGAGTGTGAGGGTGAGAGTGCGGATGGGAGAGTGAGTGTGAGAGTGAGAGTGAGGATCGGAGAGAGAGTGTGAGAGTGAGAGTGAGAATGAGGATGGGTGACAGAGTGTGAGAATGAGAGTGAGGGGTGGGAGAGAGTGTGAGAGTGAGAATGAGAATGGGAGCGAGTGTGAGAGTGCAAGTGCGGATGGGAGAGAAAGTGTGAGAGGAAGAGTGAGAGTGAGGATGGGAGAGAGAGTGTGAGAGTGACAGTGAGCATCGGAGAGAGAGTGTGAGAGTGAGTGTGAGGATGGGAAAGAGTGTGAGAGTGAGAGTGAAAGTGTGGATGGGAGAGAGAGTGTGAGAGTGAGAGTGAGAGTGAGGATGGGGAAAGGGAGTGTGAATGTGAGAGTACGGATAGAAGAGAGTGTGAGAATGAGAGTGAAAGTGAGGATGGGAGAGAGAGTGTGAGAGTGAGAGTGAGAGTGAGGATGAGAGAGAGAGAGTGTGAGAGTTAGAGTGAGAGAGAGGATGGGAGAGAGAGTGTGCGAGTGAGATTTAGAGTGAGAGAGAGGATAGGAGAGAGAGTGTGTTTGAGTGAGCGTGAGAGTGAGGACGGGAGAGAGAGTGTGAGGGTGACATTGAGAATGGGAGAGAGTGTGAGAGTGAGAGTGAGGATTGGAGAGAGTGTGAGAGTAACAGTCAGGATGTGAGAGAGAGTGTGAGATTGACAGTGGGGATTGGAGAGAGTATGAGTGTGAGAGCGCAGATGGGAGAGAGTGTGAGAGTGACATTGAGGATGGGAGAGAGTGTGAGAGTGAGAGTGCAGATGGGAGAGTGTGTGAGAGTGAGAGTGAGGATGGGAGAGAGAGAGTGAGAGTGAGATTGAGGATGGGAGAGAGTGTGAGAGTGAGAGTGCAGATGGGACAGAGTGTGAGATTGAGAGTGCGGATGGGAGAGAGAGTGTGAGATTGAGAGTGAGGATGGGAGAGAGTGTGAGATTGAGAGTGCGGATGGGAGAGAGAGTGTGAGACTGAGAGTGAGGATGGGAGAGAGAGTGTGAGAGTGAGAGTGCGAATGGGAGAGAGAGTGTGAGAATGAGAGTGAGGGGTGGGAGAGACTGTGAGAGTGAGAATGAGAATGGGAGCGAGTGTGAGAACACAAGTGCGGATGGGAGAGAGAGTGTGAGAATAAGAGTGAGAATGAGGATGGGAGAGAGAGTGTGAGAGTGACGGTGAGGATGGGAGAGAGACTGTGAGAGTGAGTGTGTGGATGGGAGAGAGAGAGAGTGTGAGAATGAGAGTGAGGATGAGAGCGAGTGTGAGAGTGAGAGTGAGGATGGGAGAGAGAGTGTGAGAGTGAGGACGAGATCGAGTGTGAGAGTGAGAGTGAGAATGGGAGAGAGAGTGTGAGAGTGTGAGTGTGGATGGGAGAGAGTGTGAGAGTGAGAGTGAGGATGGGAGAGAGAGTGTGAGAGTGAGAATGAGAAGGGAAGAGAGTGTGAGAGTGAGAGTGCGATTGGGAGAGAGTGTGAGAGTGAGTATGAGTTTGGAAGAGAGTGTGAGAGTGAGAGTGAGAGTGAGGATGGGAGAGAGTGTGAGAGTGAGATTGAGAAGGGAAGAGAGTGTGAGAGTTAGAGTGCGGATGGGAGAGAGTGTGAGAGTGAGGATGGGAGAGAGAATGTGAGACTGACAGTGTGGATGGGAGAGAGAGTGTGAGAGAGAGTTTGAGAGTGAGGATGGGAGAGAGAGTGTGAGAGTGACTTTGAGGATGGGAGAGAGAGTGTGAGAGTGAGAGTAAGAGTGAGGATGGGAGAGAGAGTGAATGAGTGTGAGTGAGAATGGGAGAGAGTGTGAGAGTGAGAGTGCGGATGGGAGAGAGAGCGTGAGATTGAGAGTGAGGATGGGAGAGAGTGTGAGAGTGAGAGTGCGGATGGGAGAGAGAGCGTGAGATTGAGAGTGAGGATGGGAGAGAGTGTGAGAGTGAGAGTGCGGATAGGAGAGAGAGTGTGAGAGTGAGAGTGAGGATGGGAGAGAGAGTGTGAGAATGAGAGTGAGGGGTGGGAGAGAGTGTGAGAGTGAGAATGAGAATGGGAGCGAGTGTGAGAGTGCAAGTGCGGATGGGAGAGAAAGTGTGAGAGTAAGAGTGAGAGTGAGGATGGGAGAGAGAGTGTGAGAGTGACGGTGAGGATCGGAGAGAGATTGTGAGAGTGAGTGTGAGGATGGGAGAGAGAGTGTGAGAGTGAGAGTGAGGATGAGAGCGAGTGTGTGAGTGAGAGTGAGAATGGGGGAGAGAGTGTGAGAGTGAGAGTGTGGATGAGAGCGAGTGTGAGAGTGAGAGTGAGAATGGGAGAGAGTGTGAGAGTGTGAGTGCGTATGGGCGAGAGTGTGAGAGTGAGAGTGAGTATGGGAGAGAGTGTGAGTGTGAGAATGAGAAGGGAAGAGAGTGTGAGAGTGAGAGTGCGATTGGGAGAGAGTGTGAGAGTGAGGATTAGAAGGGAAGAGAGTGTGTGAGTGAAAGTGAGAGTGAGGATGGGAGAGAGTGTGAGAGTGAGATTCAGAAGGGAAGAGAGTGTGAGAGTTAGAGTGCGGATGGGAGAGAGTGTGAGAGTGAGGATGGGAGAGAGAATGTGAGACTGACAGTGTGGATGGGAGAGAGAGTGTGAGAGAGCTTGAGAGTGAGGGTGGGAGAGAGAGTGTGAGAGTGACTTTGAGGATGGGAGAGAGAGTGTGAGAGTGAGAGTGAGAGTGAGGATGGGAGAGAGAGAGAATGTGTGTGAGTGTGGATGGGAGAGAGTGTGAGAGCGAGAGTGTGGATGGGAGAGAGAGTGTGAGAGTGAGAGTGTGGAGGCGAGCGAGTGTGAGAGTGAGATTGAGAATGGGAGAGAGAGTGTGAGAGTTAGAGTGAGGATTGGAGAGAGTGTGAGAGTTAGATTGAGAAGGGAAGAGAGTGTGAGAGGTAGAGTGCGAATGGGAGAGAGTGTGAGAGTGAGGATTGGAGAGAGAGTGTGAGAGTGAGAGTGAGGATGGGAGAGAGAGTGTGCTAGTGACAGTGAGGATGGAAAGAGAGTGTGAGATTGAGAGTGCGGATGGGAGAGAGAGTGTGAGACTGAGAGTGAGGATGGGAGAGAGAATGTGAGAGTGAGAGTGAGAGTGAGGATGGGAGAGAGAGTGAATGAGTGTGAGTGAGAATGGGAGAGAGTGTGAGAGTGAGAGTGCGGATGGGAGAGAGAGCGTGAGATTGAGAGTGAGGATGGGAGAGAGTGTGAGAGTGAGAGTCCGGATGGGAGAGAGAGCGTGAGATTGAGAGTGAGGATGGGAGAGAGTGTGAGAGTGAGAGTGCGGATGGGAGAGAGAGTGTGAGAGTGTAGGTGAGGATGGGAGAGAGAGTGTGAGAATGAGAGTGAGGGGTGGGAGAGAGTGAGAGAGTAAGAATGAGAATGGGAGCGAGTGTGAGAGTGCAAGTGCGGATGGGAGAGAGAGTGTGAGAGTAAGAGTGAGAGTGAGGATGGGAGAGAGAGTGTGAGAGTGACGGTGAGGATGGGAGAGCGAGTGTGAGAGTGAGTGTGAGGATGGGAGAGAGAGTGTGAGAGTGAGAGTGAGGATGAGAGCGACTGTGAGAGTGAGAGTGAAAATGGGAGAGAGAGTGTGAAAGTGAGTGTTAGGATGAGGGAGAGAGTGTGAGAGTGAGGATGGGAGAGAGTGTGTGAGTGTGAGAGTGCGGATGGGAGAGCGTGTGTGAGAGTGACAGTGAGGATGGGAGAGAGAGTGTGAGAGTGAGAATGGGAGAGAGTGTGGAATTGAGGATGGGAGAGAGAGTGTGGGAGTGAGGATGGGAGAGAGAGTGTGAGAGTGAGAGTGAGAATGGGAGAGAGTGTGTGAGATTGAGAGTGAGAATGGGAGTAAGTGTGGGAGTGAGAATGGGAGAGAGAGTGTGAGAGTGAGAGTCAGGATGGGAGAGAGTGTGTGAGTAAGGATGGGAGAGAGAGTGTGAGAGTGAGAGTGAGGATGGGAGAGAGTGAGTGAGAGTTAGAGTGAGAATGGGAGTGAGTGTGGGAGTGAGGATGGGAGAGAGAGTGTGAGAGTAAGACTGAGGATGGTAGAGAGAGTGTGAGCGTGAGAGTGAGGATCGGAGAGAGGTTGTGAGGGTGAGAGTGAGAATGGGAGAGAGTGTGAGAGTGAGAGTGCGGATCGTTGAGAGAGTGTGAGAGTGAGGATGGGAGAGAGAGTGTGAGAATGAGAGTGAGGGGTGGGAGAGAGTGTGAGAGTGAGAATGAGATTGGGAGCGAGTGTGAGAGTGCAAGTGCAGATGGGAGGGAGAGTGTGAGAGTAAAAGTGAGAGTGAGGATGGGAGAGAGAGTGTGAGAGTGAGTGTGAGGAAGGGAGAGAGAGTGTGAGAGTGAGAGTTAGAATGGGAGAGAAAGTGTGAGAGTGTGAGTGTGGATGGGAGAGAGTGTGAGAGTGAGAGTGAGGATGGGGGATTGAGTGTGAGAGTGAGAGTGAGGATGAGAGCGAGTGTGAGAGTGAGAGTGCGATTGGGAAAGAGAGTGTGAGAGTGAGTTTGGATGGGAGAGAGTGTGGGAGTGAGAGTGAGGACGGGAGAGAGTGTGAGAGTAACATTGAGGATGGGAGAGAGAGTATGAGATTGACAGTGAGGATGGGAGAGAGTGTGTGAGATTGACAGTGAGGATGGGAGAGAGTGTGAGAGAGAGAGTGCAGATGGGAGAGAGAGTGAGAGTGAGGATGGGAGAGAGAGTATGAGAGTGTGAGTGAGGATGGGAGAGACTGTGACATGAGAGTGACAGTGAGGATGGAAGAGTGAGTGTGAGAGTGAGTGTGTGGATGGGAGAGAGATTGTGAGAGTGAGAGTGAGGATGGGACAGAGAGTGTGAGAGTGAGAGTGAGAGTGCGGATGGGAGAGAGAGTGTTAGAATGAGAGTGAGGGGTGGGAGAGTGTGTGAGAGTGAGAATGAGAATGGGAGCGAGTGTGAGAGTGCAAGTGCGGATGGGAGAGACTGTATGAGAGTAAGAGTGAGAGTGAGGATGGGAGAGAGTGTGTGAGAGTGACAGTGAGGATGGGAGAGAGAGTGTGAGAGTGAGAGTGAGGATGAGAGCGAGTGTGAGAGTGAGAGTGAGAATGGGGGAGAGAGTGTGAGAGTGCGAGTTAGAATGGAAACGAGTGTGAGTGTGCAAGTGCGGATGGGAGAGACTGTGTGAGAGTAAGAGTGAGAGTGAGGATGGGAGAGAGAGTGTAAGAATGACGGTGAGGATCGGAGAGAGAGTGTGAGAGTGAGTGTGAGGATGGGAGAGAGAGTGTGAGAGTGAGAGTGAGGATGAGAGCGAGAGTGAGAGTGAGAGTGAGAATGGGGAAGAGAGTGTGAGAGTGAGAGTGAGAATGGGAGAGAGAGTGTGAGAGTGTGAGTGTGGATGTGAGAGTGTGAGAGTGAGAGTGAGGATGGGAGAGAGTGTGAGAGTGAGGATGGGAGAGAGAGTGTGAGACTGACAGTGCAGATGGGAGAGAGAGTGTGAGATAGAGTTTGAGAGTGAGGATGGGAGAGAGTGTGAGAGTGTGAGTGTGGATGGGAGAGAGTGTGAGAGTGAGATTGTGAATGGGAGAGAGAGTGTGAGAGTGAGAGCGTGGATGATAGCGAGTGTGAGAGTGAGATTGAGAATGGGAGAGAGAGTGTGAGAGTGTGAGTGTGGATGGGAGAGAGTGTGCGAGTGAGAGTGAGGATGGGCGAGAGTATGTGAGTTTGGATGAGAAGGGAAGAGAGTGTGAGAGTGAGAGTGAGAGTGAGGATGGGAGAGAGTGTGCGAGTGAGAGTGAGGATGAGAGAGAGAGTGAGAGAGTTCGAGTGAGAGTGAGGATGGGAGAGAGAGTGTGAGTGTTCGAGTGAGAGAGGATGTGAGAGAGAGTGTGGGAGTGAGAGTGAGAATGAGAATGGGAGAGAGAGTGTGCGAGTGAGAGTGAGGATGGGAGAGAGTATGTGAGTGTGGATGAGAAGGGAAGAGAGTGTGAGAGTGAGAGTAAGAGTGCGAATGGGAGCGAGTATGAGAGTGAGGATGGGAGAGAGAGTGTGAGAGTGAGAGTGAGGATGGGAGAGAGAGTGTGAGAGTGAGAGCGAGGATGGGAGAGAGAGTGTGAGAGTTCGAGTGAGAGTGAGGATGGGAGAGAGAGTGTGAGTGTTCGAGTGAGAGAGGATGGGAGAGAGAGTGTGGGAGTGAGAATGAGGATGGGAGAGAGAGTGTGAGAGTGAGAGTGACAGTGAGTATGGGAGAGAGAGTGTGAGATTCACAGTGAGGAAGGGAGAGAGTGTGAGTGTGAGAGTGCAGATGTGAGAGAGTGTGAGAGTGACAGTGAGGATGGGAGAGAGAGTGAGAGTGCAGATGTGAGAGAGTTTGTGAGAGTGAGAATGAGAAGGGAAGAGAGTGTGAGAGTGAGAGTGCGATTGGGAGAGTGTGTGAGAGTGAGGATGAGAAGGGAAGAGAGTGTAAAAGTGAGAGTGAGAGTGAGGATGGGAGAGAGTGTGAGAGTGAGATTGAGATGGGAGAGAGTGTGAGAGTGACAGTGAGGATGGGAGATAGTGTGAGAGTGAGATTGAGGATGGGAGAGAGACAGTGAGAGTGAGGATGGGAGAGAGTGTGAGAGTGAGATTGAGATGGGAGAGAGTGTGAGAGTGACAGTGAGGATGGGAGAGAGTGTGAGAGTGAGAGTGAGGATGGGAGAGAGAGAGTGAGGGTGAGGATGGGAGAGAGAGTGTGAGGGCGAGATTGAGGATGAGCGAGAGAGTGTGAGATTGACAGTGAGGAGGGGAGAAAGTGTGAGAGTGAGAGTGATGATGGGAGAGAGAGTGTGAGAGTGAGAATGAGAAGGGAAGAGAGTGTAAGAGTGAGAGTGAGTGTGAGGATGGGAGGGAGAGTGTGAGAGTGAGAGTGAGAGTGAGGATGGGAGAGAGAGTGTGAGAGTGAGGATGAGAAGGGAAGAGAGTGTAAGAGTGAGAGTGAGTGTGAGGATGGGAGAGAGACTGTTAGAGTGAGAGTGAGAGTGAGGATGGGAGAGAGAGTGTGAGAGTGAGAGTGAGAGTGAGGATGGGAGAGAGAGTGTGAGAGTTAGATTGAGAGAGGATGGGAGAGAAAGTGTGAGAATGAAAGTGAGAGTGAGGACGGGAGAGAGAGTGTGAGAGTGACAGTGAGAATGGGAGAGAGTGTGAGAGTGAGAGTGAGGATGGGAGCGAGCGTGTGAGATTGACAGTGAGGATGGGAGAGAGTGTGAGTGTGAGAGTGCAGATGGGAGAGAGTGTGAGAGTGACATTGAGGATGGGAGAGAGTGTGAGAGTGAGGATGAGAAGGGAAGAGAGTGTAAAAGTGAGAGTGAGAGTGAGGATGGGAGAGAGTGTGAGAGTGAGATTGAGATGGGAGAGAGTGTGAGAGTGACAGTGAGGATGGGAGATAGTGTGAGAGTGAGATTGAGGATGGGAGAGAGACAGTGAGAGTGAGGATGGGAGAGAGTGTGAGAGTGAGATTGAGATGGGAGAGAGTGTGAGAGTGACAGTGAGGATGGGAGAGAGTGTGAGAGTGAGAGTGAGGATGGGAGAGAGAGAGTGAGGGTGAGGATGGGAGAGAGAGTGTGAGGGCGAGATTGAGGATGAGCGAGAGAGTGTGAGATTGACAGTGAGGAGGGGAGAAAGTGTGAGAGTGAGAGTGATGATGGGAGAGAGAGTGTGAGAGTGAGAATGAGAAGGGAAGAGAGTGTAAGAGTGAGAGTGAGTGTGAGGATGGGAGGGAGAGTGTGAGAGTGAGAGTGAGAGTGAGGATGGGAGAGAGAGTGTGAGAGTGAGGATGAGAAGGGAAGAGAGTGTAAGAGTGAGAGTGAGTGTGAGGATGGGAGAGAGACTGTTAGAGTGAGAGTGAGAGTGAGGATGGGAGAGAGAGTGTGAGAGTGAGAGTGAGAGTGAGGATGGGAGAGAGAGTGTGAGAGTTAGATTGAGAGAGGATGGGAGAGAAAGTGTGAGAATGAAAGTGAGAGTGAGGACGGGAGAGAGAGTGTGAGAGTGACAGTGAGAATGGGAGAGAGTGTGAGAGTGAGAGTGAGGATGGGAGCGAGCGTGTGAGATTGACAGTGAGGATGGGAGAGAGTGTGAGTGTGAGAGTGCAGATGGGAGAGAGTGTGAGAGTGACATTGAGGATGGGAGAGAGTGTGAGAGTGAGAGTGAGGATGGGAGAGAGAGAGTGAGGGTGAGGATGGGAGAGAGAGTGTGAGGGCGAGATTGAGGATGAGCGAGAGAGTGTGAGATTGACAGTGAGGAGGGGAGAAAGTGTGAGAGTGAGAGTGATGATGGGAGAGAGAGTGTGAGAGTGAGAATGGGAGAGAGAGTGTGAGAGTGAGGATGAGAAGGGAAGAGAGTGTAAGAGTGAGAGTGAATGTGAGGATGGGAGAGAGACTGTGAGAGTGAGAGTGAGAGTGAGAGTGAGGATGGGAGAGAGAGTGTGAGAGAGAGAGTGAGAGTGAGGATGGGAGAGAGAGTGTGAGAGTTAAATTGAGAGAGGATGGGAGAGAAAGTGTGAGAATGAGAGTGAGAGTGAGGACGGGAGAGAGAGTGTGAGAGTGACAGTGAGAATGGGAGAGAGTGTGAGAGTGAGAGTGAGGATGGGAGCGAGCGTGTGAGATTGACAGTGAGGATGGGAGAGAGTGTGAGTGTGAGAGTGCAGATGGGAGAGACTGTGAGAGTGACAGTGAGGATGGGAGAGAGTGTGATAGTGGGAGTACAGATGGGAGAGAGTGTGAGAGTGAGAGTGAGGATGGGAGAGAGAGAGTGAGAGTGAGGATGGGAGAGAGAGTGTGAGGGCGAGATTGAGGATGAGCGAGAGAGTGTGAGATTGACAGTGAGGAGGGGAGAAAGTGTGAGAGTGAGAGTGATGATGGGAGAGAGAGTGTGAGAGTGAGAATGAGAAGGGAAGAGAGTGTAAGAGTGAGAGTGAGTGTGAGGATGGGAGAGAGAGTGTGAGAGTGAGAGTGAGAGTGAGGATGGGTGAGAGAGTGTGAGAGTGAGAGTGACAGTGAGTATGGGAGAGAGAGTGTGAGATTCACAGTGAGGAAGGGAGAGAGTGTGAGTGTGAGAGTGCAGATGTGAGAGAGTGTGAGAGTGACAGTGAGGATGGGAGAGAGAGTGAGAGTGCAGATGTGAGAGAGTTTGTGAGAGTGAGAATGAGAAGGGAAGAGAGTGTGAGAGTGAGAGTGCGATTGGGAGAGTGTGTGAGAGTGAGGATGAGAAGGGAAGAGAGTGTAAAAGTGAGAGTGAGAGTGAGGATGGGAGAGAGTGTGAGAGTGAGATTGAGATGGGAGAGAGTGTGAGAGTGACAGTGAGGATGGGAGATAGTGTGAGAGTGAGATTGAGGATGGGAGAGAGACAGTGAGAGTGAGGATGGGAGAGAGTGTGAGAGTGAGATTGAGATGGGAGAGAGTGTGAGAGTGACAGTGAGGATGGGAGAGAGTGTGAGAGTGAGAGTGAGGATGGGAGAGAGAGAGTGAGGGTGAGGATGGGAGAGAGAGTGTGAGGGCGAGATTGAGGATGAGCGAGAGAGTGTGAGATTGACAGTGAGGAGGGGAGAAAGTGTGAGAGTGAGAGTGATGATGGGAGAGAGAGTGTGAGAGTGAGAATGAGAAGGGAAGAGAGTGTAAGAGTGAGAGTGAGTGTGAGGATGGGAGGGAGAGTGTGAGAGTGAGAGTGAGAGTGAGGATGGGAGAGAGAGTGTGAGAGTGAGGATGAGAAGGGAAGAGAGTGTAAGAGTGAGAGTGAGTGTGAGGATGGGAGAGAGACTGTTAGAGTGAGAGTGAGAGTGAGGATGGGAGAGAGAGTGTGAGAGTGAGAGTGAGAGTGAGGATGGGAGAGAGAGTGTGAGAGTTAGATTGAGAGAGGATGGGAGAGAAAGTGTGAGAATGAAAGTGAGAGTGAGGACGGGAGAGAGAGTGTGAGAGTGACAGTGAGAATGGGAGAGAGTGTGAGAGTGAGAGTGAGGATGGGAGCGAGCGTGTGAGATTGACAGTGAGGATGGGAGAGAGTGTGAGTGTGAGAGTGCAGATGGGAGAGAGTGTGAGAGTGACATTGAGGATGGGAGAGAGTGTGAGAGTGAGGATGAGAAGGGAAGAGAGTGTAAAAGTGAGAGTGAGAGTGAGGATGGGAGAGAGTGTGAGAGTGAGATTGAGATGGGAGAGAGTGTGAGAGTGACAGTGAGGATGGGAGATAGTGTGAGAGTGAGATTGAGGATGGGAGAGAGACAGTGAGAGTGAGGATGGGAGAGAGTGTGAGAGTGAGATTGAGATGGGAGAGAGTGTGAGAGTGACAGTGAGGATGGGAGAGAGTGTGAGAGTGAGAGTGAGGATGGGAGAGAGAGAGTGAGGGTGAGGATGGGAGAGAGAGTGTGAGGGCGAGATTGAGGATGAGCGAGAGAGTGTGAGATTGACAGTGAGGAGGGGAGAAAGTGTGAGAGTGAGAGTGATGATGGGAGAGAGAGTGTGAGAGTGAGAATGAGAAGGGAAGAGAGTGTAAGAGTGAGAGTGAGTGTGAGGATGGGAGGGAGAGTGTGAGAGTGAGAGTGAGAGTGAGGATGGGAGAGAGAGTGTGAGAGTGAGGATGAGAAGGGAAGAGAGTGTAAGAGTGAGAGTGAGTGTGAGGATGGGAGAGAGACTGTTAGAGTGAGAGTGAGAGTGAGGATGGGAGAGAGAGTGTGAGAGTGAGAGTGAGAGTGAGGATGGGAGAGAGAGTGTGAGAGTTAGATTGAGAGAGGATGGGAGAGAAAGTGTGAGAATGAAAGTGAGAGTGAGGACGGGAGAGAGAGTGTGAGAGTGACAGTGAGAATGGGAGAGAGTGTGAGAGTGAGAGTGAGGATGGGAGCGAGCGTGTGAGATTGACAGTGAGGATGGGAGAGAGTGTGAGTGTGAGAGTGCAGATGGGAGAGAGTGTGAGAGTGACATTGAGGATGGGAGAGAGTGTGAGAGTGAGAGTGAGGATGGGAGAGAGAGAGTGAGGGTGAGGATGGGAGAGAGAGTGTGAGGGCGAGATTGAGGATGAGCGAGAGAGTGTGAGATTGACAGTGAGGAGGGGAGAAAGTGTGAGAGTGAGAGTGATGATGGGAGAGAGAGTGTGAGAGTGAGAATGGGAGAGAGAGTGTGAGAGTGAGGATGAGAAGGGAAGAGAGTGTAAGAGTGAGAGTGAATGTGAGGATGGGAGAGAGACTGTGAGAGTGAGAGTGAGAGTGAGAGTGAGGATGGGAGAGAGAGTGTGAGAGAGAGAGTGAGAGTGAGGATGGGAGAGAGAGTGTGAGAGTTAAATTGAGAGAGGATGGGAGAGAAAGTGTGAGAATGAGAGTGAGAGTGAGGACGGGAGAGAGAGTGTGAGAGTGACAGTGAGAATGGGAGAGAGTGTGAGAGTGAGAGTGAGGATGGGAGCGAGCGTGTGAGATTGACAGTGAGGATGGGAGAGAGTGTGAGTGTGAGAGTGCAGATGGGAGAGACTGTGAGAGTGACAGTGAGGATGGGAGAGAGTGTGATAGTGGGAGTACAGATGGGAGAGAGTGTGAGAGTGAGAGTGAGGATGGGAGAGAGAGAGTGAGAGTGAGGATGGGAGAGAGAGTGTGAGGGCGAGATTGAGGATGAGCGAGAGAGTGTGAGATTGACAGTGAGGAGGGGAGAAAGTGTGAGAGTGAGAGTGATGATGGGAGAGAGAGTGTGAGAGTGAGAATGAGAAGGGAAGAGAGTGTAAGAGTGAGAGTGAGTGTGAGGATGGGAGAGAGAGTGTGAGAGTGAGAGTGAGAGTGAGGATGGGTGAGAGAGTGTGAGAGAGAGAGTGCGAATGGAAGAGAGAGTGTGAGAGTGACAGCGAGGATGGGAGAGTGAGTGTGAGAGTGAGAGTGCGGATGGGAGAGAATGTGAGAGCGTGAGTGAGCATGGGAGAGAGAGTGTGAGAGTGAGGATGGGAGAGAGTGTGTGAGAATGAAACTGCGGAAGGGAGAGAATGTGAGAGTGAGAGTGAGAGTGAGGATGGGAGAGTGTGTGAGAGTGAGAGTGAGGATGGGAGAGAGTGTGTGAGAATGAAACTGCGGATGGGAGAGAATGTGAGAGTGAGAGTGAGTAAGGAAGGGAGAGAGTGTGAGAGTGAGAATGAGGATGGGGGAGAGAGTGTGAGAGTGAGAGTGAGGATGGGAGAGAGTGTGAGAGTTAGAGTGAGAATAGGAGAGAGAGAGTGAGAGTGCGAATGGGAGAGAGTGTGAGAGTGAGAATGCAGAAGGGAGAGAGTATGTGAGTGACAGAAAGAGTGACCGTGAGGATGGGAGAGAGAGAATGTGAGAGTGAGAGTGAGGATGAAAGAGAGAGTGTGAGAGTGAGAGAGCGGACGGGAGAGAGAGTGAGAGTGGGAGAGAGAGTGAGGATGGGAGAGAGAGTGTGAGAGTGAGAGTAAGGATGGGAGAGCGAGTGTGAGAGCGAAAGTGCGGATGGAAGAGAGAGTGAGTGTGAGAGTGAGAGTGAGAATGGGTGACTGTGTGAGAGTGAGAGTGCAGATGGGAGAGAGCGTGAGTGTGAGAGTGAAAGTGAGAATGGGAGAGAGTGCGAGAGTGAGAGTGAGGATGGGTGAGAGAGTGTGAGAGAGAGAGTGCGAATGGAAGAGAGAGTGTGAGAGTGACAGCGAGAATGGGAGAGTGAGTGTGAGAGTGAGAGTGCGGATGGGAGAGAATGTGAGAGCGCGAGTGAGCATGGGAGAGAGAGTGTGAGAGTGAGGATGGGAGAGAGTGTGTGAGAGTGAGAGTGAGGATGGGAGAGAGTGCGTGAGAATGAAACTGCGGATGGGAGAGAATGTGAGAGTGAGAGTGAGAGTGAGGATGGGAGAGTGTGTGAGAGTGAGAGTGAGGATGGGAGAGAGTGTGAGAGTGAGAGTGAGGATGGGAGAGAGTGTGTGAGAATGAAACTGCGGATGGAGAGAGTGTGAGAGTGAGAGTGAGTGAGGAATGGAGAGAGTGTGAGAGTGAGAATGAGGATGGGGAGAGAGTGTGAGAGTGAGAATGCAGAAGGGAGAGAGTGGGAGAGTTAGAGTGAGAAGAGGAGAGAGAGAGTGAGAGTGCGAATGGGAGAGAGTGTGAGAGTGAGAATGAGGATGGGGAGAGAGTGTGAGAGTGAGAATGCAGAAGGGAGAGAGTGGGAGAGTTAGAGTGAGAAGAGGAGTGAGAGAGTGAGAGTGCGAATGGGAGAGAGTGTGAGAGTGAGAATGCAGAAGGGAGAGAGTATGAGAGTGACAGTAAGAGTGAGCGTGAGGATGGGAGAGAGAGAATGTGAGAGTGAGAGTGAGGATGGGAGAGAGAGTGTGAGAGTGAGAGTGCGGATGGGAGAGAGAGTGAGAGTGGGAGAGAGAGTGAGGATGGGAGAGAGAGTGTGAGAGCGAGAGTAAGGATGGGAGAGCGAGTGTGAGAGCGAGAGTGTGGATGGGAGAGAGAGTGAGTGTGAGAGTGAGAGTGAGAATGGAAGACTGTGTGAGAGTGAGAGTGCAGATGGGAGAGAGCGTGAGTGTGAGAGTGAAAGTGAGAATGGGAGAGAGTGCGAGAGTGAGAGAGAGGATGGGTGAGAGAGTGTGAGAGAGAGTGCGAATGGAAGAGAGAGAGTGAGAGTGACAGCGAGGATGGGAGAGTGAGTGTGAGAGTGATAGTGCGGATGGGAGAGAGTGTGTGAGAATGAAACTGCGAATGGGAGAGAGTGTGAGAGTGAGAGTGAGGATGGGAGAGAGAGTGTGAGAGTGAGAGTGAGAATGGGAGAGAGAGTGTGAGAGTGACAGCGAGGATGGGAGAGAGAGAGAGTGTGAGAGTGAGAGTGAGGATGGGAGAGAGTGTGAGAGTTAGAGTGAGAATGGGAGAGAGAGTGTGAGAGTGAGAATGGGAGAGAGTGTGAGAGTGAGCGTGAGAGTGTTGGATGGGAGAGAGAGAGTGAGATTAAGGATGGGAGAGAGAGTGTGAGAGTGAGAGCGCAGATGGGAGAGAGAGTGAGTGTGAGAGTGAGAGTGAGAATGGGAGAGAGTGCGAGAGTGAGAGTGAGGATGGGTGAGAGATTGTGACAGAGAGAGTGCAAATGGTAGAGAGAGTGTGAGAGTGACAGCGAGGATGGGAGAGTGAGTGTGAGAGTGAGCGTGCGGATGGGAGAGAGTGTGAGAGTGAGAGTGAGGATGGGAGAGAGTGTGTGAGAATGAAACAGCGGATGGGAGAGAAAGTGAGAGTGGGAGTGAGAGTGAGGATGGGAGATGAGTGTGAGAGTGAGAGTGAGGATGGGAGAGAGTGTGTGAGAATGAAACAGCGGATGGGAGAGAAAGTGAGAGTGGGAGTGAGAGTGAGGATGGGAGCGAGTGTGAGAGTTAGAGTGAGAATGGGAGAGAGAATGAGAGTGAGAATGGGAGTGAGGGTGAGAGTGAGAATGCAGAAAGGAGAGAGTACGAGAGTGAGAGTGAGAGTGAGCATGAGGATGGGAGAGAGAGAATGTGAGAGTGAGAGTGAGGATGGGAGAGAGAGTGTGAGAGTGAGAGTGCGGATGGGAGAGAAAGTGAGAGTGGGAGTGAGAGTGAGGATGGGAGATGAGTGTGAGAGTGAGAGTGAGGATGGGAGAGCGAGTGTGAGAGCGAGAGTGTGGATGGGAGAGAGAGTGAGTGTGAGAGTGAGAGTGAGAATGGGAGACTGTGTGAGACTGAGAGTGCAGATGGCAGAGAGTGTGAGAGTGAAAGTGAGATTGAGGATGGGAGAGAGAGAGAGAGAGTAAGGATGGGAGAGTGAGTGTGAGAGTGAGAGTGTGGATGGGAGAGATGGTGAGTCTGAGAGTGAGAGTGAGGATGGGAGAGAGTGTGAGAGTGAGGACGAGGATGGGTGAGAGAGTGTGTGAGAGAGAGTGCGAATGGAAGAGTGAGTGTGAGAGTGACAGCGAGGATGGGAGAGTGAGTGTGTGAGTGAGAGTGCGGATGGGAGAGAGTGTGAGAGCGAGAGTGAGAGTGTGGATGGGAGAGTGTGTGAGAGTGAGAGTGAGGATGGGAGATAGTGTGTGAGAATGAAACTGCGGATGGGAGAGAGTGTGAAAGTGAGAGGGAGAGTGAGGATGGGAGAGAGAGTTTGAGAGTGACAGCGAGGATTGGAGAGAAAGTGTGAGTTTGAGAGTGCGGATGGGAGAGAGAGTGAGAGTGAGACAGAGAGTGAGGATGGGAGAGAGAGTGTGAGAGTGAGAGTGAGGATGGGAGAGAGAGTGTGAGAGTGAGATTGCGGATGGGAGAGAGAGTGAGTGTGAGATGAGAGTGAGAATGGGAGAGTGTGTGAGAGTGAGAGTGAGGATGGGAGATAGTGTGTGAGAATGAAACTGCGGATGGGAGAGAGTGTGAAAGTGAGAGGGAGAGTGAGGATGGGAGAGAGAGTTTGAGAGTGACAGCGAGGATTGGAGAGAAAGTGTGAGTTTGAGAGTGCGGATGGGAGAGAGAGTGAGAGTGAGACAGAGAGTGAGGATGGGAGAGAGTGTGAGAGTTAGAGTGAGAATGGGAGAGAGAGTGTGAGAGTGAGAATGGGAGAGAGTGTGAGACTGAGAGTGCAGATGGGACAGAGTATGAGAGTGACATTGAGAGTGAGAGTGCTGATGGGAGAGAAAGTGAGAGTGAGACTGAGAGTGAGGATGGGAGAGAGTGTGTGAGAATGAAACTGCGGATGGGAGGGAGTGTGAGAGCGAGAGTGTGACTGAGGATGGGAGAGTGTGTGAGAGTGAGAGTGAGGATGGGAGAGAGAGTGTGAGAGTGAGAATGAGGATGGGAGATAGAGTGTGAGAGTGAGAGTGAGGATGGGAGAGAGTGTGTGAGAATGAAACTGCTGATGGGATGAGAGTGTGAGAGTGAGAGTGAGTGAGGATGGGAGAGAGTGTGAGAGTGAGAATGAGGATGGGGGAGAGAGTGTGAGAGTGAGAGTGAGGATGGGAGAGAGTGTGAGAGTGAGAATGCAGATGGGAGAGAGTATGAGTGTGACAGTGAGAGTGACAGCGAGGATGGGAGATAGAGTGTGAGAGTGAGAGTGAGGATGAGACAGAGTGTGAGAGTTAGAGTGAGAATGAGAGAGAGAGTGTGAGAGTGAGAATGGGTGAGAGTGTGAGAGTGAGAATGCAGATGGGAGAGAGTATGAGAGTGACAGTGAGAGTGAGCGTGAGGATGGGAGAGAGTGTGCGAGTGAGAGTGCGGATGGGAGATAGAGTGTGAGAGTGAGAGTGAGGATGGGAGAGAGAGTGTGAGAGTGAGAGTGCGGAAGGGAGAGAGAGTGAGAGTGAGAGTGGGAGTGAGAGTGAGGATGGGAGAGAGAGTGTGAGAGTGAGAGTGAGGATGGGAGAGCGAGTGTGAGAGCGAGAGTGCGGATGGGAGAGAGAGTGAGTGTGAGAGTGAGAGTGAGAATGAGAGACTGTGTGAGAGTGAGAGTGCAGATGGCAGAGAGTGTGAGAGTGAGAGTGAGAATGGGAGACTGTGTGCGAGTGAGAGTGCAGATGGCAGAGAGTGTGAGAGTGAGAGTGAGATTGAGGATGGGAGAGAGAGAGTGAGAGTAAGGATGGTAGAGTGATTGTGAGAGTGAGAGCGCGGATGGGAGAGAGAGTGAGTGTGAGAGTGAGAGTGAGAATGGGAGAGAGTGTGAGAGTGAGGACGAGGATGTGTGAGAGAGTGTGAGAGAGAGAGTGCGAATAGAGGAGAGAGTGTGAGAGTGACAGCGAGGATGGGGGAGTGAGTGTGAGAGTGAGAGTGCAGATGGGAGAGAGAGTGAGTGTGAGAGTGAGAGTGAGAATGGGAGAGAGTGTGAGAGTGAGGATGAGTATGTGTGAGAGAGTGTGAGAGAGACAGTGCGAATGGAAGAGAGAGTGTGAGAGTGACAGCGAGGATGGGAGAGAGAGTGTGAGAGTTAGAGTGCGGATGGGAGAGAGTGTGAGAGCGAGAGTGAGATTGCAGATGGGAGAGTGTGTGAGAGTGAGAGTGAGGATGGGAGAGAGTGTGTGAGAATGAAACTGCGGATGGGAGAGAGTGTGAGTGTGAGAGTGAGTGTGCTGATGGGAGAGAGAGTGTGAGAGTGACAGCGAGGATGGGAGAGAGAGTGTGAGAGTGAGAGTGCGGATGGGAGAGAGAGTGAGAGTGAGACTGCGAGTGAGGATGGGAGAGAAAGTGTGAGAGTGAAAGTGTCGATGGGAGAGAGAGTGTGAGAGTGAGAGTGCGGATGGGAGAGAGAGTGAGTGTGACAGTGAGGATGGGAGAGAGAGTGTGAGAGTTCGAGTGAGAGTGAGAGTAAGGATGGGAGAGAGAGAATGTGAGAGTGAGAGTGATGATGGGAGAGAGAGTGTGAGAGTGAGACTGCGGATGGGAGAGAGAGTTAGATTGGGAGAGAGAGTGAGAATGGGAGAGAAAGTGTGAGAGTGAGAGTGAGGACGTGAGAGCGAGTGTGAGAGCGAGAGTGCGGATGGGAGAGAGAGTGAGTGTGAGAGTGAGAGTGAGAATGGGAGACCGTGTGAGATTGAGAGTGCAGATGGCAGACAGTGTGTGAGTGAGAGTGAGATTGAGGATGGGAGAGAAAGAGTGAGAGTAAGGATGGGAGAGTGAGAGTGAGACTGAGTGCGCGGATGGAAGAGAGAGTGAGTGTGAGAGTGAGAGTGAGAATTTGAGAGAGTGTGAGAGTGAGGACGAGGATGGGTGAGAGAGTGTGAGAGAGAGAGTGCGAATAGACGAGAGAGTGTGAGACTGACAGCGAGGATGGGAGAGTGAGTGTGAGAGTGAGATTGTGGATGGGAGAGAGTGTGAGAGTGAGAGTGAGAGCGCGGATGGGAGAGAGAGTGAGTGTGAGAGTGAGAGTGAGAATGGGAGCGAGTGTGAGAGTGAGGATGAGGATGTGTGAGAGAGTGTGAGAGAGATAGTGCGAATGGAAGAGAGTGTGTGAGAGTGACAGCGGGGATGGGAGAGAGAGTGTGAGAGTTAGAGTGTGGATGGGAGAGAGTGTGAGAGCGAGAGTGAGATTGCGGATGGGAAAGTGTGTGAGAGTGAGTGTGAGGATGGGAGAGAGTGTGAGAGTGAGAGTGAGAGTGAGGATGGTAGAGAGTGTGAGAGTGAGAATGAGGATGGGGGAGAGAGTGTGAGAGTGACAGCGAGGATGGGAGAGAGAGTGTGAGAGTAAGAGTGCGGATGGGAGAGTGAGAGTGAGAGCGCGGATGGGAGAGAGAGTGAGTGTGAGAGTGAGAGTGAGAATGGGAGCGAGGATGGGTGAGAGAGTGTGAGAGTTAGAGTGTGGATGGGAGAGAGTGTGAGAGCGAGAGTGAGATGGCGGATGGGAAAGTGTGTGAGAGTGAGTGTGAGGATGGGAGAGAGTGTGATAGTGAGAGTGAGAGTGAGGATGGTAGAGAGTGTGAGAGTGAGAATGAGGATGGGGAGAGAGTGTGAGAGTGACAGCGAGGATGGGAGAGAGAGTGTGAGAGTAAGAGTGCGGATGGGAGAGTGAGAGTGAGACTGAGAGTGAGGATGGGAGAGAGTGTGAGAGTGAGAGTGAGGATGGGAGAGGGAGTGTGAGAGTGAGAGTGCGGATGGGAGAGAGAATGAGTATGACAGTGAGGATGGGAGAGAGAGTGTGAGAGTTCGAGTGAGAGTGAGAGTAAGGATGGGAGAGAGAGAATGTGAGAGTGAGAGTGATGATGGGAGAGAGAGTGTGTGAGAGAGAGTGCGAATGGAAGAGATAGTGTGAGAGTGACAGCGAGGATGGGAGAGTGAGTGTGAGAGTGAGCGTGCGGATGGGAGAGAGCGTGAGAGTGAGAGCGAGGATGGGAGAGAGTGTGAGAGTTAGAGTGAGAATGGGAGAGAGAGTGTGAGAGTGAGAATGGGAGAGTGTGAGACTGAGAGTGCAGATGGGACAGAGTATGAGAGTGACATTGAGAGTGAGAGTGCTGATGGGAGAGAGTGTGTGAGAATGAAACTGCGGATGGGAGAGAGTGTTAGAGCGAGAGTGTGACTGAGGATGGGAGAGTGTGTGAGAGTGAGAGTGAGGATGGGAGAGAGAGTGTGAGAGTGAGAATGAGGATGGGAGATAGAGTGTGAGAGTGAGAGTGAGGATGGGAGAGAGTGTGTGAGAATGAAACTGCTGATGGGAGAGAGTGTGAGAGTGAGAGTGAGTGAGGATGGGAGAGAGTGTGAGAGTGAGAATGAGGATGGGGGAGAGAGTGTGAGAGTGAGAGTGAGGATGGGAGAGAGTGTGAGAGTTAGAGTGAGAATGGGAGAGAGAGTGTGAGAGTGAGAATGCAGATGGGAGAGAGTATGAGAGTGACAGTGAGAGTGACAGCGAGGATGGGAGAGAGAGTGTGAGAGTGAGAGTGAGGATGGGAGAGAGTGTGAGAGTTGGGGGGAAAATGGGAGAGAGAGTGAGAGAGTAAGAATGCAGATGGGAGAGAGTATGAGAGTGACAGTGGGAGTGACAGCGAGGATGGGAGATAGAGTGTGAGAGTGAGAGTGAGGATGGGAGAGAGTGTGAGAGTTAGAGTGAGAATGGGAGAGAGAGTGTGAGAGTGAGAATGGGTGAGAGTGTGAGAGTGAGAATGCAGATGGGAGAGAGTATGAGAATGACAGTGAGAGTGAGCGTGAGGATGGGCGAGAGTGTGCGAGTGAGAGTGAGGATGGGAGAGCGAGTGTGAGAGTGAGAGTGAGGATGGGAGAGAGAGTATGAGAGAGAGAGTGAGGATGGGAGAGAGAGTGTGAGAGTGTGAGTGAGGATGGGAGAGAGAGTGTGAGAGTGAGAGTGTGGATGGGAGAGAGAGTGTGAGAGTAAGAGTGCGGATGGGAGAGTGAGAGTGAGACTGAGAGTGAGGATGGGAGAGAGTGTGAGAGTGAGAGTGAGGATGGGAGAGGGAGTGTGAGAGTGAGAGTGCGGATGGGAGAGAGAATGAGTATGACAGTGAGGATGGGAGAGAGAGTGTGAGAGTTCGAGTGAGAGTGAGAGTAAGGATGGGAGAGAGAGAATGTGAGAGTGAGAGTGATGATGGGAGAGAGAGTGTGTGAGAGAGAGTGCGAATGGAAGAGATAGTGTGAGAGTGACAGCGAGGATGGGAGAGTGAGTGTGAGAGTGAGCGTGCGGATGGGAGAGAGCGTGAGAGTGAGAGCGAGGATGGGAGAGAGTGTGAGAGTTAGAGTGAGAATGGGAGAGAGAGTGTGAGAGTGAGAATGGGAGAGTGTGAGACTGAGAGTGCAGATGGGACAGAGTATGAGAGTGACATTGAGAGTGAGAGTGCTGATGGGAGAGAGTGTGTGAGAATGAAACTGCGGATGGGAGAGAGTGTTAGAGCGAGAGTGTGACTGAGGATGGGAGAGTGTGTGAGAGTGAGAGTGAGGATGGGAGAGAGAGTGTGAGAGTGAGAATGAGGATGGGAGATAGAGTGTGAGAGTGAGAGTGAGGATGGGAGAGAGTGTGTGAGAATGAAACTGCTGATGGGAGAGAGTGTGAGAGTGAGAGTGAGTGAGGATGGGAGAGAGTGTGAGAGTGAGAATGAGGATGGGGGAGAGAGTGTGAGAGTGAGAGTGAGGATGGGAGAGAGTGTGAGAGTTAGAGTGAGAATGGGAGAGAGAGTGTGAGAGTGAGAATGCAGATGGGAGAGAGTATGAGAGTGACAGTGAGAGTGACAGCGAGGATGGGAGAGAGAGTGTGAGAGTGAGAGTGAGGATGGGAGAGAGTGTGAGAGTTGGGGGGAAAATGGGAGAGAGAGTGAGAGAGTAAGAATGCAGATGGGAGAGAGTATGAGAGTGACAGTGGGAGTGACAGCGAGGATGGGAGATAGAGTGTGAGAGTGAGAGTGAGGATGGGAGAGAGTGTGAGAGTTAGAGTGAGAATGGGAGAGAGAGTGTGAGAGTGAGAATGGGTGAGAGTGTGAGAGTGAGAATGCAGATGGGAGAGAGTATGAGAATGACAGTGAGAGTGAGCGTGAGGATGGGCGAGAGTGTGCGAGTGAGAGTGAGGATGGGAGAGCGAGTGTGAGAGTGAGAGTGAGGATGGGAGAGAGAGTATGAGAGAGAGAGTGAGGATGGGAGAGAGAGTGTGAGAGTGTGAGTGAGGATGGGAGAGAGAGTGTGAGAGTGAGAGTGTGGATGGGAGAGAGAGTGTGAGTGTGAGAATGAGATGGGAGAGAGTGAGAGTGAGGATCGGAGAGAGAGTGTGAGATGAGGATGGGAGAGAGTGTGAGAGTGAGAGAGTTTGATTGGGAGAGAGAGTGCAAGAGTGAAACTGAGGATGGGAGAGAAAGAGTGAGAGTGATAATGTGAGAGCGTGTGAGAGTGAGAGTCAGAGTGACGATGGGAGAGATAGTGTGACAATGTGAGTGAGGATGGGAGAGAGATTTTAAGAGTGAGAGTGCGAATGGGAGAGAATGTGAGAGTGAGAGTGAGAATGAGTATGGGAGTGAGAGTGTGAGAGTGAAAGTGAGGATGGGAGGCAGTGTGAGAGTGAGAGTGAGGATTGGAGAGAGAGTGTGAGAGTGAGAGTGAGAGTGCGAATGGGACGGACTGTGAGAGTGAGAGTGAGAATGGGGAAGGGAGTGTGAGAGTGAGAGTGCGAATGGGAGAGAGTGTGAGAGTGAGAATGAGGATGGGAGAGAGTGTGAGATTGAGAGTGAGGATGGGAGAGAGAACGTGAGAGTGAGAGTGAGGATGGGAGAGAGAGTGTGAGAGTGAGAGTGCGGATGGGAGAGAGAGAGTGAGAGTGAGGATGGGAGAGAGTGTGTGAGAGTGAGAGTGAGGATAGGAGAGAGTATGAGAGTGAGAATGAGAATGGGGAGAGAGTGTGAGAGTCAGAGTGAAAATGGGAGAGAGTATGAGAGTGAGAATGAGGAAGGGGAGAGAGTGTAAGAATGAAACTGCGGATGGGAGAGACTACGAGAGCGAGAGCAAGAGTGCGGATCGGAGGGTGTGTGAGAGTGAGAGTGAGGATGGGGGAGAGAGTGTGAGAGTGAGAGTGAGGATGGGAGAGAGAGTGTGAGAGTGACATCGAGGATGGGAGAGAGTGTGTGAGAGTGAGAGTGAGAGTGAGAGTGGGGATGGGAGAGAGAGTGAGATTAAGAATGGGAGAGAGAGTTTGAGAATGAGAGCGCAGATGGAAGAGAGAGTGAGTGTGAGAGTGAGAATGTGAGAGAGTGTGAGAGTGAGAGTGAGAATGGGAGAGAGAGCTTGAGAGTGAGAGTGAGAGTGAGGATGGGGAGAGAGTGTGAGAGTGAGAGTGAGGATGGGAGAGAGTGTGAGAGTGAGAGTGCGAATGGGAGAGAGTGTGAGAGTGAGAGTGAGAGTGAGAGTGGGGATGGGAGAGAGAGAGTGAGATTAAGAATGGGAGAGAGAGTTTGAGAATGAGAGCGCAGATGGAAGAGAGAGTGAGTGTGAGAGTGAGAATGGGAGAGAGTGTGAGAGTGAGAGTGAGGATGGGGAGGCAGTGTGAGAGTGAGAGTGAGGATGGGAGAGAATGTGAGAGTGAGAATGAGGATGGGTGAGAGTGTGAGAGTGAGAGTGAGGATGGGAGAGAGAGTGTGAGAGTGAGAGTGTGGATCGGAGAGAATTGGAGGGTGAGAGTGAGGATTGGAGAGAGTGTGTGAGAGTGAGAGTGAGGATGGGAGAGAGTGTGAGAGTGACAGTGAGGATGGGAGAGAGAGAGTATGAGAGTGAGGATGGGAGAGAGAGTGCGAGGGTGAGAGTGAGGATTGGAGAGAATTTGTGAGAGAGAGATTGAGGAAGGGAGAGAGTGTGTGTGAGAGAGAGAGTGTGGATGGGATAGAGAGTATGAGAGTGAGAGTGAGGATGGGGAGAGAGTGTGAGAGTGAGAGTGAAGATGGTAAAGAGAGTGTGAGAGTGAAAGTGAGGATGGGAGCGAGAGTGCGAGAGTGAGAGTGAGGATGGGAGAGAGAGTATGAGAGTGAGAATGAGAATGGGGAGAGAGTGTGAGAGTGTAAGTGAGGATGGGAGAGAAAGAGCGAGAGAAATAATGTGAGAGCGTGCGAGAGTGAGAGTTAGAGTTAGGATGGTAGAGATAGTGTGACAGTGTGAGTGAGGATTGGAGAGAGATTTTAAGAGTGAGAGTGCGAATGGGAGAGAATGTGAGAGTGAGAGTGAGAATGAGTATGGGAGTGAGAGTGTGAGAGTGAGAGTGAGGATGGGAGAGAGTGTGAGAGTGAGAGCGAGGATTGGAGAGAGAGTGTGAGAGTAAGAGTGCGAATGGGAGAGAGTGTGAGATTGAGAGTGAGGATGGGGGAGCAGTGTGAGAGTGAGAGTGAGAGTGAGGATGGGAGAGAGTGTGAGAGTGAGAATGAGGATGGGTGAGAGTGTGAGAGTGAGATTGAGGATGGGAGAGAGAGTGTGTGAATGAAAGTGTGGATGGGAGAGAGAGTGTGAGAGTGCGTGTGTGGATAGGATAGAGAGTGTGAGAGTGAGAGTGAGGATGAGACAGTGATTGTGAGAGTGAGTGTGAGAGTGAGGATGTGAGAGAGTGTGTGAGGGAGAGAGTGAGGATTGGAGCGAGAGTGTGAGAGTGAGAGTGAATGGGAGAGAGAGTGTGAGAGTAAGAGTGATGATGGTAGAGAGTGTGAGAGTGAGAGTGAGGATGGGAGAGAGTGTGAGAGTGAGAGTGAGGATGGGAGAGTGTGTGAGAGTGACAGTGAGGATGGGAAAGAGTCTGTGAGAGTGAGAGTGAGGATGGGAGACAGTATGAGAGTGAGAATGAGAATGGGGAGAGAGTGTGAGAGTGAGAGTGAGAATGGGAGAGAGTATGAGAGTGAGAATAAGGATGGGGGAGAGAGTGTGTGAATGAAACTGCGGATGGGAGAGACTACGAGAACGAGAGCGAGAGTGCGGATCGGAGAGTGTGTGAGAGTGAGAGTGAGGATGGGGGAGAGAGTGAGAGAGTGAGAGTGAGGATGGGAGAGAGAGTGTGAGAGTGACATCGAGGATGGGAGAGTGTGTGGGAGAGTGAGAGTGAGGATGTGAGAGAGTGTGAGAGTGAGAGTGAGAATGGGAGAGAGAGTGTGAGAGTGAGAGTGAGAGTGAGGATGGTAGAGAGTGTGAGAGTGAGAATGAGGATGGGGGAGAGAGTGTGAGAGTGACAGCGAGGATGGGAGAGTGAGTGTGTGAGTGAGAGTGCGGATGGGAGAGAGTGTGAGAGCGAGAGTGAGAGTGTGGATGGGAGAGTGTGTGAGAGTGAGAGTGAGGATGGGAGATAGTGTGTGAGAATGAAACTGCGGATGGGAGAGAGTGTGAAAGTGAGAGGGAGAGTGAGGATGGGAGAGAGAGTTTGAGAGTGACAGCGAGGATTGGAGAGAAAGTGTGAGTTTGAGAGTGCGGATGGGAGAGAGAGTGAGAGTGAGACAGAGAGTGAGGATGGGAGAGAGAGTGTGAGAGTGAGAGTGAGGATGGGAGAGAGAGTGTGAGAGTGAGATTGCGGATGGGAGAGAGAGTGAGTGTGAGATGAGAGTGAGAATGGGAGAGTGTGTGAGAGTGAGAGTGAGGATGGGAGATAGTGTGTGAGAATGAAACTGCGGATGGGAGAGAGTGTGAAAGTGAGAGGGAGAGTGAGGATGGGAGAGAGAGTTTGAGAGTGACAGCGAGGATTGGAGAGAAAGTGTGAGTTTGAGAGTGCGGATGGGAGAGAGAGTGAGAGTGAGACAGAGAGTGAGGATGGGAGAGAGTGTGAGAGTTAGAGTGAGAATGGGAGAGAGAGTGTGAGAGTGAGAATGGGAGAGAGTGTGAGACTGAGAGTGCAGATGGGACAGAGTATGAGAGTGACATTGAGAGTGAGAGTGCTGATGGGAGAGAAAGTGAGAGTGAGACTGAGAGTGAGGATGGGAGAGAGTGTGTGAGAATGAAACTGCGGATGGGAGGGAGTGTGAGAGCGAGAGTGTGACTGAGGATGGGAGAGTGTGTGAGAGTGAGAGTGAGGATGGGAGAGAGAGTGTGAGAGTGAGAATGAGGATGGGAGATAGAGTGTGAGAGTGAGAGTGAGGATGGGAGAGAGTGTGTGAGAATGAAACTGCTGATGGGATGAGAGTGTGAGAGTGAGAGTGAGTGAGGATGGGAGAGAGTGTGAGAGTGAGAATGAGGATGGGGGAGAGAGTGTGAGAGTGAGAGTGAGGATGGGAGAGAGTGTGAGAGTGAGAATGCAGATGGGAGAGAGTATGAGTGTGACAGTGAGAGTGACAGCGAGGATGGGAGATAGAGTGTGAGAGTGAGAGTGAGGATGAGACAGAGTGTGAGAGTTAGAGTGAGAATGAGAGAGAGAGTGTGAGAGTGAGAATGGGTGAGAGTGTGAGAGTGAGAATGCAGATGGGAGAGAGTATGAGAGTGACAGTGAGAGTGAGCGTGAGGATGGGAGAGAGTGTGCGAGTGAGAGTGCGGATGGGAGATAGAGTGTGAGAGTGAGAGTGAGGATGGGAGAGAGAGTGTGAGAGTGAGAGTGCGGAAGGGAGAGAGAGTGAGAGTGAGAGTGGGAGTGAGAGTGAGGATGGGAGAGAGAGTGTGAGAGTGAGAGTGAGGATGGGAGAGCGAGTGTGAGAGCGAGAGTGCGGATGGGAGAGAGAGTGAGTGTGAGAGTGAGAGTGAGAATGAGAGACTGTGTGAGAGTGAGAGTGCAGATGGCAGAGAGTGTGAGAGTGAGAGTGAGAATGGGAGACTGTGTGCGAGTGAGAGTGCAGATGGCAGAGAGTGTGAGAGTGAGAGTGAGATTGAGGATGGGAGAGAGAGAGTGAGAGTAAGGATGGTAGAGTGATTGTGAGAGTGAGAGCGCGGATGGGAGAGAGAGTGAGTGTGAGAGTGAGAGTGAGAATGGGAGAGAGTGTGAGAGTGAGGACGAGGATGTGTGAGAGAGTGTGAGAGAGAGAGTGCGAATAGAGGAGAGAGTGTGAGAGTGACAGCGAGGATGGGGGAGTGAGTGTGAGAGTGAGAGTGCAGATGGGAGAGAGAGTGAGTGTGAGAGTGAGAGTGAGAATGGGAGAGAGTGTGAGAGTGAGGATGAGTATGTGTGAGAGAGTGTGAGAGAGACAGTGCGAATGGAAGAGAGAGTGTGAGAGTGACAGCGAGGATGGGAGAGAGAGTGTGAGAGTTAGAGTGCGGATGGGAGAGAGTGTGAGAGCGAGAGTGAGATTGCAGATGGGAGAGTGTGTGAGAGTGAGAGTGAGGATGGGAGAGAGTGTGTGAGAATGAAACTGCGGATGGGAGAGAGTGTGAGTGTGAGAGTGAGTGTGCTGATGGGAGAGAGAGTGTGAGAGTGACAGCGAGGATGGGAGAGAGAGTGTGAGAGTGAGAGTGCGGATGGGAGAGAGAGTGAGAGTGAGACTGCGAGTGAGGATGGGAGAGAAAGTGTGAGAGTGAAAGTGTCGATGGGAGAGAGAGTGTGAGAGTGAGAGTGCGGATGGGAGAGAGAGTGAGTGTGACAGTGAGGATGGGAGAGAGAGTGTGAGAGTTCGAGTGAGAGTGAGAGTAAGGATGGGAGAGAGAGAATGTGAGAGTGAGAGTGATGATGGGAGAGAGAGTGTGAGAGTGAGACTGCGGATGGGAGAGAGAGTTAGATTGGGAGAGAGAGTGAGAATGGGAGAGAAAGTGTGAGAGTGAGAGTGAGGACGTGAGAGCGAGTGTGAGAGCGAGAGTGCGGATGGGAGAGAGAGTGAGTGTGAGAGTGAGAGTGAGAATGGGAGACCGTGTGAGATTGAGAGTGCAGATGGCAGACAGTGTGTGAGTGAGAGTGAGATTGAGGATGGGAGAGAAAGAGTGAGAGTAAGGATGGGAGAGTGAGAGTGAGACTGAGTGCGCGGATGGAAGAGAGAGTGAGTGTGAGAGTGAGAGTGAGAATTTGAGAGAGTGTGAGAGTGAGGACGAGGATGGGTGAGAGAGTGTGAGAGAGAGAGTGCGAATAGACGAGAGAGTGTGAGACTGACAGCGAGGATGGGAGAGTGAGTGTGAGAGTGAGATTGTGGATGGGAGAGAGTGTGAGAGTGAGAGTGAGAGCGCGGATGGGAGAGAGAGTGAGTGTGAGAGTGAGAGTGAGAATGGGAGCGAGTGTGAGAGTGAGGATGAGGATGTGTGAGAGAGTGTGAGAGAGATAGTGCGAATGGAAGAGAGTGTGTGAGAGTGACAGCGGGGATGGGAGAGAGAGTGTGAGAGTTAGAGTGTGGATGGGAGAGAGTGTGAGAGCGAGAGTGAGATTGCGGATGGGAAAGTGTGTGAGAGTGAGTGTGAGGATGGGAGAGAGTGTGAGAGTGAGAGTGAGAGTGAGGATGGTAGAGAGTGTGAGAGTGAGAATGAGGATGGGGGAGAGAGTGTGAGAGTGACAGCGAGGATGGGAGAGAGAGTGTGAGAGTAAGAGTGCGGATGGGAGAGTGAGAGTGAGAGCGCGGATGGGAGAGAGAGTGAGTGTGAGAGTGAGAGTGAGAATGGGAGCGAGGATGGGTGAGAGAGTGTGAGAGTTAGAGTGTGGATGGGAGAGAGTGTGAGAGCGAGAGTGAGATGGCGGATGGGAAAGTGTGTGAGAGTGAGTGTGAGGATGGGAGAGAGTGTGATAGTGAGAGTGAGAGTGAGGATGGTAGAGAGTGTGAGAGTGAGAATGAGGATGGGGGAGAGAGTGTGAGAGTGACAGCGAGGATGGGAGAGAGAGTGTGAGAGTAAGAGTGCGGATGGGAGAGTGAGAGTGAGACTGAGAGTGAGGATGGGAGAGAGTGTGAGAGTGAGAGTGAGGATGGGAGAGGGAGTGTGAGAGTGAGAGTGCGGATGGGAGAGAGAATGAGTATGACAGTGAGGATGGGAGAGAGAGTGTGAGAGTTCGAGTGAGAGTGAGAGTAAGGATGGGAGAGAGAGAATGTGAGAGTGAGAGTGATGATGGGAGAGAGAGTGTGTGAGAGAGAGTGCGAATGGAAGAGATAGTGTGAGAGTGACAGCGAGGATGGGAGAGTGAGTGTGAGAGTGAGCGTGCGGATGGGAGAGAGCGTGAGAGTGAGAGCGAGGATGGGAGAGAGTGTGAGAGTTAGAGTGAGAATGGGAGAGAGAGTGTGAGAGTGAGAATGGGAGAGTGTGAGACTGAGAGTGCAGATGGGACAGAGTATGAGAGTGACATTGAGAGTGAGAGTGCTGATGGGAGAGAGTGTGTGAGAATGAAACTGCGGATGGGAGAGAGTGTTAGAGCGAGAGTGTGACTGAGGATGGGAGAGTGTGTGAGAGTGAGAGTGAGGATGGGAGAGAGAGTGTGAGAGTGAGAATGAGGATGGGAGATAGAGTGTGAGAGTGAGAGTGAGGATGGGAGAGAGTGTGTGAGAATGAAACTGCTGATGGGAGAGAGTGTGAGAGTGAGAGTGAGTGAGGATGGGAGAGAGTGTGAGAGTGAGAATGAGGATGGGGGGAGAGAGTGTGAGAGTGAGAGTGAGGATGGGAGAGAGTGTGAGAGTTAGAGTGAGAATGGGAGAGAGAGTGTGAGAGTGAGAATGCAGATGGGAGAGAGTATGAGAGTGACAGTGAGAGTGACAGCGAGGATGGGAGAGAGAGTGTGAGAGTGAGAGTGAGGATGGGAGAGAGTGTGAGAGTTGGGGGGAAAATGGGAGAGAGAGTGAGAGAGTAAGAATGCAGATGGGAGAGAGTATGAGAGTGACAGTGGGAGTGACAGCGAGGATGGGAGATAGAGTGTGAGAGTGAGAGTGAGGATGGGAGAGAGTGTGAGAGTTAGAGTGAGAATGGGAGAGAGAGTGTGAGAGTGAGAATGGGTGAGAGTGTGAGAGTGAGAATGCAGATGGGAGAGAGTATGAGAATGACAGTGAGAGTGAGCGTGAGGATGGGCGAGAGTGTGCGAGTGAGAGTGAGGATGGGAGAGCGAGTGTGAGAGTGAGAGTGAGGATGGGAGAGAGAGTATGAGAGAGAGAGTGAGGATGGGAGAGAGAGTGTGAGAGTGTGAGTGAGGATGGGAGAGAGAGTGTGAGAGTGAGAGTGTGGATGGGAGAGAGAGTGTGAGAGTAAGAGTGCGGATGGGAGAGTGAGAGTGAGACTGAGAGTGAGGATGGGAGAGAGTGTGAGAGTGAGAGTGAGGATGGGAGAGGGAGTGTGAGAGTGAGAGTGCGGATGGGAGAGAGAATGAGTATGACAGTGAGGATGGGAGAGAGAGTGTGAGAGTTCGAGTGAGAGTGAGAGTAAGGATGGGAGAGAGAGAATGTGAGAGTGAGAGTGATGATGGGAGAGAGAGTGTGTGAGAGAGAGTGCGAATGGAAGAGATAGTGTGAGAGTGACAGCGAGGATGGGAGAGTGAGTGTGAGAGTGAGCGTGCGGATGGGAGAGAGCGTGAGAGTGAGAGCGAGGATGGGAGAGAGTGTGAGAGTTAGAGTGAGAATGGGAGAGAGAGTGTGAGAGTGAGAATGGGAGAGTGTGAGACTGAGAGTGCAGATGGGACAGAGTATGAGAGTGACATTGAGAGTGAGAGTGCTGATGGGAGAGAGTGTGTGAGAATGAAACTGCGGATGGGAGAGAGTGTTAGAGCGAGAGTGTGACTGAGGATGGGAGAGTGTGTGAGAGTGAGAGTGAGGATGGGAGAGAGAGTGTGAGAGTGAGAATGAGGATGGGAGATAGAGTGTGAGAGTGAGAGTGAGGATGGGAGAGAGTGTGTGAGAATGAAACTGCTGATGGGAGAGAGTGTGAGAGTGAGAGTGAGTGAGGATGGGAGAGAGTGTGAGAGTGAGAATGAGGATGGGGGAGAGAGTGTGAGAGTGAGAGTGAGGATGGGAGAGAGTGTGAGAGTTAGAGTGAGAATGGGAGAGAGAGTGTGAGAGTGAGAATGCAGATGGGAGAGAGTATGAGAGTGACAGTGAGAGTGACAGCGAGGATGGGAGAGAGAGTGTGAGAGTGAGAGTGAGGATGGGAGAGAGTGTGAGAGTTGGGGGGAAAATGGGAGAGAGAGTGAGAGAGTAAGAATGCAGATGGGAGAGAGTATGAGAGTGACAGTGGGAGTGACAGCGAGGATGGGAGATAGAGTGTGAGAGTGAGAGTGAGGATGGGAGAGAGTGTGAGAGTTAGAGTGAGAATGGGAGAGAGAGTGTGAGAGTGAGAATGGGTGAGAGTGTGAGAGTGAGAATGCAGATGGGAGAGAGTATGAGAATGACAGTGAGAGTGAGCGTGAGGATGGGCGAGAGTGTGCGAGTGAGAGTGAGGATGGGAGAGCGAGTGTGAGAGTGAGAGTGAGGATGGGAGAGAGAGTATGAGAGAGAGAGTGAGGATGGGAGAGAGAGTGTGAGAGTGTGAGTGAGGATGGGAGAGAGAGTGTGAGAGTGAGAGTGTGGATGGGAGAGAGAGTGTGAGTGTGAGAATGAGATGGGAGAGAGTGAGAGTGAGGATCGGAGAGAGAGTGTGAGAGGAGGATGGGAGAGAGTGTGAGAGTGAGAGAGTTTGATTGGGAGAGAGAGTGCAAGAGTGAAACTGAGGATGGGAGAGAAAGAGTGAGAGTGATAATGTGAGAGCGTGTGAGAGTGAGAGTCAGAGTGACGATGGGAGAGATAGTGTGACAATGTGAGTGAGGATGGGAGAGAGATTTTAAGAGTGAGAGTGCGAATGGGAGAGAATGTGAGAGTGAGAGTGAGAATGAGTATGGGAGTGAGAGTGTGAGAGTGAAAGTGAGGATGGGAGGCAGTGTGAGAGTGAGAGTGAGGATTGGAGAGAGAGTGTGAGAGTGAGAGTGAGAGTGCGAATGGGACGGACTGTGAGAGTGAGAGTGAGAATGGGGAAGGGAGTGTGAGAGTGAGAGTGCGAATGGGAGAGAGTGTGAGAGTGAGAATGAGGATGGGAGAGAGTGTGAGATTGAGAGTGAGGATGGGAGAGAGAACGTGAGAGTGAGAGTGAGGATGGGAGAGAGAGTGTGAGAGTGAGAGTGCGGATGGGAGAGAGAGAGTGAGAGTGAGGATGGGAGAGAGTGTGTGAGAGTGAGAGTGAGGATAGGAGAGAGTATGAGAGTGAGAATGAGAATGGGGAGAGAGTGTGAGAGTCAGAGTGAAAATGGGAGAGAGTATGAGAGTGAGAATGAGGAAGGGGAGAGAGTGTAAGAATGAAACTGCGGATGGGAGAGACTACGAGAGCGAGAGCAAGAGTGCGGATCGGAGGGTGTGTGAGAGTGAGAGTGAGGATGGGGGAGAGAGTGTGAGAGTGAGAGTGAGGATGGGAGAGAGAGTGTGAGAGTGACATCGAGGATGGGAGAGAGTGTGTGAGAGTGAGAGTGAGAGTGAGAGTGGGGATGGGAGAGAGAGAGTGAGATTAAGAATGGGAGAGAGAGTTTGAGAATGAGAGCGCAGATGGAAGAGAGAGTGAGTGTGAGAGTGAGAATGTGAGAGAGTGTGAGAGTGAGAGTGAGAATGGGAGAGAGAGCTTGAGAGTGAGAGTGAGAGTGAGGATGGGGAGAGAGTGTGAGAGTGAGAGTGAGGATGGGAGAGAGTGTGAGAGTGAGAGTGCGAATGGGAGAGAGTGTGAGAGTGAGAGTGAGAGTGAGAGTGGGGATGGGAGAGAGAGAGTGAGATTAAGAATGGGAGAGAGAGTTTGAGAATGAGAGCGCAGATGGAAGAGAGAGTGAGTGTGAGAGTGAGAATGGGAGAGAGTGTGAGAGTGAGAGTGAGGATGGGGAGGCAGTGTGAGAGTGAGAGTGAGGATGGGAGAGAATGTGAGAGTGAGAATGAGGATGGGTGAGAGTGTGAGAGTGAGAGTGAGGATGGGAGAGAGAGTGTGAGAGTGAGAGTGTGGATCGGAGAGAATTGGAGGGTGAGAGTGAGGATTGGAGAGAGTGTGTGAGAGTGAGAGTGAGGATGGGAGAGAGTGTGAGAGTGACAGTGAGGATGGGAGAGAGAGAGTATGAGAGTGAGGATGGGAGAGAGAGTGCGAGGGTGAGAGTGAGGATTGGAGAGAATTTGTGAGAGAGAGATTGAGGAAGGGAGAGAGTGTGTGTGAGAGAGAGAGTGTGGATGGGATAGAGAGTATGAGAGTGAGAGTGAGGATGGGGAGAGAGTGTGAGAGTGAGAGTGAAGATGGTAAAGAGAGTGTGAGAGTGAAAGTGAGGATGGGAGCGAGAGTGCGAGAGTGAGAGTGAGGATGGGAGAGAGAGTATGAGAGTGAGAATGAGAATGGGGAGAGAGTGTGAGAGTGTAAGTGAGGATGGGAGAGAAAGAGCGAGAGAAATAATGTGAGAGCGTGCGAGAGTGAGAGTTAGAGTTAGGATGGTAGAGATAGTGTGACAGTGTGAGTGAGGATTGGAGAGAGATTTTAAGAGTGAGAGTGCGAATGGGAGAGAATGTGAGAGTGAGAGTGAGAATGAGTATGGGAGTGAGAGTGTGAGAGTGAGAGTGAGGATGGGAGAGAGTGTGAGAGTGAGAGCGAGGATTGGAGAGAGAGTGTGAGAGTAAGAGTGCGAATGGGAGAGAGTGTGAGATTGAGAGTGAGGATGGGGGAGCAGTGTGAGAGTGAGAGTGAGAGTGAGGATGGGAGAGAGTGTGAGAGTGAGAATGAGGATGGGTGAGAGTGTGAGAGTGAGATTGAGGATGGGAGAGAGAGTGTGTGAATGAAAGTGTGGATGGGAGAGAGAGTGTGAGAGTGCGTGTGTGGATAGGATAGAGAGTGTGAGAGTGAGAGTGAGGATGAGGCAGTGATTGTGAGAGTGAGTGTGAGAGTGAGGATGTGAGAGAGTGTGTGAGGGAGAGAGTGAGGATTGGAGCGAGAGTGTGAGAGTGAGAGTGAATGGGAGAGAGAGTGTGAGAGTAAGAGTGATGATGGTAGAGAGTGTGAGAGTGAGAGTGAGGATGGGAGAGAGTGTGAGAGTGAGAGTGAGGATGGGAGAGTGTGTGAGAGTGACAGTGAGGATGGGAGAGAGTCTGTGAGAGTGAGAGTGAGGATGGGAGACAGTATGAGAGTGAGAATGAGAATGGGGAGAGAGTGTGAGAGTGAGAGTGAGAATGGGAGAGAGTATGAGAGTGAGAATAAGGATGGGGGAGAGAGTGTGTGAATGAAACTGCGGATGGGAGAGACTACGAGAACGAGAGCGAGAGTGCGGATCGGAGAGTGTGTGAGAGTGAGAGTGAGGATGGGGGAGAGAGTGAGAGAGTGAGAGTGAGGATGGGAGAGAGAGTGTGAGAGTGACATCGAGGATGGGAGAGTGTGTGGGAGAGTGAGAGTGAGGATGTGAGAGAGTGTGAGAGTGAGAGTGAGAATGGGAGAGAGAGCGTGAGAGTGAGAGTGAGAGTGAGGATGGGGAGAGAGTGTGAGAGTGAGAGTGAGGATGGGAGAGAGTGTGAGCGTGAGAGTGCGAATGGGAGAGAGTGTGAGAGTGAGAGTGAGAGTGAGGATGGGAGAGAGAGAGTGAGATTAAGGATGGGAGAGAGAGTTTGAGAATGAGAGTGCAGATGGGAGAGAGAGTGAGTGTGAGAATGAGAATGGGAGAGAGTGTGAGAGTGAGAGTGAGGATGGGGGAGCAGTGTGAGAGTGAGAGTGAGGATGGGAGAGAGTGTGAGAGTGAGAATGAGGATGGGTGAGAGTGTGAGAGTGAGATTGAGGATGGGAGAGAGAGTGTGTGAATGAAAGTGTGGATGGGAGAGAGAGTGTGAGAGTGAGAGTGTGGATAGGATAGAGAGTTTGAGAGTGAGAGTGATGATGAGACAGTGATTGTGAGAGTGAGAGTGAGGATGTGAGAGAGTGTGTGAGGGAGAGAGTGAGGATTGGAGCGAGAGTGTGAGAGTGAGAGTGAGAGTGAATGGGAGAGAGAGTGTGAGAGTAAGAGTGATGATGGTAGAGAGTGTGAGAGTGAGAGTGAGGATGGGAGAGAGTGTGAGAGTGAGAGTGAGGATGGGAGAGTGTTTGAGAGTGACAGTGAGGATGGGAGAGAGAGTGTGAGAGTGAGGATGGGAGAGAGAGTGCGAGGGTGAGAGTGAGGATTGGAGAGAGTGTGTGAGAGTGAGAGTGAGGATGGGAAAGAGTTTGTGAGAGAGAAATTGAGAATGGGAGAGATATTGAGAGTGTGAGAGTGACAGTGAGGATGGGAGAGAGATTGTGAGAGTGAGATTGAGAATGGAAGAGAGAATGTGAGAGTGAGAGAGAGAGAGTGAGGATGGGAGAGAGAGTGTGAGAGAGAGAGTGTGGATGGGAGAGAGAGTATGAGAGTGAGAGTGAGGATGGGGAGAGAGTGTGAGAGTGAGAGTGAGGATGGTAGAGAGAGTGTGAGAGTGAGAGTGAGGATGGGAGAGAGAGTGCGAGAGTGAGAGTGAGGATGGGAGAGAGAGTGTGAGAGTGACAGTGAGGATTGGAGAGAGAGTGTGAGAGTGAGAGTGAGGATGGGAGAGAGAGTATGAGAGAGAGAGAGTGTGGATGGGATAGAGAGTATGAGAGTGAGAGTGAGGATGGGGAGAGAGTGTGAGAGTGAGAGTGAGGATGGTAGAGAGAGTGTGAGAGTGAGAGTGAGGATGGGAGCGAGAGTGCGAGAGTGAGAGTGAGGATGGGAGAGAGAGTGTGAGAGTGTCAGTGAGGATGGGAGAGAGAGTGTGAGAGTGAGAGTGAGGATGGGAGAGAGTGTGTGAGAGTGAGAGTGAGGATGGGAGAGAGTATGAGAGTGAGAATGAGAATGGGGAGAGAGTGTGAGAGTGAAAGTGAGGATGGGAGCGAGAGTGCGAGAGTGAGAGTTAGGATGGGAGAGAGAGTGTGAGAGTGTCAGTGAGGATGGGAGAGAGAGTGTGAGAGTGAGAGTGAGGATGGGAGAGAGTGTGTGAGAGTGAGAGTGAGGATGGGAGAGAGTATGAGAGTGAGAATGAGAATGGGGAGAGAGTGTGAGAGTGAAAGTGACAATGGGAGAGAAAGAGTGAGAGTCATAATGTGAGAGCGTGTGAGAGTGAGAGTTAGAGTTAGGATTGGAGAGATAGTGTGACAGTGTGAGTGAGGATGGGAGAGACATTTTAAGAGAGAGAGTGCGAATGGGAGAGAATGTGAGAGTGAGAGTGAGAATGAGTATGGGAGTGAGAGTGTGAGAGTGAGAGTGAGGATGGGAGAGAGTGTGAGAGTGAGAGTGAGGATTGGAGAGAGAGTGTGAGAGTAAGAGTGCGAATGGGACGAAGTGTGAGAGTGAGAGTGCGAATGGGAGAGAGTGTGAGATTGAGAGTGAGGATGGGGGAGCAGTGTGAGAGTGAGAGTGAGAGTGAGGATGGGAGAGCGTGTGAGAGTGAGAATGAGGATGGGTGAGAGTGTGAGAGTGAGATTGAGGATGGGAGAGAGAGTGTGTGAATGAAAGTGTGGATGGGAGAGAGAGTGTGAGAGTGACAGTGTGGATAGGATAGAGAGTGTGAGAGTGAGAGTGAGGATGAGACAGTGATTGTGAGAGTGAGTGTGAGAGTGAGGATGTGAGAGAGTGTGTGAGGGAGAGAGTGAGGATTGGAGCGAGAGTGTGAGAGTGAGAGTGAGAGTGAATGGGAGAGAGAGTGTGAGAGTAAGAGTGATGATGGTAGAGAGTGTGAGAGTGAGAGTGAGGATGGGAGAGAGTGTGAGAGTGAGAGTGAGGATGGGAGAGAGTGTGAGAGTGAGAGTGAGGATGGGAGAGAGTGTGTGAGAGTGAGAGTGAGAATGGGAGAGAGTATGAGAGTGAGAATAGGGATGGGGGAGAGAGTGTGTGAATGAAACTGCGGGTGGGAGAGACTAAGAGAGCGAGAGCGAGAGTGCGGATCGGAGAGTGTGTGAGAGTGAGAGTGAGGATGGGGAGAGAGTGAGAGAGTGAGAGTGAGGATGAGAGAGAGAGTGTGAGAGTGACATCGAGGATGGGAGAGTGTGTGGGAGAGTGAGAGTGAGGATGTGAGAGAGTGTGAGAGTGAGAGTGAGAATGGGAGAGAGAGCGTGAGAGTGAGAGTGAGAGTGAGGATGGGGAGAGAGTGTGAGAGTGAGAGTGAGGATGGGAGAGAGTGTGAGCGTGAGAGTGCGAATGGGAGAGAGTGTGAGAGTTAGAGTGAGGATGGGAGAGAGAGAGTGAGATTAAGGATTGGAGAGAGAGTTTGAGAATGAGAGTGCAGATGGGAGAGAGAGTGAGTGAGAATGAGAATGGGAGAGAGTGTGAGAGTGAGAGTGAGGATGGGGGAGCAGTGTGAGAGTGAGAGTGAGAGTGAGGATGAGAGAGAATGTGAGAGTGAGAATGAGGATGGGTGAGAGTGTGAGAGTGAGATTGAGGATGGGAGAGAGTGTGTGAGGGTGCGAGTCAGAATGGTAGCGAATGTGTGAGCGTGAGAGTGAGAATGGGAGAGAGAGTGTGAGAGTGAGAGTGAGAATTGGGAGAGGGCGTGAGAGTGAGAATGAGAGTGAGAATGGGAGAGAGAGAGAGTGAGATTAAGGATGGAAGAGAGAGTGTGAGAGTGAGAGCGCAGATGGGAGAGAGAGTGATTGTGAGAGTGAGCGTGAGAATGGGAGAGAGTGCGAGAGTGAGAGTGAGGATGGGTGAGAGAGTGTGAGAGAGAGAGTGCGAATGGAAGAGAGAGAGTGAGACTGACAGCAAGGATGGGAGAGTGAGCGTGAGAGTGAGAGTGTGGATGGGAGAGAGTGTGAGAGCGAGAGTGAGGATGGGAGAGAGAGTGTGAGAGTGAGAATGAGGATGGGAGAGAGTGTGTGAGAATGAAACTGCGGATGGGAGAGAGTGTGAGAGTGTGAGTGAGAGTGAGAGTGTGGATGGGAGAGAGAGTGTGAGACTGAGAGTTATGATGGGAGAGAGTGTCTGAGAATGAAACTGCGGATGGGAGAGAGTGTGAGAGTGAGAGTGAGTGAGGATGGGAGAGAGTGTGAGAGTGAGAATGAGGATGGGGGAGAGAGTGTGAGAGTGAGAGTGAGGATGGGAGAGAGTGTGAGAGTGAGTGAGGATGGGAGAGAGTGTGTGAGAGTGAGAGTGAGGATGGGAGACAGTATGAGAGTAAGAATGAGAATGGGGAGAGAGTGTGAGAGTGAGAGTGTGGATGGGAGAGAGTATGAGAGTGAGAATAGGGATGGGGAGAGAGTGTGTGAATGAAACTGCGGGTGGGAGAGACGACGAGAGCGAGAGCGAGAGTGCGGATCAGAGAGTGTGTGAGAGTGAGAGTGAGGATGGGGGAGAGAGTGAGAGAGTGAGAGTGAGGATGAGAGAGAGAGTGTGAGAGTGACATCGAGGATGGGAGAGTGTGTGGGAGAGTGAGAGTGAGGATGTGAGAGAGTGTGAGAGTGAGAGTGAGAATGGGAGAGAGAGCGTGAGAGTGAGAGTGAGGATGGGGAGAGAGTGTGAGAGTGACAGTGAGGATGGGAGAGAGAGAGAGTGTGAGAGTGAAAGTGAGGATGGGAGAGAGTGTGAGAGTTAGAGTGAGAATGGGAGAGAGAGTGTGAGAGTGAGAATGGGAGAGAGTGTGTGAGTGAGCTTGAGAGTGAGGATGGGAGAGAGAGAGAGAGTGAGATTAAAGATGGGAGAGAGAGTGTGAGAGTGAGAGCGCAGATGGGAGAGAGAGTGAGCGTGAGAGTGAGAGTGAGAATGGGAGAGAGTGCGAGAGTGAGAGTGAGGATGGGTGAGAGAGTGTGAGAGAGAGAGTGCGAATGGAAGAGAGAGAGTGAGAGTGACAGCGAGGATGGGAGAGTGAGTGTGAGAGTGAGAGTGCGGCTGAGAGAGAGTGTGAGAGCGAGAGTGAGGATGGGAGAGAGAGGGTGAGAGTGAGAATGAGGATGGGAGAGAGTGTGTGAGAATGAAACTGCGGATGGGAGAGAGTGTGAGAGTGAGAGTGAGAGTGTGGATGGGAGAGTGTGTGAGAGTGAGAGTGAGGATGGGAGAGAGAGTGTGAGACTGAGAGTGATGATGGGAGAGAGTATGAGAGTGACAGTAAGAGTAAGCGTGAGGATGGGAGAGAGAGAATGTGAGAGTGAGAGTGAGGATGGGAGAGAGAGTGTGAGAGTGAGAGTGAGGATGGGAGAGAGAGAGAGTGTGAGAGTGAGAGTGAGGATGGGAGAGAGTGTGAGAGGGAGAGTGAGAATGGGAGAGAGAGTGTGAGAGTGAGAATGGGAGAGAGTGTGAGAGTGAGCTTGAGAGTGGGGATGGGAGAGAGAAAGAGTGAGATTAAGGATGGGAGAGAGAGTGTGAGAGTGAGAGCGCAGATGGGAGAGAGAGTGAGTCTGAGAGTGAGAGTGAGAGTGATGATGGGAGAGAGTGTCTGAGAATGAAACTGCGGATGGGAGAGAGTGTGAGAGTGAGAGTGAGTCAGGATGGGAGAGAGTGTGAGACTGAGAGTGATGATGGGAGAGAGTATGAGAGTGACAGTAAGAGTAAGCGTGAGGATGGGAGAGAGAGAATGTGAGAGTGAGAGTGAGGATGGGAGAGAGAGTGTGAGAGTGAGAGTGCGGATGGGAGAGAGAGTGTGAGAGCGAGAGTGCGGATGGGAGAGAGAGTGAGTGTGAGAGTGAGAGTGAGAATGGGAGACTGTGTGAGAGTGAGAGTGCAGATGGGAGAGAGCGTGAGTTTGAGAGTGAAAGTGAGAATGCGAGAGAGTGCGAGAGTGAGAGTGAGGATGGGTGAGAGAGTGTGAGAGAGAGATTGCGAATGGAAGAGAGAGAGTGAGAGTGACAGCGAGGATGGGAGAGTGAGTGTGAGAGTGAGAGTGCGGATGGGAGAGAATGTGAGAGTGAGAGTGAGGATGGGAGAGAGAGTGTGAGAGTGAGAGTGAGAATGGGAGAGAGAGTGTGAGAGTGACAGCGAGGATGGGAGAGAGAGAGAGTGTGAGAGTGAGAGTGAGGGTGGGAGAGAGTGTGAGAGTGAGGATGGGAGAGAGTGTGTGAGAATGAAACTGCGGATGGGAGAGAGTGTGAGAGTGAGAGTGAGAGTGAGGATGGGAGAGTGTGTGAGAGTGAGAGTGAGGATGGGCGAGAGAGTGTGAGAGTGAGAGTGAGAATGGGAGAGAGAGTGTGAGAGTGACAGCGAGGATGGGAGAGAGAGAGAGTGTGAGAGTGAGAGTGAGGGTGGGAGAGAGTGTGAGAGTTAGAGTGAGAATGGGAGAGAGAGTGTGAGAGTGAGAATGGGAGAGATTGTGAGAGTGAGCGTGAGAGTGTTGGATGGGAGAGAGAGAGTGAGATTAAGGATGGGAGAGAGTGTGTGTGAGTGAGAGCGCAGATGGGAGAGAAAGTGAGTGTGAGAGTGAGAGGGAGAATGGGAGAGAGTGCGAGAGTGAGAGTGAGGATGGGTGAGAGATTGTGACAGAGAGAGTGCAAATGGTAGAGAGAGTGTGAGAGTGACAGCGAGGATGGGAGAGTGAGTGTGAGAGTGAGCGTGCGGATGGGAGACAGTGTGAGAGCGAGAGTGGGGATGGGAGAGAGTGTGTGGGAATGAAACAGCGGATGGGAGAGAGTGTGAGAGTGAGAGTGAGGATGGGAGAGAGTGTGAGAGTAAGGATGGGAGTGTGAGTGTGAGAGTGAGAGCGCGGATAGGAGAGAGAGTGAGTCTGAGAGTCAGAGTGAGAATGGGAGAGAGTGTGAGAGTGAGGACGAGGATGGGTGAGAGAGTGTGTGAGAGAGAGTGCGAATGGAAGAGAGAGTGTGAGAGTGACAGCGAGGATGGGAGAGTGAGTGTGTGAGTGAGAGAGCGGATGGGAGAGTGTGTGAGAGCGAGAGTGAGAGTGCGGATGGGAGAGTATGTGAGAGCGAGAGTGAGGATGGGAGATAGTGTGTGAGAATGAAACTGCGGATGGGAGAGAGTGTGAGAGTGAGAGGGAGAGTGAGGATGGGAGAGAGAGTTTGAGAGTAACAGCGAGGATGGGAGAGAAAGTGTGAGTTTGAGAGTGCGGATGGGAGAGAGAGTGAGAGTGAGACTGAGAGTGAGGATGGGAGAGAGAGTGTGAGAGTGAGAGTGAGGATGGGAGAGAGAGTGTGAGAGTGAGATTGCGGATGGGAGAGAGAGTGAGTGTGAGATGAGAGTGAGAATGGGAGAGTGTGTGAAAGTGAGAGTGGAGATGGGAGAGAGTGTGAGAGTGAGCGTGAGAGTGAGGATGGGAGAGAGAGTGAGATTAAGGATGGGAGAGAGAGTGTGAGAGTGAGTGCGCAGATGGGAGAGAGAGTGAGTCTTAGAGTGAGAGTGAGAATGGGAGAAAGTGCGAGAGTGAGAGTGAGGATGTGTGAAAGAGTGTGAGAGAGAGAGTGCGAATGGAAGAGAGAGTGTGAGAGTGACAGCGAGGATGGGAGAGTGAGTGTGAGAGTGAGCGTGCAAATTGGAGAGAGTGTGAGAGCGAGAGTGAGAGTGCGGATGGGAGAGAGTGTGAGAGTGAGAGCGAGGATGGGAGAGAGTGTGAGAGTGAGAGTGAGAAAGAGAGAGAGAGTGTGACAGTGAGAGTGAGAATGGGAGAGAGTGTGAGAGTTAGAGTGAGAATGGGAGAGAGAGTGTGAGAGTGAGAATGGGAGAGAGTGTGAGAGTGAGAGTGAGGATGGGAGAGAGTGTGTGAGAGTGACAGTGAGGATGGGAGAGAGTGTGATAGCGAGAGTGAGGATGGGAGAGAGAGTGTGAGAGTGAGAGTGAGGATGGGAGAGAGAGTGAGAGTGAGAATGGGAGAGAGAGTGTGAGAGTGACAGTGAGGATGGGAGAGAGTGTGATAGCGAGAGTGAGATTGCGGATGGGAGAGTGTGTGAGAGTGAGTGTGAGGATGGGAGAGAGTGTGTGAGAATGAAACTGCGGATGGGAGAGTGTGTGAGAGTGAGAGGGTGACTGAGGATGGGAGAGTGTGTGAGAGTGAGAGTGAGGATGGGAGAGAGAGTGTGAGAGTGAGAGTGAGGATGGGAGAGAGAGTGTGAGAGTGAGAGTGAGAATGGGAGAGAGAGTGTGAGAGTGACAGTGAGGATGGGAGAGAGTGTGATAGCGAGAGTGAGATTGCGGATGGGAGAGTGTGTGAGAGTGAGTGTGAGGATGGGAGAGAGTGTGTGAGAGTGAGTGTGAGGATGGGAGAGAGTGTGTGAGAATGAAACTGCGGATGGGAGAGAGTGTGATAGCAAGAGTGAGATTGCGGATGGGAGAGTGTGTGAGAGTGAGTGTGAGGATGGGAGAGAGTGTGTGAGAATGAAACTGCGGATGGGAGAGAATGTGAGAGTGAGAGTGAGAGTGAGGATGGGAGAGAGTGTGAGAGTGAGAATGAGGATGGGGAGAGAGTGTGAGAGTGAGAGTGAGGATGGGAGACAGAGTGTGAGAGTGACAGCGAGGATGGGAGAGAGAGTGTGAGAGTGACAGTGAGGATGGGAGAGAGTGTGATAGCGAGAGTGAGATTGCGGATGGGAGAGAGAGTGAGAGTGAGTGTGAGGATGGGAGAGAGTGTGTGAGAATGAAACTGCGGATGGGAGAGAGTGTGAGAGTGAGAGTGAGAGTGAGGATGGGAGTGAGTGTGAGAATGAGAATGAGGATGGGGAGAGAGTGTGAGAGTGAGAGTGCGGATGGGAGAGAGAGTAAGAGTGAGACTGAGACTGAGGATGGGAGAGAGAGTGTGAGAGTGAGAGTGAGGATGGGAGAGAGAGTGTGAGAGTGAGAGTGCGGATGGGAGAGAGAGTGAGTGTGACAGTGAGGATGGGAGAGAGTGTGAGAGTTCGAGTGAGAGTGAGAGGAAGGATGGGAGAGAGAGAATGTGAGAGTGAGAGTGAGGATGGGAGAGAGAGAGTGAGTGCGGATGGGAGAGAGAGTGAGAGTGGGAGTGAGAGTGAGGATGTGAGAGAGAGTGTGAGAGTGAGAATGAGGATGGGAGAGCGAGTGTGAGAGCGAGAGTGCAGATGGGAGAGAGAGTGAGTGTGAGAGTGAGAGTGAGAATTGGGAGACTGGGTGAGAGTGAGAGTGCAGATGGCAGAGAGTGTGGGAGTGAGAGTGAGATTCAGGATGGGAGAGAGAGAGTGAGAGTGAGAGTGCGGATGGGAGAGAGAGTGAGTGTGACAGTGAGGATGGGAGAGAGAGTGTGAGAGTTCGAGTGAGAGTGAGAGTAAGGATGGGAGAGAGAGAATGTGAGAGTGAGAGTGAGGATGGGAGAGAGAGTGTGACAGTGAGAGTGCGGATGGGAGAGAGAGTGAGAGTGGGAGTGAGAGTGAGGATGGGAGAGAGAGTGTGAGAGTGAGAGTGAGGATGGGAGAGCGAGTGTGAGAGCGAGAGTGCAGATGGGAGAGAGAGTGAGTGTGAGAGTGAGAGTGAGAATGGGAGACTGTGTGAGAGTGAGAGTGCAGATGGCATAGAGTGTGAGAGTGAGAGTGAGATTCAGTATGGGAGAGAGAGAGTGAGAGTGAGAGTGCGGATGGGAGAGAGAGTGAGAGTGGGAGTGAGAGTGAAGATTGGAGAGAGAGTGTGAGAGTGAGAGTGAGGATGGGAGAGCGAGTGTGAGAGCGAGAGTGCGGATGGGAGAGAGAGTGAGTGTGAGAGTGAGAGTGAGAATGGGAGACTGTGTGAGAGTGAAAATGCAGATGGCAGAGAGTGTGAGAGTGAGAGTGAGAATGGGAGACTGTGTGAGAGTGAGAGTGCAGATGGCAGAGAGTGTGAGAGTGAGAGTGAGATTGAGGATGGGGGAGAGAGAGTGAGAGTAAGGATGGTAGAGTGATTGTGAGAGTGAGAGCGCGGATGGGAGAGAGAGTGAGTGTGAGAGTGAGAGTGAGAATGGGAGAGAGAGTGAAAGTGAGGACGAAGATGCGTGAGAGAGAGTGAGAGAGAGAGTGCGAATAGAAGAGAGAGTGTGAGAGTGACGATGAGGATGTGTGAGAGAGTGTGAGAGTGAGAGTGCAGATGGGAGAGAGAGTGAGTGTGAGAGTGAGAGTGAGAATGGGAGACTGTGTGAGAGTGAGAGTGCAGATGGCAGAGAGTGTGAGAGTGAGAGTGAGATTCAGTATGGGAGAGAGAGAGTGAGAGTGAGAGTGCGGATGGGAGAGAGAGTGAGAGTGGGAGTCAGAGTGAAGATTGGAGAGAGAGTGTGAGAGCGAGAGTGCGGATGGGAGAGAGAGTGAGTGTGAGAGTGAGAGTGAGAATGGGAGACTGTGTGAGAGTGAGAGTGCAAATGGCAGAGAGTGTGAGTGTGAGAGTGAGATTGAGGAAGGGAGAGAGAGAGTGAGAGTAAGGATGGGAGAGTGAGTGTGAGAGTGAGAGCGTGGATGGGAGAGAGAGTGAGTGTGAGAGTGAGAGTGAGAATGGGAGAGATTGTGAGAGTGAGGATGAGGATGGGTGAGAGAGTGTGAGAGAGAGAGTGCGAATGGAAGAGAGAGTGTGAGAGTGACAGAGACGATGGGAGAGTGAGTGTGAGAGTGAGAGTGCTGATGGGAGAGAGTGTGAGAGCCAGAGTGAGAGCGCGGATGGGTAAGAGAGTGAATGTGAGAGTGAGAGTGAGAATGGGAGAGAGTGTGAGAGTGAGGATGAGGATGGGTGAGAGAGTGTGAGAGAGAGAGTGTGTGAATGGAAGAGAGAGAGTGAGAGTGACAGCGAGGATGGGAGAGAGAGTGTGAGAGTAAGAGTGCGGATGGGAGAGAGTGTGAGAGTGAGAGTGAGGATGGGAGAGAGTGTGTGAGAATGAAACAGCGGATGGGAGAGAGTGTGAGAGTGAGAGTGAGAGTGAGGATGGGAGAGAGTGTGAGAGTGAGAATGCGGATTGGGGAGAGTGAGAGTGAGATTGAGGATGGGAGAGAGAGTGTGAGAGTGACAGCGAGGATGGGAGAGAGAGTGAGAGTGAGACTGAGAGTGAGGATGGGAGAGAGAGTGTGAGAGTGAGAGTGCGGATGGGAGAGAGTGTGAGAGTGAGAGTGAGAGTGAGAGTGAGAGTGAGGATGGGAGAGAGAGAGTGAGATTAAGGATGGGAGAGAGAGTGTGAGAATGAGAGCGCAGATGGGAGAGCGAGTGAGTGTGAGAGTGAGAGTGAGAACGAGAGAGAGTGTGAGAGTGAAAGTGAAGATGGGGGAGCAGTGTGAGAATGAGAGTGAGAGTGAGGATGGGAGAGCGTGTGAGAGAGAGAATGAGGATGGTTGAGAGTGTGAGAGTGAGAGTGAGGATGGGAGAGAGAGTGTGAGAGTAAGACTGAGGATGGGAGAGAATGTGAGAGTGAGAGTACGAATGGGAGAGTGTGTGATAGTGAGAGTGAGGATGGGAGAGAGTGTGAGACTGAGAGTGAGAATGAGGATGGGAGAGAGATTGTCAGAGTGAGAATGAGGATGGGAGAGAGATTGTCAGAGTGAGAGTGAGGATGGGAGAGAGAGTGTGTGAATGAATGTGAGGATGGGAGAGAGAGTGTGAGAGTGAGAGTGTGGATAGGATAGAGAGTGTGAGAGTGAGAGTGAGGATGGGACAGTGATTGTGCGAGTGAGTGTGAGAGTGAATGGGAGAGAGAGTGTGAGAGTAAGAGAGAGGAATGGAGAGAGTGGGAGAGTGAGAGAGAGGATGGGAGAGAGAGTGTGAGAGTGAGAGTGAGGATGGGAGAGAGAGTGTGAGGGTTAGAGTGAGGATTGGAGAGAGAGTGTGAGAGTGAGAGTGAGGATGGGAGAGATATTGAGAGAGTGAGAGTGACAGTGAGGATGGGAGAGAGATTGTGAGAGTGAGATTGAGAATGGGACAGAGAGAGTGAGAGTGAGACTGAGAGTGAGGATGGGAAAGAGAGTGTGAGAGTGAGAGTGTGGATGAGAGAGAGAGTATGAGAGTGAGAGCGAGGATGGGGAGAGAGTGTGAGAGTGAGAGTGAAGATGGGAGAGAGAGTGTGAGAGTGAGAGTGAGGATGGGAGCGAGAGTGCGAGAGTGACAGTGAGGATGGGAGAGAGAGGGTGAGAGTGACAGTGAGGCTGGGAGAGAAAGTGTGAGAGTGAGAGTGAGGATGGGAGAGAGAGTGTGAATGTAAGAGTGCGAATGGGAGAGAGAGTGTGCGACTGAGAGTGAGGATGGGAGAGAATGTGTGAGGGTGCAAGTGAGAATGGTAGAGAGTGTGTGAGGGTGAGAGTGAGAATGGGAGAGAGAGTGTGAGAGTGAGAGTGAGAATGGGAGAGAGAGTGTGAGAGTGAGAGTGAGAATGGGAGAGAGTGTGAGAGTTAGAGTGAGAATGGGAGACAGAGTGTGAGAGTGAGAATGGGAGAGAGTGTGAGTGTGAGAGTGCAGATGGGAGAGAGTATGAGAGTGACAGTGAGAGTGAGCGTGAGGATGGGAGAGAGATATTGAGAGTGACAGCGAGGATGGGAGAGTGAGTGTCAGAGGTAGAGTGCGGACGGGAGAAAGTGTGAGAGCGAGAGTGAGGATGGGAGAGAGTGTGTGAGAATGAAACTGCGGATGGGAGAGAGTGTGAGAGTGAGAGTGAGGATGGGAGAGAGTGTGAGAGTGAGAATGAGGATGGGGAGAGAGTGTGAGAGTGAGAGTGCAGATGGGAGAGAGAGTGTGAGAGTGTGAATGAGGATGGGAGAGAGAGAATGAGAGTGCGGATGGGAGAGAGAGTGCGAGTGAGACTGAGAGTGAGAATGGGAGAGAGAGTGTGAGAGTGAGAGTGAGGATGGGGTGAAGAGCATGAGAGTGAGAGTGAGGATGGGAGAGAGAGGGTGAGAGAGAGAGTGCGACTGGAAGAGAGAGTGTGAGAGTGACAGCGAGGATGGGAGAGAGAGTGTGAGAGTGATAGTGCGGATGGAAGAGAGTGTGATAGCGAGAGTGAGGATGGGAGAAAGAGTATGAGAGTGAGAGTGAGGATGGGAGAGAGTGTGTGAGAATGAAACTGCGGATGGGAGAGACTGTGAGAGTGAGAGTGAGTGTGAGGATGGGAGAGTGTGTGAGAGTGAGAGTGAGGATGGGAGAGAGAGTGTGAGAGTGAGAATGGGAGAGAGTGTGTGAGAGGGAGAGTGAGAGTGTGGATGTGAGAGAGAGTGTGAGAGTGAGAGCGCAGATGGGAGAGAGAGTGTGAGAGTGAGAGTTAGAATGGGAGAGAATGGGAGAGTGAGAGTGAGGATGGGTGAGAGAGTGTGAGAGAGAGAGTGCGACTGGAAGAGAGAGTGTGAGTGTGACAGCGAGGATGGGAGAGAAAGTGTGAGAGTGATAGTGCGGATGGCAGAGTGTGTGATAGCGAGAGAGGGATGGGAGAGAGAGTGTGAGAGTGAGAGTGAGAATGGGAGAGAGTGTGTGAGAATGAAACTGCGGATGGGAGAGAGTGTGAGAGTGAGAGTGAGTGTGAGGATGGGAGAGTGTGTGAGAGTGAGAGTGAGGATGGGAGAGAGAGTGTGAGAGTGAGAGTGAGGATTGGAGAGAGTGTGAGAGTGAGAATGAGGATGGGGAGAGAGTGTGAGAGTGAGAGTGAGGATGGGAGAGAGAGTGTGAGAGTGACAGCGAGGATGGGAGAGAGAGTGTGAAAGTGAGAGTGAGGATGGGGAGAGAGGGTGAGAATGAAACTGCTGATGGGAGAGAAAGAGTGAGAGTGAGAGTGGAGATGGGAGAGAGTGTGAGAGTGAGAGTGAGTGTGAGGATGGGAGAGAGAGCGTGAGATTGAGAGCGAGGATGAGAGAGAGTGAGAGTGACAGGGAGGATGGGAGAGAGTGTGAGAGTGAAAGTGAGGATGGGAGAGAGTGTGAGAGTGAGACTGACGATGGGGGAGAGAGTGTGAGAATGAAACTGCGGATGGGAGAGAGTGTGAGAGTGAGAGTGAGGATGGGAGAGAGTGTGAGAGTGAGAGTGAGGATGGGAGAGAGTGTGAGAGTGAGGATGGGGAGAGTGTGAGACTGCGGGTGAGAATTGGAGATAGAGTGTGAGAATGAAACTGCGGATGGGAGAGAGTGTGTGAGTGAGAGTGAGAGTGAGGATGGAAGAGAGTGTGAGAGTGAGAATGAGGACGGGGAGAGAGTGTGAGAGTGAGAGTGAGGATGGGAGACAGGGTGAGAATGAAACTGCGGATGTGAGAGAATGAGTGAGAGTGAGAGTGAAGATGGGAGAGAGTGTGAGAGTGAGAGTGAGTGTGAGGATGTGTGAGAGAGTGTGAGATTGAGAGCGAGGATGGGAGAGAGAGTGACAGTGACAGTGAGGATGCGAGAGAATGTGAGAGTGAGAGTGAAGATGGGAGAGAGTGTGAGAGTGAGACTGAAGATGGCGAGAGAGTGTGAGAATGAAACTGCGGATGGGGGAGTGTGTGATAGTGGGAGTGAGAGTGAGAGTGCGGATGGGAGAGAGTGTTACAGTGAGAGTGCGGATGGGAGAGTGTGAGACTGAGAGTGACAATTGGAGATAGAGTGTGAGAGTAAGAGTGAGATTGAGGATGGGAGAGAGAGTGTTGGGGTGAGAGTTAGGATTGGAGAGAGAGTGTGAGTGAAAGTGAGAATGGGAGAGAGAGTGTGAGAGTGAGAGTGAGAGTGAGGATGGGAGAGAGTGTGAGAGTGAGACTGAGGATGGCGAGAGAGTGTGAGAATGAAACTGCGGATGGGGGAGTGTGTGATAGTGGGAGTGAGAGTGAGAGTGCGGATGGGAGAGAGTGTTACAGTGAGAGTGAGGATGGGAGAGTGTGAGACTGAGAGTGACAATTGGAGATAGAGTGTGAGAGTAAGAGTGAGATTGAGGATGGGAGAGAGAGTGTTGGGGTGAGAGTTAGGATTGGAGAGAGAGTGTGAGTGACAGTGAGAATGGGAGAGAGAGTGTGAGAGTGAGAGTGTTGATGGAAGAGAGAGTGTGAGAATGAGAGTGAGGATGGGTAGGAGAGTGTGAGAGTGAGAGTGAGGATGGGAGAGAGTGTGAGATTGAGAATGAGGATGGGAGAGAGTGTGAGAGTGCGAGTAAGGATGGGAGAGTGAGTGAGAGTGAGAGCGTGGATGGGAGAGAGAGTGAGTGTGAGAGTGAGAGTGAAAATGGGAGAGAGTGTGCGAGTTAGGACGAGGATGGGTGAGAGAGTGTGAGAGAGAGAGTGCGAATAGAAGAGAGAGTGTGAGAGTGACAGCGAGGATGGGAGAGTGAGTGTGAGACTGAGAGTGCGGATGGGAGAGAGCGTGAGAGCGAGAGTGAGAGCGCGGATGGGAGAGAGTGAGTGTGAGAGTGAGAATGAGAATGGGAGAGAGTGTGAGAGTGAGGGTGAGGATGTGTGAGAGAGTGTGAGATAGAGAGTGCGAATGGAAGAGAGAGTGTGAGAGTGACAGCGAGGATGGGAGAGAGAGTGTGAGAGTTAGAATGCGGATGGGAGAGAGTGTGAGAGCGAGAGTGAGATTGCGGATGGGAGAGTGTGTGAGAGTGAGAGTGAGAATGGGAGAGAGTGTGTGAGTGAGAGTGAGGATGGGAAGGAGAGTGTGCGAGTGAGAGTGATGATGGTGGAGAGAGTGTGAGAGTGAGAGTGAGGATGGGAGAGAGTGTGAGAGTGAGAGTGAGGATGGGGAGAGTGTGAGACTGAGAGTGAGAATTGGAGATAGAGTGTGAGAATGAGAGTGAGATTGAGGATGGGAGAGAGAGTGTTAGGGTGAGATTTAGGATTTGAGAGAGAGAGTGAGTGACAGTGAAGTTGGGAGAGAGAGTGTGAGAGTGAGAGTGGCGAATAAAGAGAGAATGTGAGAGTGAGAGTGAGGATGGGAGAGTGTGTGAGAGTGAGAGTGAGGATGGGAGAGAGAGTGTGAGAGTGAGAGCGAGGATGGGAGAGAGTGTGTGAGAATAAAACTGCTGATGGGAGAGAGTGTGAGAGTGAGTGTGAGAGTGAGGATGGAGGAGAGTGTGAGAGTGAGAATGAGGATGGGGAGAGAGTGTGAGAGTGAGAGTGAGGATGGGAGAGAGAGTGTGAGAGTGACAGCGAGGATGGGAGAGAGAGTGTGAAAGTGAGAGTGAGGATGGGGAAAGAGGGTGAGAATGAAACTGCGGATGGGAGAGAAAGAGTGAGACTGAGAGTGAAGATGGGAGAGAGTGTGAGAGTGAGAGTGAGTGTGAGAATGGGAGAGAGTGTGTGAGAATGAAACTGCGGATGGGAGAGAGTGTCAGAGTGAGAGTGAGAGTGAGAGTGAGGATGGGAGAGAGTGTGAGAGTGAGAATGAGGATGGGGAGATAGTGTGAGAGTGAGAGTGAGGTTGGGAGGGAGATTGTGAGAGTGACAGCGAGGATGGGAGAGAGAATGTGAGAGTGAGAGTGCGGATGGGATAGAGAGCGAGAGTGAGACTGCGAGTGAGGATGGGAGAGAGAGTGTGAGAATGAAACTGCTGATGGGAGAGAAAGAGTGAGAGTGAGAGTGAAGATGGGAGAGAGTGTGAGAGTGAGAGTGAGTGTGAGGATGGGAGAGAGAGTGTGAGATTGAGAGCGAGGATGGGAGAGAGAGTGAGAGTGACAGGGAGGATGGGAGAGAGTGTGAGTGTGAGAGTGAGGATTGGTGAGAGTGTGAGATTGAGACTGAGGATGGGGGAGAGAGTGTGAGAATGAAACTGCGGATGGGAGAGAGAGTGAGAGTGAGAGTGAGAATGGGAGAGAGAGTGTGAGATTGAGAGCGAGGATGGGAGAGAGTGTGAGAGTGAGAGTGAGGATGGGAGAGAGTGTGAGAGTGAGAGTGAGAATGGGGAGAGTGTGAGACTGAGAGTGAGAATTGGAGATAGAGTGTGAGAGTGAGAGTGAGATTGAGGATGGGAGAGAGAGTGTTAGGTTGAGAGTTAGGATTGGAGAGAGAGTGTGAGTGACAGTGAAGTTGGGAGAGAGAGTGTGAGAGTGAGAGTGACGAATAAAGAGAGAGTGTGAGAGTGAGAGTGAGGATGGGAGAGTGTGTGAGAGTGAAAGTGAGGATGGGAGAGAGAGTGTGAGAGTGAGAGCGAGGATGGGAGAGAGTGTGTGAGAATGAAACTGCGGATGGGAGAGAGTGTGAGAGTGAGTGTGAGAGTGAGGATGGAAGAGAGTGTGAGAGTGAGAATATGGATGGGGAGAGAGTGTGAGAGTGAGAGTGAGGATGGGAGAGAGAGTGTGAGAGTGACAGCGAGGATGGCAGAGAGAGTGTGAAAGTGAGAGTGAGGTTGGGGAGAGAGGGTGAGAATGAAACTGCGGATGGGGGAGAAAGAGTGAGAGTGAGAGTGAGAGTGAAGATGGCTGAGAGTGTGAGAGTGAGAGTGAGTGTGAGGATGGGTGAGAGAGTGTGAGATTGAGAGCGAGGATGGGAGAGAGAGTGAGAGTGACAGTGAGGATGGGAGAGAGTGTGAGAGTGAGGATGGGAGAAAGTGTGAGAGTGAGACTGAGGATGGGGGAGAGATTGTGAGAATGAAACTGCGGATGGGAGAGAGTGTGATAGTGAGAGTGAGAGTGAGGATGGGAGACAGTGTGAGAGTGAGAATGAGGATGGGGAGAGAGTGTGAGAGTGAGAGCGTGGATGGGAGAGAGAGTGAGTGTGAGAGTGAGAGTGAGAATGGGAGAGAGTGTGAGAGTGAGGACGAGGATGGGTGAGAGAGTGTGAGAGAGAGAGTGCGAATAGAAGAGAGAGTGTGTGAGTGACAGCGAGGATGGGAGAGTGAGTGTGAGACTGAGAGTGTGGATGGGAGAGAGTGTGAGAGCGAGACTGAGAGCGCGGATGGGAGAGAGAGTGAGTGTGAGAGTGAAAGTGAGGATGGGGAGAGAGGGTGAGAATGAAACTGCGGATGGGAGAGAAAGAGTGAGAGTGAGAGTGAAGATGGGAGAGAGAGTGAGAGTGAGAGTGAGTGTGAGGATGGGAGAGAGTGTGTGAGAATGAAACTGCGGATGGGAGAGAGTGTGAGAGTGAGATTGAGGATGGGAGAGAGTGTGAGAGTGAGAATGAGGAAGGGGTGAGAGTGTGAGAGTGAGAGTGAGGTTGGGAGGGAGATTGTGAGAGTGACAGCGAGGATGGGAGAGAGAGTGTGAGAGTGAGAATGCGGATGGGAGAGAGAGTGAGAGTGAGACTGAGAGTGAGGATGGGAGAGAGAATGTGAGAATGAAACTGCTGATGGGAGAGAAAGAGTGAGAGTGAGAGTGAAGATGGGAGAGAGTGTGACAGTGAGAGTGAGTGTGAGGATGGGAGAGAGAGTGTGAGATTGAGAGCGAGGATGGGAGAGAGAGTGAGAGTGACAGGGAGGATGGGAGAGAGTGTGAGAGTGAGAGTGAGGATTGGTGAGAGTGTGAGAGTGAGACTGAGGATGGGGGAGAGAGTGTGAGAATGAAACTGCGGATGGGAGTGAGTGTGAGAGTGAGAGTGAGAGTGAGAATGAGAGAGAGTGTGAGATTGAGAGCGAGGATGGGAGAGAGTGTGAGAGTGAGAGTGAGGATGGGAGAGAGTGTGAGAGTGAGAGTGAGGATGGGGAGAGTGTGAGACTGAGAGTGAGAATTGGAGATAGAGTGTGAGAGTGAGAGTGTGAGTGAGATTGAGGATGGGAGAGAGAGTGTTAGGTTGAGAGTTAGGATTGGAGAGAGAGTGTGAGTGACAGTGAAGTTGGGAGAGAGAGTGTGAGAGTGAGAGTGACGAATAAAGAGACAGTGTGAGAGTGAGAGTGAGGATGGGAGAGTGTGTGAGAGTGAGAGTGAGGATGGGAGAGAGAGTGTGAGAGTGAGAGCGAGGATGGGAGAGAGTGTGTGAGAATGAAACTGCGGATGGGAGAGAGTGTGAGAGTGAGTGTGAGAGTGAGGATGGAAGAGAGTATGAGAGTGAGAATGAGGATGGGGAGAGAGTGTGAGAGTGAGAGTGAGGATGGGAGAGAGAGTGTGAGAGTGACAGCGAGGATGGGAGAGAGAGTGTGAAAGTGAGAGAGAGGATGGGGAGAGAGGGTGAGAATGAAACTGCGGATTGGAGAGAAAGAGTGAGTGTGAGAGTGAAGATGGCTGAGAGTGTGAGAGTGAGAGTGAGTGTGAGGATGGGTGAGAGAGTGTGAGATTGAGAGCGAGGATGGGAGAGAGAGTGAGCGTGACAGTGAGGATGGGAGAGAGTGTGAGAGTGAGAGTGAGGATGGGAGAGAGTGTGAGAGTGAGACTGAGGATGGTGGAGAGATTGTGAGAATGAAACTGCGGATGGGAGAGAGTGTGATAGTGAGAGTGAGAATGAGGATGGGAGACAGTGTGAGAGTGAGAATGAGGATGGGGAGAGAGTGTGAGAGTGAGAATGAGGATGGGGAGAGAGTGTGAGAGTGAGAGTAAGGATGGGAGAGTGAGTGTGAGAGTGCGAGTAAGGATGGGAGAGTGAGTGTGAGAGTGAGAGCGTGGATGGGAGAGAGAGTGAGTGTGAGAGTGAGAGTGAGAATGGGAGAGAGTGTGAGAGTGAGGACGAGGATGGGTGAGAGAGTGTGAGAGAGAGAGTGCGAATAGAAGAGAGAGTGTGAGAGTGACAGCGAGGACGGGAGAGTGAGTGTGAGACTGAGAGTGCGGATGGGAGAGAGTGTGAGAGCGAGACTGAGAGCGCGGATTGGAGAGAGACTGAGTGTGAGAGTGAAAGTGAGAATGGGAGAGAGTGTGAGAGTGAGGATGAGGATGTATGAGAGAGTGTGAGAGAGACAGTGCGAATGGGAGTGAGTGTGAGATTGAGAATGAGGATGGGGAGAGAGTGTGAGAGTGCGAGTAAGGATGGGAGAGTGAGTGTGAGAGTGAGAGCGTGGATGGGAGAGAGTGAGTGTGAGACTGAGAGTGCGGATGGGAGAGAGTGTGAGAGCGAGATTGAGAGCGCAGATTGGAGAGAGACTGAGTGTGAGAGTGAAAGTGAGAATGGGAGAGAGTGTGAGAGTGAGGATGAGGATGTATGAGAGAGTGTGTGAGAGAGAGTGCGAATGGAAGAGAGAGTGTGAGAGTGACAGTGAGGATGGGAGAGAGAGTGTGAGAGTTAGAGTGCGGATGGGAGAGAGTGTGAGAGCGAGAGTGAGATTGCGGATGGGAGAGTGTGTGAGAGTGAGAGTGAGGATGGGAGAGAGTGTGTGAGAATGAAACTGCGGATGGGAGAGAGTGTGAGAGTGAGAGTGAGAGTGAGGATGGGAGAGAGTGTGAGAGTGATAATGAGGATGGGGGAGAGAGTGTGAGAGTGAGAGTGAGGATAGGAGGGAGCGTGTGAGTGTGACAGCGAGGATGGTTGAGAGAGTGTGAGAGTGAGAGTGCGGATGGGAGAGAGAGTGAGAGTGAGACTGAGAGTGAGGATGGGAGAGAGAGTGTGAGAGTGAGAGTGAGGATGGGAGAGAGAGTGTGAGAGTGAGAGTGCGGATGGGAGAGAGAGTGAGTGTGACAGTGAGGATGGGAGAGAGAGTGTGAGAGTTCGAGTGAGAGTGAGAGTAAGGATGGGAGAGAGAGAATGTGAGAGTGAGAGGGAGGATGGGAGAGAGAGTGTGAGAGTGAGAGTGAGGATGGGAGAGCGAGTGAGTGTGAGAGTGAGAGTGAGAATGGGAGACTGTGTGAGAGTGAGAGTGCAAATGGCAGAGAGTGTGAGAGTGAGAGTGAGGATGGTAGACTGTGTGAGTGTGAGAGTGCAGATGGCAGAGAGTGTGAGAGTGAGAGTGAGATTCAGGATGGGAGAGAGAGAGTGTGAGAGTGAGAGTGTGGATGGGAGAGAGTGTGAGAGCGAGAGTGAGAGCGTGGGTGGGAGAGAGAGTGAGTGTGAGACTGAGAGTGAGAATTGGAGATAGAGTGTGAGAGTAAGAGTGAGATTGAGGATGGGAGAGAGAGTGTTAGGATGAGAGTCAGGATTTGAGAGAGAGTGTGAGTGACAGTGAGGATGGGAGAGAGAGTGAGAGTGACGATGGAAGAGAGTGTGAGAGTGAGAGTGAGGATGGGAAGGAGAGTGTGAGAGTGAGAGTGAGGATGGGAGAGAGAGCGTGAGAGTGAGAGTGAGGATGGGAGAGAGTGTGAGAGTGAGAGTGAGGATGGGGAGAGTGTGAGACTGAGAGTGAGAATTGGAGATAGAGTGTGAGAGTTTGAGTGAGATTGAGGATGGGAGAGAGAGTGTTAGGTTGAGAGTTAGGATTGGAGAGAGAGTGTGAGTGATAGTGAAGTCGGGAGAGAGAGTGTGAGAGTGAGAGTGACGAATAAAGAGAGAGTGTGAGAGTGAGAGTGAGGATGGGAGAGTGTGTGAGAGTGAGAGTGAGGATGGGAGAGAGAGTGTGAGAGTGAGAGCGAGGATGGGAGAGAGTGTGTGAGAATGAAACTGCGGATGGGAGAGAGTGTGAGAGTGAGTGTGAGAGTGAGGATGGAAGAGAGTATGAGAGTGAGAATGAGGATGGGGAGAGAGTGTGAGAGTGAGAGTGAGGATGGGAGAGAGAGTGTGAGAGTGACAGCGAGGATGGGAGAGAGAGTGTGAAAGTGAGAGAGAGGATGGGGAGAGAGGGTGAGAATGAAACTGCGGATTGGAGAGAAAGAGTGAGTGTGAGAGTGAAGATGGCTGAGAGTGTGAGAGTGAGAGTGAGTGTGAGGATGGGTGAGAGAGTGTGAGATTGAGAGCGAGGATGGGAGAGAGAGTGAGAGTGACAGTGAGGATGGGAGAGAGTGTGAGAGTGAGAGTGAGGATGGGAGAGAGTGTGAGAGTGAGACTGAGGATGGTGGAGAGATTGTGAGAATGAAACTGCGGATGGGAGAGAGTGTGATAGTGAGAGTGAGAGTGAGGATGGGAGACAGTGTGAGAGTGAGAATGAGGATGGGGAGAGAGTGTGAGAGTGAGAATGAGGATGGGGAGAGAGTGTGAGAGTGAGAGTAAGGATGGGAGAGTGAGTGTGAGAGTGCGAGTAAGGATGGGAGAGTGAGTGTGAGAGTGAGAGCGTGGATGGGAGAGAGAGTGAGTGTGAGAGTGACAGTGAGGATGGGAGAGAGAGTGTGAGAGTTAGAGTGCGGATGGGAGAGAGTGTGAGAGCGAGAGTGAGATTGCGGATGGGAGAGTGTGTGAGAGTGAGAGTGAGGATGGGAGAGAGTGTGTGAGAATGAAACTGCGGATGGGAGAGAGTGTGAGAGTGAGAGTGAGAGTGAGGATGGGAGAGAGTGTGAGAGTGATAATGAGGATGGGGGAGAGAGTGTGAGAGTGAGAGTGAGGATAGGAGGGAGCGTGTGAGTGTGACAGCGAGGATGGTTGAGAGAGTGTGAGAGTGAGAGTGCGGATGGGAGAGAGAGTGAGAGTGAGACTGAGAGTGAGGATGGGAGAGAGAGTGTGAGAGTGAGAGTGAGGATGGGAGAGAGAGTGTGAGAGTGAGAGTGCGGATGGGAGAGAGAGTGAGTGTGACAGTGAGGATGGGAGAGAGAGTGTGAGAGTTCGAGTGAGAGTGAGAGTAAGGATGGGAGAGAGAGAATGTGAGAGTGAGAGGGAGGATGGGAGAGAGAGTGTGAGAGTGAGAGTGAGGATGGGAGAGCGAGTGAGTGTGAGAGTGAGAGTGAGAATGGGAGACTGTGTGAGAGTGAGAGTGCAAATGGCAGAGAGTGTGAGAGTGAGAGTGAGGATGGTAGACTGTGTGAGTGTGAGAGTGCAGATGGCAGAGAGTGTGAGAGTGAGAGTGAGATTCAGGATGGGAGAGAGAGAGTGTGAGAGTGAGAGTGTGGATGGGAGAGAGTGTGAGAGCGAGAGTGAGAGCGTGGGTGGGAGAGAGAGTGAGTGTGAGACTGAGAGTGAGAATTGGAGATAGAGTGTGAGAGTAAGAGTGAGATTGAGGATGGGAGAGAGAGTGTTAGGATGAGAGTCAGGATTTGAGAGAGAGTGTGAGTGACAGTGAGGATGGGAGAGAGAGTGAGAGTGACGATGGAAGAGAGTGTGAGGGTGAGAGTGAGGATGGGAAGGAGAGTGTGAGAGTGAGAGTGAGGATGGGAGAGAGAGCGTGAGAGTGAGAGTGAGGATGGGAGAGAGTGTGAGAGTGAGAGTGAGGATGGGGAGAGTGTGAGACTGAGAGTGAGAATTGGAGATAGAGTGTGAGAGTTTGAGTGAGATTGAGGATGGGAGAGAGAGTGTTAGGTTGAGAGTTAGGATTGGAGAGAGAGTGTGAGTGATAGTGAAGTCGGGAGAGAGAGTGTGAGAGTGAGAGTGACGAATAAAGAGAGAGTGTGAGAGTGAGAGTGAGGATGGGAGAGTGTGTGAGAGTGAGAGTGAGGATGGGAGAGAGAGTGTGAGAGTGAGAGCGAGGATGGGAGAGAGTGTGTGAGAATGAAACTGCGGATGGGAGAGAGTGTGAGAGTGAGTGTGAGAGTGAGGATGGAAGAGGGTGTGAGAGTGAGAATGAGGATGGGGAGAGAGTGTGAGAGTGAGAGTGAGGATGGGAGAGAGAGTGTGAGAGTGACAGCGAGGATGGGAGAGAGAGTGTGAAAGTGAGAGAGAGGATGGGGAGAGAGGGTGAGAATGAAACTGCGGATTGGAGAGAAAGAGTGAGTGTGAGAGTGAAGATGGCTGAGAGTGTGAGAGTGAGAGTGAGTGTGAGGATGGGTGAGAGAGTGTGAGATTGAGAGCGAGGATGGGAGAGAGAGTGAGAGTGACAGTGAGGATGGGAGAGAGTGTGAGAGTGAGAGTGAGGATGGGAGAGAGTGTGAGAGTGAGACTGAGGATGGTGGAGGGATTGTGAGAATGAAACTGCGGATGGGAGAGAGTGTGATAGTGAGAGTGAGAGTGAGGATGGGAGACAGTGTGAGAGTGAGAATGAGGATGGGGAGAGAGTGTGAGAGTGAGAATGAGGATGGGGAGAGAGTGTGAGAGTGAGAGTAAGGATGGGAGAGTGAGTGTGAGAGTGCGAGTAAGGATGGGAGAGTGAGTGTGAGAGTGAGAGCGTGGATGGGAGAGAGAGTGAGTGTGAGAGTGAGAGCTTGGATGGGAGAGAGAGTGAGTGTGAGAGTGAGAGTGAGAATGGGAGAGAGTGTGAGAGTGAGGACGAGGATGGGTGAGAGAGTGTGAGAGAGAGAGTGCGAATAGAAGAGAGAGTGTGAGAGTGACAGCGAGGACGGGAGAGTGAATGTGAGACTGAGAGTGCGGATGGGAGAGAGTGTGAGAGCGAGACTGAGAGCGCGGATTGGAGAGAGACTGAGTGTGAGAGTGAAAGTGAGAATGGGAGAGAGTGTGAGAGTGAGGATGAGGATGTATGAGAGAGTGTGAGAGAGACAGTACGAATGGGAGTGAGTGTGAGATTGAGAATGAGGATGGGGAGAGAGTGTGAGAGTGCGAGTAAGGATGGGAGAGTGAGTGTGAGAGTGAGAGCGTGGATGGGAGAGAGTGAGTGTGAGACTGAGAGTGCGGATGGGAGAGAGTGTGAGAGCGAGATTGAGAGCGCAGATTGGAGAGAGACTGAGTGTGAGAGTGAAAGTGAGAATGGGAGAGAGTGTGAGAGTGAGGATGAGGATGTGTGAGAGAGAGTGCGAATGGAAGAGAGAGTGTGAGAGTGACAGTGAGGATGGGAGAGAGAGTGTGAGAGTTAGAGTGCGGATGGGAGAGAGTGTGAGAGCGAGAGTGAGATTGCGGATGGGAGAGTGTGTGAGAGTGAGAGTGAGGATGGGAGAGAGTGTGTGAGAATGAAACTGCGGATGGGAGAGAGTGTGAGAGTGAGAGTGAGAGTGAGGATGGGAGAGAGTGTGAGAGTGAGAATGAGGATGGGGGAGAGAGTGTGAGAGTGAGAGTGAGGATAGGAGGGAGCGTGTGAGTGTGACAGCGAGGATGGTTGAGAGAGTGTGAGAGTGAGAGTGCGGATGGGAGAGAGAGTGAGAGTGAGACTGAGAGTGAGGATGGGAGAGAGAGTGTGAGAGTGAGAGTGAGGATGGGAGAGAGAGTGTGAGAGTGAGAGTGCGGATGGGAGAGAGAGTGAGTGTGACAGTGAGGATGGGAGAGAGAGTGTGAGAGTTCGAGTGAGAGTGAGAGTAAGGATGGGAGAGAGAGAATGTGAGAGTGAGAGGGAGGATGGGAGAGAGAGTGTGAGAGTGAGAGTGCGGATGGGAGAAAGAGTGAGAGTGGGAGTGAGAGTGAGGATGGGAGAGAGAGTGTGAGAGTGAGAGTGAGGATGGGAGAGCGAGTGAGTGTGAGAGTGAGAGTGAGAATGGGAGACTGTGTGAGAGTGAGAGTGCAAATGGCAGAGAGTGTGAGAGTGAGAGTGAGGATGGTAGACTGTGTGAGTGTGAGAGTGCAGATGGCAGAGAGTGTGAGAGTGAGAGTGAGATTCAGGATGGGAGAGAGAGAGTGTGAGAGTGAGAGTGTGGATGGGAGAGAGTGTGAGAGCGAGAGTGAGAGCGTGGGTGGGAGAGAGAGTGAGTGTGAGACTGAGAGTGAGAATTGGAGATAGAGTGTGAGAGTAAGAGTGAGATTGAGGATGGGAGAGAGAGTGTTAGGATGAGAGTCAGGATTTGAGAGAGAGTGTGAGTGACAGTGAGGATGGGAGAGAGAGTGAGAGTGACGATGGAAGAGAGTGTGAGAGTGAGAGTGAGGATGGGAAGGAGAGTGTGAGAGTGAGAGTGAGGATGGGAGAGAGAGCGTGAGAGTGAGAGTGAGGATGGGAGAGAGTGTGAGAGTGAGAGTGAGGATGGGGAGAGTGTGAGACTGAGAGTGAGAATTGGAGATAGAGTGTGAGAGTTTGAGTGAGATTGAGGATGGGAGAGAGAGTGTTAGGTTGAGAGTTAGGATTGGAGAGAGAGTGTGAGTGACAGTGAAGTCGGGAGAGAGAGTGTGAGAGTGAGAGTGACGAATAAAGAGAGAGTGTGAGAGTGAGAGTGAGGATGGGAGAGTGTGTGAGAGTGAGAGTGAGGATGAGAGAGAGAGTGTGACCGTGAGAGTGAGGATGGGGAGAGAGGGTGAGAATGTAACTGCGGATGGGAGAGAAAGAGTGAGAGTGAGAGTGAAGATGGGAGAGAGTGTGAGAGTGAGATTGAGTGTGAGGATGGGAGAGAGTGTGAGAGTGAGAATGAGGATGGGGAGAGAATGTGAGAGTGAGAGTAAGGATGGGAGAGTGAGTGTGAGAGTGCGAGTAAGGATGGGAGAGTGAGTGTGAGAGTGAGAGCGTGGATGGGAGAGAGAGTGAGTGTGAGAGTGAGAGTGAGAATGGGAGAGAGTGTGAGAGGGAGGACGAGGATGGGTGAGAGAGTGTGAGAGAGAGAGTGCGAATAGAAGAGAGATGTGTGAGTGACAGTGACGATGGGAGAGAGAGTGTGAGAGTGAGAGTGACGATGGAAGAGAGAGTGTGAGAATGAGAGTGAGGATGGGTAGGAGAGTGTGAGAGTGAGAGTGAGGATGGGAGAGAGTGTGAGATTGAGAATGAGGATGGGGAGAGAGTGTGAGAGTGCGAGTAAGGATGGGAGAGTGAGTGTGAGAGTGAGAGCGTGGATGGGAGAGAGAGTGAGTGTGAGAGTGAGAGTGAGAATGGGAGAGAGTGTGAGAGTGAGGACGAGGATGGGTGAGAGAGTGTGAGAGAGAGAGTGCGAATAGAAGAGAGAGTGTGAGAGTGACAGCGAGGATGGGAGAGTGAGTGTGAGACTGAGAGTGCGGATGGGAGAGAGTGTGAGAGCGAGACTGAGAGCGCAGATGGGAGAGAGTGAGTGTGAGAGTGAAAGTGAGAATGGGAGAGATTGTGAGAGTGAGGATAAGGATGTATGAGAGAGTGTGAGAGAGAGAGTGCGAATGGAAGAGAGAGTGTGAGAGTGACAGCGAGGATGGGAGAGAGTGTGTGAGAGTTGGAGTGCGGATGGGAGAGAGTGTGAGAGCGACAGTGAGATTGCGGATGGGAGAGTGTGTGAGAGTGAGAGTGCGGATGGGAGAGAGAGTGAGAGTGAGACTGAGAGTGAGGATGGGAGAGAGAGTGCGAGAGTGAGAGTGAGGATGGGAGAGAGAGTGTGAGAGTGAGAGTGAGGATGGGAGAGAGAGTGTGAGAGTGAGAGTGCGGATGGGTGAGAGAGTGAGTGTGACAGTGAGGATGGGAGAGAGAGTGTGAGAGTTCGAGTGAGAGTGAGAGTAAGGATGGGAGAGGGAGAATGTGAGATGAGAGTGAGGATGGGAGAGAGAGTGTGAGAGTGAGAGTGCGGAGGGAGAGAGAGTGAGAGTGGGAGTGAGAGTGAGAATGGGAGAGAGAGTGTGAGAGTGAGAGTGAGGAAAGGAGAGCGATTGTGAGAGAGAGAGTGCGGATGGGAGAGAGAGTGAGTGTGAGAGTGAGAGTGAGAATGGGAGACTGTGTGAGAGTGAGAGTGCGGATGGGAGAGAGAGTGAGAGTGGGAGTGAGAGTGAGGATGGGAGAGAGAGTGTGAGAGTGAGTGTGAGGATGGGAGAGCGAGTGTGAGAGCGATAGTGCGGATGGGAGAGAGAGTGAGTGTGAGAGTGAGCGTGTGAATGGGAGACTGTGTGAGAGTGAGAGTGCAGATGTCAAACAGTCTGAGAGTGAGAGTGAGATTGAGGATGGGAGAGAGAGTGTGAGATTGAGAGCGAGGATGCGAAAGAGAGTGAGAGTGACAGTGAGGATGGGAGAGAGTGTGAGAGTGAGAGTGAGGATGGGAGAGAGTGTGAGAGTGAGACTGAGGATGGGGGAGAGAGTGTGAGAATGAAACTGCGGATGGGAGAGAGTGTGAGATTGAGAGTGAGAGTGAGGATGGGAGAGAGAGTGTGAGATTGAGATTGAGGATGGGAGAGAGTGTGAGAGTGAGAGTGAGGATGGGAGAGAGTGTGAGAGTAAGAGAAAGGAATGCGAGAATGTGTGAGACTGAGAGTGAGAATTGGAGATAGAGTGTGAGAGTAAGAGTGAGATTGAGAATGGGAGAGAGAGTGTTAGGGTGAGAGTTAGGATTGGAGAAAGAGTGTGAGTGACAGTGAGGATGGGACAGAGAGTGTGAGAGTGAGAGTGACGATGGAAGAGAGAGTGTGAGAGTGAGAGTGAGGATGGGAAGGAGAGTGTGAGAGTGAGAGTGAGGATGGGAGAGAGTGTGAGAGTGAGAGTGAGGATGGGGAGAGTGTGAGACTGAGAGTGAGAATTGGAAATAGAGTGTGAGAGTAAGAGTGAGATTGAGGATGGGAGGGAGAGTGTTAGGGTGAGAGTTAGGATTGGATAGAGAGTGTGAGTGACAGTGAGGTTGGGGAAGAGAGTGTGAGAGTGAGAGTGACGAATAAAGAGAGAGTGTGAGAGTGAGAGTGAGGATGGGAGAGAGAGTGTGAGTGTGAGAGTGAGGATGGGAGAGAGTGTATGAGAATGAAACTGCGGATGGAAGAGAGTGTGAGAGTGACAGTGAGAGTGAGGATGGGAGAGAGTGTGAGAGTGAAAATGAGGATGGGAGAGAAAGAGTGAGAGTGAGAGTGAAGATGTGAAAGAGTGTGAGAATGAGAGCGAGAATGGGTGAGAGAGTGAGAGTGACAGTGAGGATGGGAGAGAGTGTGAGAGTGAGAGTGAGGATGGGAGAGAGTGTGAGAGTGAGACTGAGATTGGGGGAGAGAGTGTGAGAATGAAACTGCGGATGGGAGAGAGTGTGATAGTGAGAGTGAGAGAGAGAGTGAGGATGGGAGAGAGAGTGTGAGATTGAGAGTGAGGATGGGCGAGAGTGTGAGAGTGAGAGTGAGGACGGGAGAGAGTGTGAGATTGAGAGTGAGGATGGGGAGAGTGTGAGACTGAGAGTGAGAATTGGAGATAGAGTGTGAGAGTAAGAGTGAGATTGTGGATGGGACAGAGAGTGTGAGAGTGAGAGTGACGATGGAAGAGAGATTGTGAGAGTGTCAGTGAGGATGGGAGAGAGAGTATGAGAGTGAGAGTGACGAGGGGAGGGATGGGAGAGAGTGTGAGAGTGACTGCGAGGATGGGAGAGAGAGTGTGAGAGTGAGAGTGAGGATGGGAGAGAGCGTGAGAGTGAGAAAGAGGATAGGGAGAGAGGGTGAGAATAATACTGCAGCTGGGAGAGAAAGAGTGAGAGTGAGACTGAAGATGGGAGAGAGTTTGAGAGTGAGAGTGAGAGTGAGGATGGGAGAGAGTGTGTGAGATTGAGAGCGAGGAAGGGAGAGAGTGTGAGAGTGACAGTGAGGATGGGAGAGAGTGTGAGAGTGAGAGTGAGGATGGGAGAGAGTGTGAGAGTGAGACTGAGGATAGGGGAGAGAGTGTGAGAATGAAACTGCGAATGGGAGAGAGTGTGAGAGTGAGAGTGAGAGTGAGGATGGGAGAGAGAGTGTGAGATTGAGAGCGAGGATGGGAGAGAGTGTGAGAGTGAGAGTGAGGATGGCAGAGAGTGTGAGACTGAGAGTGAGAATTGGAGATAGAGTGTGTGAGTAAAAGTGAGAGTTAGGATGGGAGAGAGAGTTTTAGGGTGAGAGTTAGGATTGTAGAGAGAGTGTGAGTGACTGTGAGGATGGGAGAGAGAGTGTGAGAGTGAGAGTGACGATGGAAGAGAGAGTGTGAGAGTGAGAGTGAGGATGGGAAGGAGAGTGTGAGAGTGAGGATTGGAGAGAGTGTGTGAATGAGAGTGAAGATTGGAGACAGAGTGTAAGAGTGAGAGTGCGGATGGTAGAGTGTGTGTGAGAGTGAGAGTGAGATGGGAGTCAGTGAGAGTGAGGATCGCAGAGAGAGTGTGAGAGTGAGAGTGAGGATGGGAGATAGTGTGAGAGTGAGAGTGAGAATGGGAGAGAGAATGTGAGAGTGAAAGTGAGGATGGGAGAGAATGTGAGAGTGAAAGTGAGGATGGGAGAGAAAGAGTGAGAGTGAGAATGTGAGAGAGTGAGAGAGTGAGAGTTTTAGTGAGGATGGGAAAGATAGTGTTAGAGTGACAGTGAGAATGAGAATTAGAATGGGAGAGAGATTGAGAATGGGAGAGAGAGTGTGAGAGTGTGAGTGCGGATGGTAGAGAGAGTGTGAGAGTGAGATGGGAGAGCGTGAGAGTGAGGATCGGACAGAGAGTGTAAGAGTGAAAGTGCGAATGCGAGAGAGTGTGAGAGTGAGAATGAGGATGGGAGAGAGTGAAAGAGTGAGCGTGAGGATGGGAGAGAGAGTGTGAGAGTGAGAATGAGGATGGGAGAGAGTGTGAGAGTGAGAGTGTGAAGGCAGAGATTGTGAGAGTGAGGATGAGGATGAGGATGGGAGAGAGAGTGTGAGAGTGAGAGTGAGGATGGGAGAGAGTGTGTGTGAATGAGAGTGAGGATGGGAGAGAGAGTGTGAGAGTGAGAGTGAGGATGGGAGAGAGTGTGGGAGTGAGAGTGAGGATGGGAGAGAGAGTGTGACAGTGAGAGTGAGAGTGAGGATGGGAGAGAGTGTGTGAGGGTGAGAGTGAGGATTGGAGAGAGAGTGTGAGAGTGAGAGTGAGGATGGGAGAGAGAGTGCGAGAGTGAGAGTGAGGATGGGAGAGAGTGTGAGAGTGAGAGTGGGGATGGGAGAGAGTGTGTGACAGTGAGAGTGAGAGTGAGGATGGGAGAGAGTGTGTGAGGGTGAGAGTGAGAATTGGAGAGAGAGTGTAAGAGTGAGAGTGAGGATGGGAGAGAGCGTGTGAGAGTGAGAGTGAGGATGGGAGAGGGTGTGAGAGTGAGAGTGAGGATGGGAGAGAGTGTGTGAGAGTGATAGTGAGGACTGGAGAGAGAGTGTGAGACTGAGAGTGAGGTTTGGAGAGAGAGTGTGAGAGTGAAAGTGAGGATGGGAGAGAGAGTGTGAGAGTGAAAGTGAGGATGGGAGAGATATTGAGAGAGTGAGAGTGACAGTGAGGATGGCAGAGAGATTGTGAGAGTGAGAGTGAGATTGGTAGAGAGAGTGTGAGAGTGAGATTGAGAGTGAGGATGGGAGAGAGAGTGTGAGAGTGAGAGTGTGGATGGGAGAGAGAGTGTGAGAGTGAGACTGAGGATGGGGAGAGAGTGTGAGAGTGTGTGTGAGGATGGGAGAGAGTGTGGGAGTGAGAATGAGGATGGGTGAGAGTGTGAGAGTGAGGATGGGAGAGAGAGTGTGAGAGTGAGAGTGAGGGTGGGAGGGAGAGTGTGTGAGTGAGAATTGGAGAGAGTGTGAGAGTGAAAGTTCGAATGGGAGAGAGTGTGAGGGTGAGAGTGCGGATGGGAGAGAGTGTGAGAGTGAGAGTGAGGATGTGAGAGACTGTGAGAGTGAGAGTGCGGATGGGAGAGAGAGTGTGGGAGTGAGAGTGAGGATGGGAGAGAGAGTGTGAGAGTCACAGTGAGGATGGGAGAGAGAGTGTGAGAGCGAGAATGGGAGAGAGTGGGGGAGTGGAAGTGCGGATGGGAGTGAGTGTGAGAGTGAGAGTGAGGGCGGGAGAGAGAGTGTGAGGGTGAGAGTGAGGATGGGAGAGAGTGTGTGAGAGTGAGAATGAGAATGGGAGAGAGAGTGAGAATGGGAGATGGAGCGTGAAAATAACAGTGAGGATGGAAGAGAGAGTTTGAGAGTGAGAGTGAGGATGGGAGAGAGAGTGTGAGAGTGAGAGTGCGAATGGGAGAGAGTGTGAGAGCGAGAGTGAGGATGGGAGAGAAAGTGTGAGAGTGAGAGTGAGAGTGAGGATGGGAGAGAGAGGGTGAGAGTGAGAGTGAGGATGGGAGAGCGAGTGTGAGAGCGATAGTGCGGAATGGAGAGAGAGTGAGTGTGAGAGTGAGCGTGAGAATGGGAGACTGTGTGAGAGTGAGAGTGCAGATGTCAAACAGTCTGAGAGTGAGAGTGCGATTGAGGATGGGAGAGAGAGTGTGAGATTGAGAGCGAGGATGCGAAAGAGAGTGAGAGTGACAGTGAGGATGGGAGAGAGTGTGAGAGTGAGAGTGAGGATGGGAGAGAGTGTGAGAGTGAGACTGAGGATGGGGGAGAGAGTGTGAGAATGAAACTGCAGATGGGAGAGAGTGTGAGATTGAGAGTGAGAGTGAGGATGGGAGAGAGAGTGTGAGATTGAGAGCGAGGATGGGAGAGAGTGTGAGAGTGAGAGGGAGGATGGCAGAGAGTGTGAGAGTAAGAGAAAGGAATGCGAGAATGTGTGAGACTGAGAGTGAGAATTGGAGATAGAGTGTGAGAGTAAGAGTGAGATTGAGAATGGGAGAGAGAGTGTTAGGGTGAGAGTTAGGATTGGAGAGAGAGTGTGAGTGACAGTGAGGATGGGACAGAGAGTGTGAGAGTGAGAGTGAGGATGGGAAAGAGAGTGTGAGAGTGAGAGTGAGGATGGGAGAGAGTGTGAGAGTGAGAGTGAGGATGGGGAGAGTGTGAGAGTGAGACTGAGATTGGGGGAGAGAGTGTGAGAATGAAACTGCGGATGGGAGAGAGTGTGATAGTGAGAGTGAGAGAGAGAGTGAGGATGGGAGAGAGAGTGTGAGATTGAGAGTGAGGATGGGCGAGAGTGTGAGAGTGAGAGTGAGGACGGGAGAGAGTGTGAGATTGAGAGTGAGGATGGGGAGAGTGTGAGACTGAGAGTGAGAATTGGAGATAGAGTGTGAGAGTAAGAGTGAGATTGTGGATGGGACAGAGAGTGTGAGAGTGAGAGTGACGATGGAAGAGAGATTGTGAGAGTGTCAGTGAGGATGGGAGAGAGAGTATGAGAGTGAGAGTGACGAGGGGAGGGATGGGAGAGAGTGTGAGAGTGACTGCGAGGATGGGAGAGAGAGTGTGAGAGTGAGAGTGAGGATGGGAGAGAGCGTGAGAGTGAGAAAGAGGATAGGGAGAGAGGGTGAGAATAATACTGCGGATGGGAGAGAAAGAGTGAGAGTGAGACTGAAGATGGGAGAGAGTTTGAGAGTGAGAGTGAGAGTGAGGATGGGAGAGAGTGTGAGAGTGAGAGTGAGGATGGGGAGAGTGTGAGACTGAGAGTGAGAATTGGAGATAGAGTGTGAGAGTTTGAGTGAGATTGAGGATGGGAGAGAGAGTGTTAGGTTGAGAGTTAGGATTGGAGAGAGAGTGTGAGTGACAGTGAAGTCGGGAGAGAGAGTGTGAGAGTGAGAGTGACGAATAAAGAGAGAGTGTGAGAGTGAGAGTGAGGATGGGAGAGTGTGTGAGAGTGAGAGTGAGGATGAGAGAGAGAGTGTGACCGTGAGAGTGAGGATGGGGAGAGAGGGTGAGAATGTAACTGCGGATGGGAGAGAAAGAGTGAGAGTGAGAGTGAAGATGGGAGAGAGTGTGAGAGTGAGATTGAGTGTGAGGATGGGAGAGAGTGTGAGAGTGAGAATGAGGATGGGGAGAGAGTGTGAGAGTGAGAGTAAGGATGGGAGAGTGAGTGTGAGAGTGCGAGTAAGGATGGGAGAGTGAGTGTGAGAGTGAGAGCGTGGATGGGAGAGAGAGTGAGTGTGAGAGTGAGAGTGAGAATGGGAGAGAGTGTGAGAGGGAGGACGAGGATGGGTGAGAGAGTGTGAGAGAGAGAGTGCGAATAGAAGAGAGATGTGTGAGTGACAGTGACGATGGGAGAGAGAGTGTGAGAGTGAGAGTGACGATGGAAGAGAGAGTGTGAGAATGAGAGTGAGGATGGGTAGGAGAGTGTGAGAGTGAGAGTGAGGATGGGAGAGAGTGTGAGATTGAGAATGAGGATGGGGAGAGAGTGTGAGAGTGCGAGTAAGGATGGGAGAGTGAGTGTGAGAGTGAGAGCGTGGATGGGAGAGAGAGTGAGTGTGAGAGTGAGAGTGAGAATGGGAGAGAGTGTGAGAGTGAGGACGAGGATGGGTGAGAGAGTGTGAGAGAGAGAGTGCGAATAGAAGAGAGAGTGTGAGAGTGACAGCGAGGATGGGAGAGTGAGTGTGAGACTGAGAGTGCGGATGGGAGAGAGTGTGAGAGCGAGACTGAGAGCGCAGATGGGAGAGAGTGAGTGTGAGAGTGAAAGTGAGAATGGGAGAGATTGTGAGAGTGAGGATAAGGATGTATGAGAGAGTGTGAGAGAGAGAGTGCGAATGGAAGAGAGAGTGTGAGAGTGACAGCGAGGATGGGAGAGAGTGTGTGAGAGTTGGAGTGCGGATGGGAGAGAGTGTGAGAGCGACAGTGAGATTGCGGATGGGAGAGTGTGTGAGAGTGAGAGTGCGGATGGGAGAGAGAGTGAGAGTGAGACTGAGAGTGAGGATGGGAGAGAGAGTGCGAGAGTGAGAGTGAGGATGGGAGAGAGAGTGTGAGAGTGAGAGTGAGGATGGGAGAGAGAGTGTGAGAGTGAGAGTGCGGATGGGTGAGAGAGTGAGTGTGACAGTGAGGATGGGAGAGAGAGTGTGAGAGTTCGAGTGAGAGTGAGAGTAAGGATGGGAGAGAGAGAATGTGAGATGAGAGTGAGGATGGGAGAGAGAGTGTGAGAGTGAGAGTGCGGAGGGAGAGAGAGTGAGAGTGGGAGTGAGAGTGAGAATGGGAGAGAGAGTGTGAGAGTGAGAGTGAGGAAAGGAGAGCGATTGTGAGAGAGAGAGTGCGGATGGGAGAGAGAGTGAGTGTGAGAGTGAGAGTGAGAATGGGAGACTGTGTGAGAGTGAGAGTGCGGATGGGAGAGAGAGTGAGAGTGGGAGTGAGAGTGAGGATGGGAGAGAGAGTGTGAGAGTGAGAGTGAGGATGGGAGAGCGAGTGTGAGAGCGATAGTGCGGATGGGAGAGAGAGTGAGTGTGAGAGTGAGCGTGTGAATGGGAGACTGTGTGAGAGTGAGAGTGCAGATGTCAAACAGTCTGAGAGTGAGAGTGAGATTGAGGATGGGAGAGAGAGTGTGAGATTGAGAGCGAGGATGCGAAAGAGAGTGAGAGTGACAGTGAGGATGGGAGAGAGTGTGTGAGTGAGAGTGAGGATGGGAGAGAGTGTGAGAGTGAGACTGAGGATGGGGGAGAGAGTGTGAGAATGAAACTGCGGATGGGAGAGAGTGTGAGATTGAGAGTGAGAGGGAGGATGGGAGAGAGAGTGTGAGATTGAGATTGAGGATGGGAGAGAGTGTGAGAGTGAGAGTGAGGATGGGAGAGAGTGTGAGAGTAAGAGAAAGGAATGCGAGAATGTGTGAGACTGAGAGTGAGAATTGGAGATAGAGTGTGAGAGTAAGAGTGAGATTGAGAATGGGAGAGAGAGTGTTAGGGTGAGAGTTAGGATTGGAGAAAGAGTGTGAGTGACAGTGAGGATGGGACAGAGAGTGTGAGAGTGAGAGTGACGATGGAAGAGAGAGTGTGAGAGTGAGAGTGAGGATGGGAAGGAGAGTGTGAGAGTGAGAGTGAGGATGGGAGAGAGTGTGAGAGTGAGAGTGAGGATGGGGAGAGTGTGAGACTGAGAGTGAGAATTGGAAATAGAGTGTGAGAGTAAGAGTGAGATTGAGGATGGGAGGGAGAGTGTTAGGGTGAGAGTGAGGATTGGATAGAGAGTGTGAGTGACAGTGAGGTTGGGGAAGAGAGTGTGAGAGTGAGAGTGACGAATAAAGAGAGAGTGTGAGAGTGAGAGTGAGGATGGGAGAGAGAGTGTGAGTGTGAGAGTGAGGATGGGAGAGAGTGTATGAGAATGAAACTGCGGATGGAAGAGAGTGTGAGAGTGACAGTGAGAGTGAGGATGGGAGAGAGTGTGAGAGTGAAAATGAGGATGGGAGAGAAAGAGTGAGAGTGAGAGTGAAGATGTGAAAGAGTGTGAGAATGAGAGCGAGAATGGGTGAGAGAGTGAGAGTGACAGTGAGGATGGGAGAGAGTGTGAGAGTGAGAGTGAGGATGGGAGAGAGTGTGAGAGTGAGACTGAGATTGGGGGAGAGAGTGTGAGAATGAAACTGCGGATGGGAGAGAGTGTGATAGTGAGAGTGAGAGAGAGAGTGAGGATGGGAGAGAGAGTGTGAGATTGAGAGTGAGGATGGGCGAGAGTGTGAGAGTGAGAGTGAGGACGGGAGAGAGTGTGAGATTGAGAGTGAGGATGGGGAGAGTGTGAGACTGAGAGTGAGAATTGGAGATAGAGTGTGAGAGTAAGAGTGAGATTGTGGATGGGACAGAGAGTGTGAGAGTGAGAGTGACGATGGAAGAGAGATTGTGAGAGTGTCAGTGAGGATGGGAGAGAGAGTATGAGAGTGAGAGTGACGAGGGGAGGGATGGGAGAGAGTGTGAGAGTGACTGCGAGGATGGGAGAGAGAGTGTGAGAGTGAGAGTGAGGATGGGAGAGAGCGTGAGAGTGAGAAAGAGGATAGGGAGAGAGGGTGAGAATAATACTGCGGATGGGAGAGAAAGAGTGAGAGTGAGACTGAAGATGGGAGAGAGTTTGAGAGTGAGAGTGAGAGTGAGGATGGGAGAGAGTGTGAGAGTGAGAGTGAGGATGGGGAGAGTGTGAGACTGAGAGTGAGAATTGGAGATAGAGTGTGAGAGTTTGAGTGAGATTGAGGATGGGAGAGAGAGTGTTAGGTTGAGAGTTAGGATTGGAGAGAGAGTGTGAGTGACAGTGAAGTCGGGAGAGAGAGTGTGAGAGTGAGAGTGACGAATAAAGAGAGAGTGTGAGAGTGAGAGTGAGGATGGGAGAGTGTGTGAGAGTGAGAGTGAGGATGAGAGAGAGAGTGTGACCGTGAGAGTGAGGATGGGGAGAGAGGGTGAGAATGTAACTGCGGATGGGAGAGAAAGAGTGAGAGTGAGAGTGAAGATGGGAGAGAGTGTGAGAGTGAGATTGAGTGTGAGGATGGGAGAGAGTGTGAGAGTGAGAATGAGGATGGGGAGAGAGTGTGAGAGTGAGAGTAAGGATGGGAGAGTGAGTGTGAGAGTGCGAGTAAGGATGGGAGAGTGAGTGTGAGAGTGAGAGCGTGGATGGGAGAGAGAGTGAGTGTGAGAGTGAGAGTGAGAATGGGAGAGAGTGTGAGAGGGAGGACGAGGATGGGTGAGAGAGTGTGAGAGAGAGAGTGCGAATAGAAGAGAGATGTGTGAGTGACAGTGACGATGGGAGAGAGAGTGTGAGAGTGAGAGTGACGATGGAAGAGAGAGTGTGAGAATGAGAGTGAGGATGGGTAGGAGAGTGTGAGAGTGAGAGTGAGGATGGGAGAGAGTGTGAGATTGAGAATGAGGATGGGGAGAGAGTGTGAGAGTGCGAGTAAGGATGGGAGAGTGAGTGTGAGAGTGAGAGCGTGGATGGGAGAGAGAGTGAGTGTGAGAGTGAGAGTGAGAATGGGAGAGAGTGTGAGAGTGAGGACGAGGATGGGTGAGAGAGTGTGAGAGAGAGAGTGCGAATAGAAGAGAGAGTGTGAGAGTGACAGCGAGGATGGGAGAGTGAGTGTGAGACTGAGAGTGCGGATGGGAGAGAGTGTGAGAGCGAGACTGAGAGCGCAGATGGGAGAGAGTGAGTGTGAGAGTGAAAGTGAGAATGGGAGAGATTGTGAGAGTGAGGATAAGGATGTATGAGAGAGTGTGAGAGAGAGAGTGCGAATGGAAGAGAGAGTGTGAGAGTGACAGCGAGGATGGGAGAGAGTGTGTGAGAGTTGGAGTGCGGATGGGAGAGAGTGTGAGAGCGACAGTGAGATTGCGGATGGGAGAGTGTGTGAGAGTGAGAGTGCGGATGGGAGAGAGAGTGAGACTGAGACTGAGAGTGAGGATGGGAGAGAGAGTGCGAGAGTGAGAGTGAGGATGGGAGAGAGAGTGTGAGAGTGAGAGTGAGGATGGGAGAGAGAGTGTGAGAGTGAGAGTGCGGATGGGTGAGAGAGTGAGTGTGACAGTGAGGATGGGAGAGAGAGTGTGAGAGTTCGAGTGAGAGTGAGAGTAAGGATGGGAGAGGGAGAATGTGAGATGAGAGTGAGGATGGGAGAGAGAGTGTGAGAGTGAGAGTGCGGAGGGAGAGAGAGTGAGAGTGGGAGTGAGAGTGAGAATGGGAGAGAGAGTGTGAGAGTGAGAGTGAGGAAAGGAGAGCGATTGTGAGAGAGAGAGTGCGGATGGGAGAGAGAGTGAGTGTGAGAGTGAGAGTGAGAATGGGAGACTGTGTGAGAGTGAGAGTGCGGATGGGAGAGAGAGTGAGAGTGGGAGTGAGAGTGAGGATGGGAGAGAGAGTGTGAGAGTGAGAGTGAGGATGGGAGAGCGAGTGTGAGAGCGATAGTGCGGATGGGAGAGAGAGTGAGTGTGAGAGTGAGCGTGTGAATGGGAGACTGTGTGAGAGTGAGAGTGCAGATGTCAAACAGTCTGAGAGTGAGAGTGAGATTGAGGATGGGAGAGAGAGTGTGAGATTGAGAGCGAGGATGCGAAAGAGAGTGAAAGTGACAGTGAGGATGGGAGAGAGTGTGAGAGTGAGAGTGAGGATGGGAGAGAGTGTGAGAGTGAGACTGAGGATGGGGGAGAGAGTGTGAGAATGAAACTGCGGATGGGAGAGAGTGTGAGATTGAGAGTGAGAGTGAGGATGGGAGAGAGAGTGTGAGATTGAGATTGAGGATGGGAGAGAGTGTGAGAGTGAGAGTGAGGATGGGAGAGAGTGTGAGAGTAAGAGAAAGGAATGCGAGAATGTGTGAGACTGAGAGTGAGAATTGGAGATAGAGTGTGAGAGTAAGAGTGAGATTGAGAATGGGAGAGAGAGTGTTAGGGTGAGAGTTAGGATTGGAGAAAGAGTGTGAGTGACAGTGAGGATGGGACAGAGAGTGTGAGAGTGAGAGTGACGATGGAAGAGAGAGTGTGAGAGTGAGAGTGAGGATGGGAAGGAGAGTGTGAGAGTGAGAGTGAGGATGGGAGAGAGTGTGAGAGTGAGAGTGAGGATGGGGAGAGTGTGAGACTGAGAGTGAGAATTGGAAATAGAGTGTGAGAGTAAGAGTGAGATTGAGGATGGGAGGGAGAGTGTTAGGGTGAGAGTGAGGATTGGATAGAGAGTGTGAGTGACAGTGAGGTTGGGGAAGAGAGTGTGAGAGTGAGAGTGACGAATAAAGAGAGAGTGTGAGAGTGAGAGTGAGGATGGGAGAGAGAGTGTGAGTGTGAGAGTGAGGATGGGAGAGAGTGTATGAGAATGAAACTGCGGATGGAAGAGAGTGTGAGAGTGACAGTGAGAGTGAGGATGGGAGAGAGTGTGAGAGTGAAAATGAGGATGGGAGAGAAAGAGTGAGAGTGAGAGTTAAGATGTGAAAGAGTGTGAGAATGAGAGCGAGAATGGGTGAGAGAGTGAGAGTGACAGTGAGGATGGGAGAGAGTGTGAGAGTGAGAGTGAGGATGGGAGAGAGTGTGAGAGTGAGACTGAGATTGGGGGAGAGAGTGTGAGAATGAAACTGCGGATGGGAGAGAGTGTGATAGTGAGAGTGAGAGAGAGAGTGAGGATGGGAGAGAGAGTGTGAGATTGAGAGTGAGGATGGGCGAGAGTGTGAGAGTGAGAGTGAGGACGGGAGAGAGTGTGAGATTGAGAGTGAGGATGGGGAGAGTGTGAGACTGAGAGTGAGAATTGGAGATAGAGTGTGAGAGTAAGAGTGAGATTGTGGATGGGACAGAGAGTGTGAGAGTGAGAGTGACGATGGAAGAGAGATTGTGAGAGTGTCAGTGAGGATGGGAGAGAGAGTATGAGAGTGAGAGTGACGAGGGGAGGGATGGGAGAGAGTGTGAGAGTGACTGCGAGGATGGGAGAGAGAGTGTGAGAGTGAGAGTGAGGATGGGAGAGAGCGTGAGAGTGAGAAAGAGGATAGGGAGAGAGGGTGAGAATAATACTGCGGATGGGAGAGAAAGAGTGAGAGTGAGACTGAAGATGGGAGAGAGTTTGAGAGTGAGAGTGAGAGTGAGGATGGGAGAGAGTGTGTGAGATTGAGAGCGAGGAAGGGAGAGAGTGTGAGAGTGACAGTGAGGATGGGAGAGAGTGTGAGAGTGAGAGTGAGGATGGGAGAGAGTGTGAGAGTGAGACTGAGGATAGGGGAGAGAGTGTGAGAATGAAACTGCGGATGGGAGAGAGTGTGAGAGTGAGAGTGAGAGTGAGGATGGGAGAGAGAGTGTGAGATTGAGAGCGAGGATGGGAGAGAGTGTGAGAGTGAGAGTGAGGATGGCAGAGAGTGTGAGACTGAGAGTGAGAATTGGAGATAGAGTGTGAGAGTAAAAGTGAGAGTGAGGATGGGAGAGAGAGTTTTAGGGTGAGAGTTAGGATTGTAGAGAGAGTGTGAGTGACTGTGAGGATGGGAGAGAGAGTGTGAGAGTGAGAGTGACGATGGAAGAGAGAGTGTGAGAGTGAGAGTGAGGATGGGAAGGAGAGTGTGAGAGTGAGGATTGGAGAGAGTGTGTGAATGAGAGTGAAGATTGGAGACAGAGTGTAAGAGTGAGAGTGCGGATGGTAGAGTGTGTGTGAGAGTGAGAGTGAGATGGGAGTCAGTGAGAGTGAGGATCGCAGAGAGAGTGTGAGAGTGAGAGTGAGGATGGGAGATAGTGTGAGAGTGAGAGTGAGAATGGGAGAGAGAATGTGAGAGTGAAAGTGAGGATGGGAGAGAATGTGAGAGTGAAAGTGAGGATGGGAGAGAAAGAGTGAGAGTGAGAATGTGAGAGAGTGAGAGAGTGAGAGTTTTAGTGAGGATGGGAAAGATAGTGTTAGAGTGACAGTGAGAATGAGAATTAGGATGGGAGAGAGATTGAGAATGGGAGAGAGAGTGTGAGAGTGTGAGTGCGGATGGTAGAGAGAGTGTGAGAGTGAGATGGGAGAGCGTGAGAGTGAGGATCGGACAGAGAGTGTAAGAGTGAAAGTGCGAATGCGAGAGAGTGTGAGAGTGAGAATGAGGATGGGAGAGAGTGAAAGAGTGAGCGTGAGGATGGGAGAGAGAGTGTGAGAGTGAGAATGAGGATGGGAGAGAGTGTGAGAGTGAGAGTGTGAAGGCAGAGATTGTGAGAGTGAGGATGAGGATGAGGATGGGAGAGAGAGTGTGAGAGTGAGAGTGAGGATGGGAGAGAGAGTGTGTGAATGAGAGTGAGGATGGGAGAGAGAGTGTGAGAGTTAGAGTGAGGATGGGAGAGAGTGTGGGAGTGAGAGTGAGGATGGGAGAGAGAGTGTGACAGTGAGAGTGAGAGTGAGGATGGGAGAGAGTGTGTGAGGGTGAGAGTGAGGATTGGAGAGAGAGTGTGAGAGTGAGAGTGAGGATGGGAGAGAGAGTGCGAGAGTGAGAGTGAGGATGGGAGAGAGTGTGAGAGTGAGAGTGGGGATGGGAGAGAGTGTGTGACAGTGAGAGTGAGAGTGAGGATGGGAGAGAGTGTGTGAGGGTGAGAGTGAGAATTGGAGAGAGAGTGTAAGAGTGAGAGTGAGGATGGGAGAGAGCGTGTGAGAGTGAGAGTGAGGATGGGAGAGGGTGTGAGAGTGAGAGTGAGGATGGGAGAGAGTGTGTGAGAGTGATAGTGAGGACTGGAGAGAGAGTGTGAGACTGAGAGTGAGGTTTGGAGAGAGAGTGTGAGAGTGAAAGTGAGGATGGGAGAGAGAGTGTGAGAGTGAAAGTGAGGATGGGAGAGATATTGAGAGAGTGAGAGTGACAGTGAGGATGGCAGAGAGATTGTGAGAGTGAGAGTGAGATTGGTAGAGAGAGTGTGAGAGTGAGATTGAGAGTGAGGATGGGAGAGAGAGTGTGAGAGTGAGAGTGTGGATGGGAGAGAGAGTGTGAGAGTGAGACTGAGGATGGGGAGAGAGTGTGAGAGTGTGTGTGAGGATGGGAGAGAGTGTGGGAGTGAGAATGAGGATGGGTGAGAGTGTGAGAGTGAGGATGGGAGAGAGAGTGTGAGAGTGAGAGTGAGGGTGGGAGGGAGAGTGTGTGAGTGAGAATTGGAGAGAGTGTGAGAGTGAAAGTTCGAATGGGAGAGAGTGTGAGGGTGAGAGTGCGGATGGGAGAGAGTGTGAGAGTGAGAGTGAGGATGTGAGAGACTGTGAGAGTGAGAGTGCGGATGGGAGAGAGAGTGTGGGAGTGAGAGTGAGGATGGGAGAGAGAGTGTGAGAGTCACAGTGAGGATGGGAGAGAGAGTGTGAGAGCGAGAATGGGAGAGAGTGGGGGAGTGGAAGTGCGGATGGGAGTGAGTGTGAGAGTGAGAGTGAGGGCGGGAGAGAGAGTGTGAGGGTGAGAGTGAGGATGGGAGAGAGTGTGTGAGAGTGAGAATGAGAATGGGAGAGAGAGTGAGAATGGGAGATGGAGCGTGAAAATAACAGTGAGGATGGAAGAGAGAGTTTGAGAGTGAGAGTGAGGATGGGAGAGAGAGTGTGAGAGTGAGAGTGCGAATGGGAGAGAGTGTGAGAGCGAGAGTGAGGATGGGAGAGAAAGTGTGAGAGTGAGAGTGAGAGTGAGGATGGGAGAGAGAGGGTGAGAGTGAGAGTGAGGATGGGAGAGCGAGTGTGAGAGCGATAGTGCGGAATGGAGAGAGAGTGAGTGTGAGAGTGAGCGTGAGAATGGGAGACTGTGTGAGAGTGAGAGTGCAGATGTCAAACAGTCTGAGAGTGAGAGTGCGATTGAGGATGGGAGAGAGAGTGTGAGATTGAGAGCGAGGATGCGAAAGAGAGTGAGAGTGACAGTGAGGATGGGAGAGAGTGTGAGAGTGAGAGTGAGGATGGGAGTGAGTGTGAGAGTGAGACTGAGGATGGGGGAGAGAGTGTGAGAATGAAACTGCAGATGGGAGAGAGTGTGAGATTGAGAGTGAGAGTGAGGATGGGAGAGAGAGTGTGAGATTGAGAGCGAGGATGGGAGAGAGTGTGAGAGTGAGAGGGAGGATGGGAGAGAGTGTGAGAGTAAGAGAAAGGAATGCGAGAATGTGTGAGACTGAGAGTGAGAATTGGAGATAGAGTGTGAGAGTAAGAGTGAGATTGAGAATGGGAGAGAGAGTGTTAGGGTGAGAGTTAGGATTGGAGAGAGAGTGTGAGTGACAGTGAGGATGGGACAGAGAGTGTGAGAGTGAGAGTGAGGATGGGAAAGAGAGTGTGAGAGTGAGAGTGAGGATGGGAGAGAGTGTGAGAGTGAGAGTGAGGATGGGGAGAGTGTGAGACTGAGAGTGAGAATTGGAAATAGAGTGTGAGAGTAAGAGTGAGATTGAGGATGGGAGGGAGAGTGTTAGGGTGAGAGTTGGGATTGGATAGAGAGTGTGAGTGACAATGAGGTTGGGGAAGAGAGTATGAGAGTGAGAGTGACGAATAAAGAGAGAGTGTGAGAGTGAGAGTGAGGATGGGAGAGAGAGTGTGAGAGTGAGAGTGAGGATGGGAGAGAGTGTATGAGAATGAAACTGCGGATGGAAGAGAGTGTGAGAGTGACAGTGAGAGTGAGGATGGGAGAGAGTGTGAGAGTGAAAATGAGGATGGGAGAGAAAGAGTGAGAGTGAGAGTGAAGATGTGAAAGAGTGTGAGAATGAGAGCGAGAATGGGTGAGAGAGTGAGAGTGACAGTGAGGATGGGAGAGAGTGTGAGAGTGAGAGTGAGGATGGGAGAGAGTGTGAGAGTGAGACTGAGATTGGGGGAGAGAGTGTGAGAATGAAACTGCGGATGGGAGAGAGTGTGATAGTGAGAGTGAGAGAGAGAGTGAGGATGGGAGAGAGAGTGTGAGATTGAGAGCGAGAATGGGCGAGAGTGTGAGAGTGAGAGTGAGGACGGGAGAGAGTGTGAGATTGAGAGTGAGGATGGGGAGAGTGTGAGACTTAGAGTGAGAATTGGAGATAGAGTGTGAGAGTAAGAGTGAGATTGTGGATGGGACAGAGAGTGTGAGAGTGAGAGTGACGATGGAAGAGAGATTGTGAGAGTGTCAGTGAGGATGGGAGAGAGAGTATGAGAGTGAGAGTGACGAGGGGAGGGATGGGAGAGAGTGTGAGAGTGAGAGTGAGGATGGGAGAGAGTGTGAGAGTGAGAATGAGGATGGGGATAGAGTGTGAGAGTGACTGCGAGGATGGGAGAGAGAGTGTGAGAGTGAGAGTGAGGATGGGAGAGAGCGTGAGAGTGAGAATGAGGACAGGGAGAGAGGGTGAGAATAATACTGCGGATGGGAGAGAAAGAGTGAGAGTGAGACTGAAGATGGGAGAGAGTCTGAGAGTGAGACTGAGAGTGAGGATGGGAGAGAGAGTGTGAGATTGAGAGCGAGGAAGGGAGAGAGTGTGAGAGTGACAGTGAGGATGGGAGAGAGTGTGAGAGTGAGACTGAGGATAGGGGAGAGAGTGTGAGAATGAAACTGCGGATGGGAGAGAGTGTGAGAGTGAGAGTGAGAGTGAGGATGGGAGAGAGAGTGTGAGATTGAGAGCGAGGATGGGAGAGAGTGTGAGAGTGAGAGTGAGGATGGCAGAGAGTGTGAGACTGAGAGTGAGAATTGGAGATAGAGTGTGAGAGTAAAAGTGAGAGTGAGGATGGGAGAGAGAGTTTTAGGGTGAGAGTTAGGATTGTAGAGAGAGTGTGAGTGACTGTGAGGATGGGAGAGAGAGTGTGAGAGTGAGAGTGACGATGGAAAAGAGAGTGTGAGAGTGAGAGTGAGGATGGGAAGGAGAGTGTGAGAGTGAGGATTGGAGAGAGTGTGTGAATGAGAGTGAAGATTGGAGACAGAGTGTGAGAGTGAGAGTGAGGATGGTAGAGAGTGTGTGAGAGTGAGAGTGAGATGGGAGTCAGTGAGAGTGAGGATCGCAGAGAGAGTGTGAGAGTCAGAGTGAGGATGGGAGATAGTGTGAGAGTGAGAGTGAGAATGGGAGAGAGAATGTGAGAGTGAAAGTGAGGATGGGAGAGAATGTGAGAGTGAAAGTGAGGATGGGAGAGAAAGAGTGAGAGTGAGAATGTGAGAGAGTGAGAGAGTGAGAGTTTTAGTGAGGATGGGAAAGATAGTGTTAGAGTGACAGTGAGAATGAGAATTAGGATGGGAGAGAGATTGAGAATGGGAGAGAGAGTGTGAGAGTGTGAGTGCGGATGGTAGAGAGAGTGTGAGAGTGAGATGGGAGAGCGTGAGAGTGAGGATCGGACAGAGAGTGAAAGAGTGAAAGTGCGAATGCGAGAGAGTGTGAGAGTGAGAATGAGGATGGGAGAGAGTGTGAGAGTGAGAGTGTGAAGGCAGAGATTGTGAGAGTGAGGATGAGGATGAGGATGGGAGAGAGAGTGTGAGAGTGAGAGTGAGGATGGGAGAGAGAGTGTGTGAATGAGAGTGAGGATGGGAGAGAGAGTGTGAGAGTGAGAGTGAGGATGGGAGAGAGTGTGGGAGTGAGAGTGAGGATGGGAGAGAGTGTGTGACAGTGAGAGTGAGAGTGAGGATGGGAGAGAGTGTGTGAGGGTGAGAGTGAGGATTGGAGAGAGAGTGTGAGAGTGAGAGTGAGGATGGGAGAGAGAGTGCGAGAGTGAGAGTGTGGATGGGAGAGAGTGTGAGAGTGAGAGTGGGGATGGGAGAGAGTGTGTGACAGTGAGAGTGAGAGTGAGGATGGGAGAGAGTGTGTGAGGGTGAGAGTGAGAATTGGAGAGAGAGTGTGAGAGTGAGAGTGAGGATGGGAGAGAGCGTGAGAGTGAGAATGAGGATAGGGAGAGAGGGTGAGAATAATACTGCGGATGGGAGAGAAAGAGTGAGAGTGAGACTGAAGATGGGAGAGAGTTTGAGAGTGAGAGTGAGAGTGAGGATGGGAGAGAGAGTGTGAGATTGAGAGCGAGGAAGGGAGAGAGTGTGAGAGTGACAGTGAGGATGGGAGAGAGTGTGAGAGTGAGAGTGAGAATGGGAGAGAGTGTGAGAGTGAGACTGAGGATAGGGGAGAGAGTGTGAGAATGAAACTGCGGATGGGAGAGAGTGTGAGAGTGAGAGTGAGAGTGAGGATGGGAGAGAGAGTGTGAGATTGAGAGCGAGGATGGGAGAGAGTGTGAGAGTGAGAGTGAGGATGGCAGAGAGTGTGAGACTGAGAGTGAGAATTGGAGATAGAGTGTGAGAGTAAAAGTGAGAGTGAGGATGGGAGAGAGAGTTTTAGGGTGAGAGTTAGGATTGTAGAGAGAGTGTGAGTGACTGTGAGGATGGGAGAGAGAGTGTGAGAGTGAGAGTGACGATGGAAGAGAGAGTGTGAGAGTGAGAGTGAGGATGGGAAGGAGAGTGTGAGAGTGAGGATTGGAGAGAGTGTGTGAATGAGAGTGAAGATTGGAGACAGAGTGTGAGAGTGAGAGTGAGGATGGTAGAGAGTGTGTGAGAGTGAGAGTGAGATGGGAGTCAGTGAGAGTGAGGATCGCAGAGAGAGTGTGAGAGTGAGAGTGAGGATGGGAGATAGTGTGAGAGTGAGAGTGAGAATGGGAGAGAGAATGTGAGAGTGAAAGTGAGGATGGGAGAGAATGTGAGAGTGAAAGTGAGGATGGGAGAGAGTGTGAGAGTGAGAATGAGGATGGGAGAGAGTGAAAGAGTGAGCGTGAGGATGGGAGAGAGAGTGTGAGAGTGAGAGTGAGAATGTGAGAGAGTGAGAGAGTGAGAGTTTTAGTGAGGATGGGAAAGATAGTGTTAGAGTGACAGTGAGAATGAGAATTAGAATGGGAGAGAGATTGAGAATGGGAGAGAGAGTGTGAGAGTGTGAGTGCGGATGGTAGAGAGAGTGTGAGAGTGAGATGGGAGAGCGTGAGAGTGAGGATCGGACAGAGAGTGTAAGAGTGAAAGTGCGAATGCGAGAGAGTGTGAGAGTGAGAATGAGGATGGGAGAGAGTGAAAGAGTGAGCGTGAGGATGGGAGAGAGAGTGTGAGAGTGAGAATGAGGATGGGAGAGAGTGTGAGAGTGAGAGTGTGAAGGCAGAGATTGTGAGAGTGAGGATGAGGATGAGGATGGGAGAGAGAGTGTGAGAGTGAGAGTGAGGATGGGAGAGAGAGTGTGTGAATGAGAGTGAGGATGGGAGAGAGAGTGTGAGAGTGAGAGTGAGGATGGGAGAGAGTGTGGGAGTGAGAGTGAGGATGGGAGAGAGAGTGTGACAGTGAGAGTGAGAGTGAGGATGGGAGAGAGTGTGTGAGGGTGAGAGTGAGGATTGGAGAGAGAGTGTGAGAGTGAGAGTGAGGATGGGAGAGAGAGTGCGAGAGTGAGAGTGAGGATGGGAGAGAGTGTGAGAGTGAGAGTGGGGATGGGAGAGAGTGTGTGACAGTGAGAGTGAGAGTGAGGATGGGAGAGAGTGTGTGAGGGTGAGAGTGAGAATTGGAGAGAGAGTGTAAGAGTGAGAGTGAGGATGGGAGAGAGCGTGTGAGAGTGAGAGTGAGGATGGGAGAGAGTGTGAGAGTGAGAGTGAGGATGGGAGAGAGTGTGTGAGAGTGATAGTGAGGACGGGAGAGAGAGTGTGAGACTGAGAGTGAGGTTTGGAGAGAGAGTGTGAGAGTGAAAGTGAGGATGGGAGAGAGAGTGTGAGAGTGAAAGTGAGGATGGGAGAGATATTGAGAGAGTGAGAGTGAGAGTGAGGATGGGAGAGAGTGTGTGAGAGTGAGAGTGAGATTGGTAGAGAGAGTGTGAGAGTGAGATTGAGAGTGAGGATGGGAGAGAGAGTGTGAGAGTGAGAGTGTGGATGGGAGAGAGAGTGTGAGAGTGAGACTGAGGATGGGGAGAGAATGTGAGAGTGTGTGTGAGGATGGGAGAGAGTGTGGGAGTGAAAATGAGGATGGGTGAGAGTGTGAAAGTGAGGATGGGAGAGAGAGTGTGAGAGTGAGAGTGAGGGTGGGAGGGAGAGTGTGTGAGTGAGAATTGGAGAGAGTGTGAGAGTGAAAGTTCGAATGGGAGAGAGTGTGAGGGTGAGAGTGCGGATGGGAGAGAGTGTGAGAGTGAGAGTGAGGATGTGAGAGACTGTGAGAGTGAGAGTGCGGATGGGAGAGAGAGTGTGGGAGTGAGAGTGAGGATGGGAGAGAGAGTGTGAGAGTCACAGTGAGGATGGGAGAGAGAGTGTGAGAGCGAGAATGGGAGAGAGTGGGGGAGTGGAAGTGCGGATGGGAGTGAGTGTGAGAGTGAGAGTAAGGGCGGGAGAGAGAGTGCGAGAATGAAACTGCGGATGGGAGAGAGTGTGATAGTGAGAGTGAGAGAGAGAGTGAGGATGGGAGAGAGAGTGTGAGATTGAGAGCGAGGATGGGCGAGAGTGTGAGAGTGAGAGTGAGGACGGGAGAGAGTGTGAGATTGAGAGTGAGGATGGGGAGAGTGTGAGACTGAGAGTGAGAATTGGAGATAGAGTGTGAGAGTAAGAGTGAGATTGTGGATGGGACAGAGAGTGTGAGAGTGAGAGTGACGATGGAAGAGAGATTGTGAGAGTGTCAGTGAGGATGGGAGAGAGAGTATGAGAGTGAGAGTGACGAGGGGAGGGATGGGAGAGAGTGTGAGAGTGAGAGTGAGGATGGGAGAGAGTGTGAGAGTGAGAATGAGGATGGGGATAGAGTGTGAGAGTGACTGCGAGGATGGGAGAGAGAGTGTGAGAGTGAGAGTGAGGATGGGAGAGAGCGTGAGAGTGAGAATGAGGATAGGGAGAGAGGGTGAGAATAATACTGCAGCTGGGAGAGAAAGAGTGAGAGTGAGACTGAAGATGGGAGAGAGTTTGAGAGTGAGAGTGAGAGTGAGGATGGGAGAGAGAGTGTGAGATTGAGAGCGAGGAAGGGAGAGAGTGTGAGAGTGACAGTGAGGATGGGAGAGAGTGTGAGAGTGAGAGTGAGGATGGGAGAGAGTGTGAGAGTGAGACTGAGGATAGGGGAGAGAGTGTGAGAATGAAACTGCGGATGGGAGAGAGTGTGAGAGTGAGAGTGAGAGTGAGAGTGAGAGTGAGGATGGGAGAGAGAGTGTGAGATTGAGAGCGAGGATGGGAGAGAGTGTGAGAGTGAGAGTGAGGATGGCAGAGAGTGTGAGACTGAGAGTGAGAATTGGAGATAGAGTGTGAGAGTAAAAGTGATGGTGAGGATGGGAGAGAGAGTTTTAGGGTGAGAGTTAGGATTGTAGAGAGAGTGTGAGTGACTGTGAGGATGGGAGAGAGAGTGTGAGAGTGAGAGTGACGATGGAAGAGAGAGTGTGAGAGTGAGAGTGAGGATGGGAAGGAGAGTGTGAGAGTGAGGATTGGAGAGAGTGTGTGAATGAGAGTGAAGATTGGAGACAGAGTGTGAGAGTGAGAGTGAGGATGGTAGAGAGTGTGTGAGAGTGAGAGTGAGATGGGAGTCAGTGAGAGTGAGGATCGCAGAGAGAGTGTGAGAGTGAGAGTGAGGATGGGAGATAGTGTGAGAGTGAGAGTGAGAATGGGAGAGAGAATGTGAGAGTGAAAGTGAGGATGGGAGAGAATGTGAGAGTGAAAGTGAGGATGGGAGAGAAAGAGTGAGAGTGAGAATGTGAGAGAGTGAGAGAGTGAGAGTTTGAGTGAGGATGGGAAAGATAGTGTTAGAGTGACAGTGAGAATGAGAATTAGGATGGGAGAGAGATTGAGAATGGGAGAGAGAGTGTGAGAGTGTGAGTGCGGATGGTAGAGAGAGTGTGAGAGTGAGATGGGAGAGCGTGAGAGTGAGGATCGGACAGAGAGTGTAAGAGTGAAAGTGCGAATGCGAGAGAGTGTGAGAGTGAGAATGAGGATGGGAGAGAGTGAAAGAGTGAGCGTGAGGATGGGAGAGAGAGTGTGAGAGTGAGAATGAGGATGGGAGAGAGTGTGAGAGTGAGAGTGTGAAGGGAGAGATTGTGAGAGTGAGGATGAGGATGAGGATTGGAGAGAGAGTGTGAGAGTGAGAGTGAGGATGGGAGAGAGAGTGTGTGAATGAGAGTGAGGATGGGAGAGAGAGTGTGAGAGTGAGAGTGAGGATGGGAGAGAGTGTGGGAGTGAGAGTGAGGATGGGAGAGAGAGTGTGACAGTGAGAGTGAGAGTGAGGATGAGAGAGAGTGTGTGAGGGTGAGAGTGAGAATTGGAGAGAGAGTGTAAGAGTGAGAGTGAGGATGGGAGAGAGCGTGTGAGAGTGAGAGTGAGGATGGGAGAGAGTGTGAGAGTGAGAGTGAGGATGGGAGATAGTGTGTGAGAGTGATAGTGAGGACGGGAGAGAGAGTGTGAGACTGAGAGTGAGGTTTGGAGAGAGAGTGTGAGAGTGAAAGTGAGGATGGGAGAGAGAGTGTGAGAGTGAAAGTGAGGATGGGAGAGATATTGAGAGAGTGAGAGTGACAGTGAGGATGGCAGAGAGATTGTGAGAGTGAGAGTGAGATTGGTAGAGAGAGTGTGAGAGTGAGATTGAGAGTGAGGATGGGAGAGAGAGTGTGAGAGTGAGAGTGTGGATGGGAGAGAGAGTGTGAGAGTGAGACTGAGGATGGGGAGAGAGTGTGAGAGTGTGTGTGAGGATGGGAGAGAGTGTGGGAGTGAGAATGAGGATGGGTGAGAGTGTGAGAGTGAGGATGGGAGAGAGAGTGTGAGAGTGAGAGTGAGGGTGGGAGGGAGAGTGTGTGAGTGAGAATTGGAGAGAGTGTGAGAGTGAAAGTTCGAATGGGAGAGAGTGTGAGGGTGAGAGTGCGGATGGGAGAGAGTGTGAGAGTGAGAGTGAGGATGTGAGAGACTGTGAGAGTGAGAGTGCGGATGGGAGAGAGAGTGTGGGAGTGAGAGTGAGGATGGGAGAGAGAGTGTGAGAGTCACAGTGAGGATGGGAGAGAGAGTGTGAGAGCGAGAATGGGAGAGAGTGGGGGAGTGGAAGTGCGGATGGGAGTGAGTGTGAGAGTGAGAGTGAGGGCGGGAGAGAGAGTGTGAGGGTGAGAGTGAGGATGGGAGAGAGTGTGTGAGAGTGAGAATGAGAATGGGAGAGAGAGTGAGAATGGGAGATGGAGCGTGAAAATAACAGTGAGGATGGAAGAGAGAGTTTGAGAGTGAGAGTGAGGATGGGAGAGAGAGTGTGAGAGTGAGAGTGCGAATGGGAGAGAGTGTGAGAGCGAGAGTGAGGATGGGAGAGAAAGTGTGAGAGTGAGAGTGAGAGTGAGGATGGGAGAGAGAGAGTGAGAGTGACAGTGAGGATGGGAGAGAGAGAGAGTGAGAGCGACAGTGAGGATGGGAGAGAGTGTGAGATTGAGAGCGAGGATGGGAGAGAGTGTGAGAGTGAGAGTGAGAGTGAGGACGGGGAGAGTGTGAGACTGAGAGTGAGAATTGTAGATAGAGTGTGAGAGTAAGAGTGAGAGTGAGGATGGGAGACAGAGTGTTAGGGGGAGAGTTAGGTTTGGAGAGAGAGTGTGAGTGAGAGTGAGGATGGGAAGGAGAGTGTGAGAGTGAGAGTGAGGATGGGAGAGAGTGTGTGAATGAGAGTGAAGATTGGAGAGAGAGTGTGAGAGTGAGAGTGAGCATGGGAGAGAGTGTGTGAGAGTAAGAGTGAGGATGGGAGAGAGTGTGAGAGTGAGAGTGAGGATTGGAGAGAGAGTGTGAGCGTGAGAGTGAGGATGGGAGAGAGTGTATGAGAGTGAAAGTGAGGATGGGAGAGATATTGAGAGAGTAAGAGTGACAGAGAGGATGGTAGAGAAAGAGTGAGAGTGAGAATGTGAGAGAGTGGGAGAGTAAGAGTTAGAGTGAGGATGGGAGAGACAGTTTGAGAGTGAGAGTGAGGATGAGAGAGAGACTGTGAGAGTGAGAATGAGGATCGGAGAGAGAGTGAGGATGGGAAAGAGTGTGAGAGTGAGAGTGAGGATGGGAGAGAGAGTGTGAGAGTGAAAGTCAGGATGGGAGAGAGTGTGAGAGTGAGAGTGATGATGGGAGAGAAAGAGTGAAAGTGAGAATGTGAGAGAGTGGCAGACTGAGAGTTAGAGTGTGGATGGGACCGATAGTGTGACAGTGAGAGTGAGGATGGGAGAGAGAGTGTGAGAGTGAGAGTGCGAATGGGAGAGAGTATGAGAGTGAGAGCGAGGATGGGGGAGAGAGTGTGAGAGTGAGAGTGCGAATGGGTGAGAGTGTGAGAGTGACTGTGAGGATGGGAGAGAGTGTGTGAGAGTGAAGATGGGAGAGAGTGTGAGAGTGAGGATGGGGGAGAGAGTGTGAGAGTGAGAGTGCGAATGGGAGAGAGTGTGAGAGTGACAGATAGGATGGGAGAGAGTGTGAGAGTGAGAGTGAGGATTGGCGAGTGTGTGAGAGTGAGAGTGAGGATGGGAGAGAAAGAGTGAGAGTGAGAGTGAGGTTGGGAGAGAGTGTTTGAGAATGAAACTGCGGATGGGAGAGAGTGTGAGAGTGAGAGTGAGAATGAGGATGGGAGAGAGTGTGAGAGTGAGAATGAGGATGGGGATAGAGTGTGAGAGTGACTGCGAGGATGGGAGAGAAAGTGTGAGAGTGAGAGTGAGGATGGGAGAGCGTGAGAGTGAGAATGAGAATAGGGAGAGAGGGTGAGAATGATACTGCGGATGGGAGAGAAAGAGTGAGAGTGACACTGAAGATGGGAGCGAGTTTGAGAGTGAGAGTGAGAGTGAGAGTGAGGATGGGAGAGCGAGTGTGAGATTGAGAGCGAGGAAGGGAGACAGTGTGAGAGTGACAGTGAGGATGGGAGAGAGTGTGAGAGTGAGAGTGAGGATGGGAGAGAGTGTGAGAGTGAGACTGAGGATAGGGGAGAGAGTGTGAGAATGAAACTGCGGATGGGAGAGAGTGTGAGAGTGAGAGTGAGAGTGAGGATGGGAGAGAGAGTGTGAGATTGAGAGCGAGGATGGGAGAGAGTGTGAGAGTGAGAGTGAGAATGGGAGAGAGTGTGAGACTGAGAGTGAGAATTGGAGATAGGGTGTGAGAGTTAAAGTGAGAGTGAGGATGGGAGAGAGAGTTTTAGGGTGAGAGTTAGGATTGTAGAGAGAGTGTGAGTGACTGTGAGGATGGGAGAGAGAGTGTGAGAGTGAGAGTGACGATGGAAGAGAGAGTGTGAGAGTGAGAGTGAAGATTGGAGACAGAGTGTGAGAGTGAGAGTGAGGATGGTAGAGAGTGTGTGAGAGTGAGAGTGAGATGGGAGTCAGTGAGAGTGAGGATCGCAGAGAGAGTGTGAGAGTGAGGATGGGAGATAGTGTGAGAGTGAGAGTGAGAATGGGAGAGAGAATGTGAGAGTGAAAGTGAGGATGGGAGAGAATGTGAGAGTGAAAGTGAGGATGGGAGAGAAAGAGTGAGAGTGAGAATGTGAGAGAGTGAGAGAGTGAAAGATTTAGTGAGGATGGGAAAGATAGTGTTAGAGTGACAGTGAGGATGGGAGACAGAGTGTGAGAGTGAGAATGAGGATGGGAGAGAGATTGAGAATGGGAGAGAGAGTGTGAGAGTGTGAGTGCGGATGGTAGAGAGAGTGTGAGAGTGAGATGGGAGAGCGTGAGAGTGAGGATCGGACAGAGAGTGTAAGAGTGAAAGTGCGAATGGGAGAGAGTGTGAGAGTGAGAATGAGGATGGGAGAGAGTGAAAGAGTGAGCGTGAGGATGGGAGAGAGAGTGTGAGAGTGAGAATGAGGATGGGAGAGAGTTTGAGAGTGAGAGTGTGAATGGAGAGAGTGTGAGAGTGAGAGTGAGGAAGAGAATGGGAGAGAGAGTGTGAGAGTGAGAGTGAGGATGGGAGAGAGAGTGTGTGAATGAGAGTGAGGATGGGAGAGAGAGTGTGAGAGTGAGAGTGAGGATGGGAGAGAGTGTGAGAGTGAGAGTGAGGATGGGAGAGAGTGTGTGACAGTGAGAGTGAGAGTGAGGATGGGAGAGAGTGTGTGAGGGTGAGAGTGAGGATTGGAGAGAGAGTGTGAGAGTAAGAGTGAGGATGGGAGAGAGAGTGCGAGAGTGAGAGTGAGGATGGGAGAGAGTGAGAGAGTGAGAGTGAGGATGGGAGACAGTGTGTGACAGTGAGAGTGAGAGTGAGGATGGGAGAGAGTGTGTGAGGGTGAGAGTGAGAATTGGAGAGAGAGTATAAGAGTGAGAGTGAGGATGGGAGAGAGAGTGTGAGAGTGAGAGTGAGGATGGGAGAGAGTGTGAGAGTGAGAATGAGGATGGGAGAGAGTGTGTGAGAGTGATAGTGAGGACGGGAGAGAGAGTGTGAGACTGAGAGTGAGGTTTGGAGAGAGAGTGTGAGAGTGAAAGTGAGGATGGGAGAGAGTGTGTGAGAGTGAAAGTGAGGATGGGAGAGATATTGAGAGAGTGAGAGTGACAGTGAGGATGGCAGAGAGATTGTGAGAGTGAGAGTGAGATTGGTAGAGAGAGTGTGAGAGTGAGATTGAGAGTGAGGATGGGAGAGAGAGTGTGAGAGGGAGAGTGTGGATGGGAGAGAGAGTGTGAGAGTGAGAGTGAGGATGGGGAGAGAGTGTGAGAGTGTGTGTGAAGATGGGAGAGAGTGTGGGAGTGAGAATGAGGATGGGTGAGAGTGTGAGAGTGAGGATGGGAGAGAGAGTGTGAGAGTGAGAGTGAGGATGGGGAGAGAGTGTGAGAGTGAGAGTGAGGGTGGGAGGGAGAGTGTGTGAGTGAGAATTGGAGAGAGTGTGAGAGTGGAAGTTCGAATGGGAGAGAGTGTGAGGGTGAGAGTGCGGATGGGAGAGAGTGTGAGAGTGAGAGTGAGGATGTGAGAGAGTGTGAGAGTGAGAGTGCGGATGGGAGAGAGAGTGTGAGAGTGAGAGTGAGGATGGGAGAGAGAGTGTGAGAGTCACAGTGAGGATGAGAGAGAGAGTGTGAGAGCGAGAATGGGAGAGAGTGGGTGAGTGGAAGTGCAGATGGGAGTGAGTGTGAGAGTGAGAGTGAGGGCGGGAGAGAGAGTGTGAGGGTGAGAGTGAGGATGGGAGAGAGTGTGTGAGAGTGAGAATGAGAATGGGAGAGAGAGTGAGAATGGGAGATGGAGCGTGAAAATAACAGTGAGGATGGAAGAGAGAGTTTGAGAGTGAGAGTGAGGATGGGAGAGAGAGTGTGAGAGTGAGAGTGCGAATGGGAGAGAGATTGATAGTGAGGATGGGAGAGAGAGAGTGAGAGTGACAGTGAGGATGGGAGAGAGAGAGAGTGAGAGCGACAGTGAGGATGGGAGAGAGAGTGTGAGATTGAGAGCGAGGATGGGAGAGTGTATGAGAGTGAGAGTGACGAGGGGAGGGAGAGTGTGAGAATGAGAGTGAGAATGGGAGAGAGTGTGAGAGTGAGAGTGAGGATCGGAGAGAGAGTGTGAGAGTGAGAGTGTTGATGGGAGAGAGAGAGTGGGAATGAGAGTGAGGATGGGAGAGAATGTGAGAGTGAGAGTGAGGATGGGAGAGAGTGTGAGAGTGAGAATTGGAGAGAGTGTGAGAGTGAGAGTGAGGATGGGAGAGAGTGTGAGAGTGAGAGTGAGGATGGGAGAGAGTGTGTGACAGTGAGAGTGAGAGTGAGGATGGGAGAGAGTGTGTGAGGGTGAGGGTGAGGATTGGAGAGAGAGTGTGAGAGTAAGAGTGAGGATGGGAGAGAGAGTGCGAGAGTGAGAGTGAGGATGGGAGAGAGTGAGAGAGTGAGCGTGAGGATGGGAGAGAGTGTGTGACAGTGAGAGTGAGAGTGAGGATGGGAGAGAGAGTGTGAGAGTGAGAGTGCGAATGGGAGAGAGTATGAGAGTGAGAGCGAGGATGGGGGAGAGAGTGTGAGAGTGAGAGTGCGAATGGGTGAGAGTGTGAGAGTGACTGTGAGGATGGGAGAGAGTGTGTGAGAGTGAAGATGGGAGAGAGTGTGAGAGTGAGGATGGGGGAGAGAGTGTGAGAGTGAGAGTGCGAATGGGAGAGAGTGTGAGAGTGACAGATAGGATGGGAGAGAGTGTGAGAGTGAGAGTGAGGATTGGCGAGTGTGTGAGAGTGAGAGTGAGGATGGGAGAGAAAGAGTGAGAGTGAGAGTGAGGTTGGGAGAGAGTGTGAGAGTGAGAGTGAGGATGGGAGAGAGTGTGTGACAGTGAGAGTGAGAGTGAGGATGGGAGAGAGTGTGTGAGGGTGAGGGTGAGGATTGGAGAGAGAGTGTGAGAGTAAGAGTGAGGATGGGAGAGAGAGTGCGAGAGTGAGAGTGAGGATGGGAGAGAGTGAGAGAGTGAGCGTGAGGATGGGAGAGAGTGTGTGACAGTGAGAGTGAGAGTGAGGATGGGAGAGAGAGTGTGAGAGTGAGAGTGCGAATGGGAGAGAGTATGAGAGTGAGAGCGAGGATGGGGGAGAGAGTGTGAGAGTGAGAGTGCGAATGGGTGAGAGTGTGAGAGTGACTGTGAGGATGGGAGAGAGTGTGTGAGAGTGAAGATGGGAGAGAGTGTGAGAGTGAGGATGGGGGAGAGAGTGTGAGAGTGAGAGTGCGAATGGGAGAGAGTGTGAGAGTGACAGATAGGATGGGAGAGAGTGTGAGAGTGAGAGTGAGGATTGGCGAGTGTGTGAGAGTGAGAGTGAGGATGGGAGAGAAAGAGTGAGAGTGAGAGTGAGGTTGGGAGAGAGTGTTTGAGAATGAAACTGCGGATGGGAGAGAGTGTGAGAGTGAGAGTGAGAATGAGGATGGGAGAGAGTGTGAGAGTGAGAATGAGGATGGGGATAGAGTGTGAGAGTGACTGCGAGGATGGGAGAGAGAGTGTGAGAGTGAGAGTGAGGATGGGAGAGCGTGAGAGTGAGAATGAGAATAGGGAGAGAGGGTGAGAATGATACTGCGGATGGGAGAGAAAGAGTGAGAGTGACACTGAAGATGGGAGCGAGTTTGAGAGTGAGAGTGAGAGTGAGAGTGAGGATGGGAGAGCGAGTGTGAGATTGAGAGCGAGGAAGGGAGACAGTGTGAGAGTGACAGTGAGGATGGGAGAGAGTGTGAGAGTGAGAGTGAGGATGGGAGAGAGTGTGAGAGTGAGACTGAGGATAGGGGAGAGAGTGTGAGAATGAAACTGCGGATGGGAGAGAGTGTGAGAGTGAGAGTGAGAGTGAGGATGGGAGAGAGAGTGTGAGATTGAGAGCGAGGATGGGAGAGAGTGTGAGAGTGAGAGTGAGAATGGGAGAGAGTGTGAGACTGAGAGTGAGAATTGGAGATAGGGTGTGAGAGTTAAAGTGAGAGTGAGGATGGGAGAGAGAGTTTTAGGGTGAGAGTTAGGATTGTAGAGAGAGTGTGAGTGACTGTGAGGATGGGAGAGAGAGTGTGAGAGTGAGAGTGACGATGGAAGAGAGAGTGTGAGAGTGAGAGTGAAGATTGGAGACAGAGTGTGAGAGTGAGAGTGAGGATGGTAGAGAGTGTGTGAGAGTGAGAGTGAGATGGGAGTCAGTGAGAGTGAGGATCGCAGAGAGAGTGTGAGAGTGAGGATGGGAGATAGTGTGAGAGTGAGAGTGAGAATGGGAGAGAGAATGTGAGAGTGAAAGTGAGGATGGGAGAGAATGTGAGAGTGAAAGTGAGGATGGGAGAGAAAGAGTGAGAGTGAGAATGTGAGAGAGTGAGAGAGTGAAAGATTTAGTGAGGATGGGAAAGATAGTGTTAGAGTGACAGTGAGGATGGGAGACAGAGTGTGAGAGTGAGAATTAGGATGGGAGAGAGATTGAGAATGGGAGAGAGAGTGTGAGAGTGTGAGTGCGGATGGTAGAGAGAGTGTGAGAGTGAGATGGGAGAGCGTGAGAGTGAGGATCGGACAGAGAGTGTAAGAGTGAAAGTGCGAATGGGAGAGAGTGTGAGAGTGAGAATGAGGATGGGAGAGAGTGAAAGAGTGAGCGTGAGGATGGGAGAGAGAGTGTGAGAGTGAGAATGAGGATGGGAGAGAGTTTGAGAGTGAGAGTGTGAATGGAGAGAGTGTGAGAGTGAGAGTGAGGAAGAGAATGGGAGAGAGAGTGTGAGAGTGAGAGTGAGGATGGGAGAGAGAGTGTGTGAATGAGAGTGAGGATGGGAGAGAGAGTGTGAGAGTGAGAGTGAGGATGGGAGAGAGTGTGAGAGTGAGAGTGAGGATGGGAGAGAGTGTGTGACAGTGAGAGTGAGAGTGAGGATGGGAGAGAGTGTGTGAGGGTGAGAGTGAGGATTGGAGAGAGAGTGTGAGAGTAAGAGTGAGGATGGGAGAGAGAGTGCGAGAGTGAGAGTGAGGATGGGTGAGAGTGAGAGAGTGAGAGTGAGGATGGGAGACAGTGTGTGACAGTGAGAGTGAGAGTGAGGATGGGAGAGAGTGTGTGAGGGTGAGAGTGAGAATTGGAGAGAGAGTATAAGAGTGAGAGTGAGGATGGGAGAGAGAGTGTGAGAGTGAGAGTGAGGATGGGAGAGAGTGTGAGAGTGAGAATGAGGATGGGAGAGAGTGTGTGAGAGTGATAGTGAGGACGGGAGAGAGAGTGTGAGACTGAGAGTGAGGTTTGGAGAGAGAGTGTGAGAGTGAAAGTGAGGATGGGAGAGAGTGTGTGAGAGTGAAAGTGAGGATGGGAGAGATATTGAGAGAGTGAGAGTGACAGTGAGGATGGCAGAGAGATTGTGAGAGTGAGAGTGAGATTGGTAGAGAGAGTGTGAGAGTGAGATTGAGAGTGAGGATGGGAGAGAGAGTGTGAGAGGGAGAGTGTGGATGGGAGAGAGAGTGTGAGAGTGAGAGTGAGGATGGGGAGAGAGTGTGAGAGTGTGTGTGAAGATGGGAGAGAGTGTGGGAGTGAGAATGAGGATGGGTGAGAGTGTGAGAGTGAGGATGGGAGAGAGAGTGTGAGAGTGAGAGTGAGGATGGGGAGAGAGTGTGAGAGTGAGAGTGAGGGTGGGAGGGAGAGTGTGTGAGTGAGAATTGGAGAGAGTGTGAGAGTGGAAGTTCGAATGGGAGAGAGTGTGAGGGTGAGAGTGCGGATGGGAGAGAGTGTGAGAGTGAGAGTGAGGATGTGAGAGAGTGTGAGAGTGAGAGTGCGGATGGGAGAGAGAGTGTGAGAGTGAGAGTGAGGATGGGAGAGAGAGTGTGAGAGTCACAGTGAGGATGGGAGAGAGAGTGTGAGAGCGAGAATGGGAGAGAGTGGGTGAGTGGAAGTGCAGATGGGAGTGAGTGTGAGAGTGAGAGTGAGGGCGGGAGAGAGAGTGTGAGGGTGAGAGTGAGGATGGGAGAGAGTGTGTGAGAGTGAGAATGAGAATGGGAGAGAGAGTGAGAATGGGAGATGGAGCGTGAAAATAACAGTGAGGATGGAAGAGAGAGTTTGAGAGTGAGAGTGAGGATGGGAGAGAGAGTGTGAGAGTGAGAGTGCGAATGGGAGAGAGATTGATAGTGAGGATGGGAGAGAGAGAGTGAGAGTGACAGTGAGGATGGGAGAGAGAGAGAGTGAGAGCGACAGTGAGGATGGGAGAGAGAGTGTGAGATTGAGAGCGAGGATGGGAGAGTGTATGAGAGTGAGAGTGACGAGGGGAGGGAGAGTGTGAGAATGAGAGTGAGAATGGGAGAGAGTGTGAGAGTGAGAGTGAGGATGGGAGAGAGAGTGTGAGAGTGAGAGTGTTGATGGGAGAGAGAGAGTGGGAATGAGAGTGAGGATGGGAGCGAATGTGAGAGTGAGAGTGAGGATGGGAGAGAGTGTGAGAGTGAGAATTGGAGAGAGTGTGAGAGTGAGAGTGAGGATGGGAGAGAGTGTGAGAGTGAGAGTGAGGATGGGAGAGAGTGTGTGACAGTGAGAGTGAGAGTGAGGATGGGAGAGAGTGTGTGAGGGTGAGAGTGAGGATTGGAGAGAGAGTGTGAGAGTAAGAGTGAGGATGGGAGAGAGAGTGCGAGAGTGAGAGTGAGGATGGGAGAGAGTGAGAGAGTGAGCGTGAGGATGGGAGAGAGTGTGTGACAGTGAGAGTGAGAGTGAGGATGGGAGAGAGTGTGTGAGGGTGAGAGTGAGAATTGGAGAGAGAGTGTAAGAGTGAGAGTGAGGATGGGAGAGAGAGTGTGAGAGTGAGAGTGAGGATGGGAGAGAGTGTGAGAGTGAGAATGAGGATGGGAGAGAGTGTGTGAGAGTGATAGTGAGGACGGGAGAGAGAGTGTGAGACTGAGAGTGAGGTTTGGAGAGAGAGTGTTAGAGTGAAAGTGAGGATGGGAGAGAGTGTGTGAGAGTGAAAGTGAGGATGGGAGAGATATTGAGAGAGTGAGAGTGACAGTGAGGATGGCAGAGAGATTGTGAGAGTGAGAGTGAGATTGGGAGAGAGAGTGTGAGAGTGAGATTGAGAGTGAGAATGGGAGAGAGAGTGTGAGAGTGAGAGTGTGGATGGGAGAGAGAGTGTGAGAGTGAGAGTGAGGATGGGGAGAGAGTGTGAGAGTGTGTGTGAAGATGGGAGAGAGTGTGGGAGTGAGAATGAGGATGGGTGAGAGTGTGAGAGTGAGGATGGGAGAGAGAGTGTGAGAGTGAGAGTGAGGATGGGGAGAGAGTGTGAGAGTGAGAGTGAGGGTGGGAGGGAGAGTGTGTGAGTGAGAATTGGAGAGAGTGTGAGAGTGGAAGTTCGAATGGGAGAGAGTGTGAGGGTGAGAGTGCGGATGGGAGAGAGTGTGAGAGTGAGAGTGAGGATGTGAGAGAGTGTGAGAGTGAGAGTGCGGATGGGAGAGAGAGTGTGAGAGTGAGAGTGAGGATGGGAGAGAGAGTGTGAGAGTCACAGTGAGGATGGGAGAGAGAGTGTGAGATTGAGAGCGAGGATGGGAGCGTGTATGAGAGTGAGAGTGACGAGGGGAGGGAGAGTGTGAGAATGAGAGTGAGAATGGGAGAGAGTGTGAGGGTGAGAGTGCGGATGGGAGAGAGTGTGAGAGTGAGAGTGAGGATGTGAGAGAGTGTGAGAGTGAGAGTGCGGATGGGAGAGAGAGTGTGAGAGTGAGAGTGAGGATGGGAGAGAGAGTGTGAGAGTCACAGTGAGGATGGGAGAGAGAGTGTGAGAGCGAGAATGGGAGAGAGTGGGTGAGTGGAAGTGCAGATGGGAGTGAGTGTGAGAGTGAGAGTGAGGGCGGGAGAAAGAGTGTGAGGGTGAGAGTGAGGATGGGAGAGAGTGTGTGAGAGTGAGAATGAGAATGGGAGAGAGAGTGAGAATGGGAGATGGAGCGTGAAAATAACAGTGAGGATGGAAGAGAGAGTTTGAGAGTGAGAGTGAGGATGGGAGAGAGAGTGTGAGAGTGAGAGTGCGAATGGGAGAGAGATTGATAGTGAGGATGGGAGAGAGAGAGTGAGAGTGACAGTGAGGATGGGAGAGAGAGAGAGTGAGAGCGACAGTGAGGATGGGAGAGAGAGTGTGAGATTGAGAGCGAGGATGGGAGAGTGTATGAGAGTGAGAGTGACGAGGGGAGGGAGAGTGTGAGAATGAGAGTGAGAATGGGAGAGAGTGTGAGAGTGAGAGTGAGGATGGGAGAGAGAGTGTGAGAGTGAGAGTGTTGATGGGAGAGAGAGAGTGGGAATGAGAGTGAGGATGGGAGAGAATGTGAGAGTGAGAGTGAGGATGGGAGAGAGTGTGAGAGTGAGAATTGGAGAGAGTGTGAGAGTGAGAGTGAGGATGGGAGAGAGTGTGAGAGTGAGAGTGAGGATGGGAGAGAGTGTGTGACAGTGAGAGTGAGAGTGAGGATGGGAGAGAGTGTGTGAGGGTGAGGGTGAGGATTGGAGAGAGAGTGTGAGAGTAAGAGTGAGGATGGGAGAGAGAGTGCGAGAGTGAGAGTGAGGATGGGAGAGAGTGAGAGAGTGAGAGTGAGGATGGGAGAGAGTGTGTGACAGTGAGAGTGAGAGTGAGGATGGGAGAGAGTGTGTGAGGGTGAGAGTGAGAATTGGAGAGAGAGTGTAAGAGTGAGAGTGAGGATGGGAGAGAGAGTGTGAGAGTGAGAGTGAGGATGGGAGAGAGTGTAAGAGTGAGAATGAGGATGGGAGAGAGTGTGTGAGAGTGATAGTGAGGACGGGAGAGAGAGTGTGAGACTGAGAGTGAGGTTTGGAGAGAGAGTGTGAGAGTGAAAGTGAGGATGGGAGAGAGTGTGTGAGAGTGAAAGTGAGGATGGGAGAGATATTGAGAGAGTGAGAGTGACAGTGAGGATGGCAGAGAGATTGTGAGAGTGAGAGTGAGATTGGGAGAGAGAGTGTGAGAGTGAGATTGAGAGTGAGGATGGGAGAGAGAGTGTGAGAGTGAGAGTGTGGATGGGAGAGAGAGAGTGTGAGAGTGAGATTGAGGATGGGGAGAGAGTGTGAGAGTGTGTGTGAAGATGGGAGAGAGTGTGGGAGTGAGAATGAGGATGGGTGAGAGTGTGAGAGTGAGGATGGGAGAGAGAGTGTGAGAGTGAGAGTGAGGATGGGGAGAGAGTGTGAGAGTGAGAGTGAGGGTGGGAGGGAGAGTGTGTGAGTGAGAATTGGAGAGAGTGTGAGAGTGGAAGTTCGAATGGGAGAGAGTGTGAGGGTGAGAGTGCGGATGGGAGAGAGTGTGAGAGTGAGAGTGAGGATGTGAGAGAGTGTGAGAGTGAGAGTGCGGATGGGAGAGAGAGTGTGAGAGTGAGAGTGAGGATGGGAGAGAGAGTGTGAGAGTCACAGTGAGGATGGGAGAGAGAGTGTGAGAGCGAGAATGGGAGAGAGTGGGTGAGTGGAAGTGCAGATGGGAGTGAGTGTGAGAGTGAGAGTGAGGGCGGGAGAGAGAGTGTGAGGGTGAGAGTGAGGATGGGAGAGAGTGTGTGAGAGTGAGAATGAGAATGGGAGAGAGAGTGAGAATGGGAGATGGAGCGTGAAAATAACAGTGAGGATGGAAGAGAGAGTTTGAGAGTGAGAGTGAGGATGGGAGAGAGAGTGTGAGAGTGAGAGTGCGAATGAGAGAGAGATTGATAGTGAGGATGGGAGAGAGAGAGTGAGAGTGACAGTGAGGATGGGAGAGAGAGAGTGAGAGCGACAGTGAGGATGGGAGAGAGAGTGTGAGATTGAGAGCGAGGATGGGAGAGTGTATGAGAGTGAGAGTGACGAGGGGAGGGAGAGTGTGAGTGTGAGAGTGAGAATGGGAGAGAGTGTGAGAGTGAGAGTGAGGATGGGAGAGAGAGTGTGAGAGTGAGAGTGTTGATGGGAGAGAGAGAGTGGGAATGAGTGGGAGGATGGGAGAGAATGTGAGAGTGAGAGTGAGGATGGGAGAGAGTGTGAGAGTGAGAATTGGAGAGAGTGTGAGAGTGAGATTGAGAGTGAGGATGAGAGAGAGAGTTTGTGAGTTAGAATGAGGATTGGAGAGAATGTGAGAATGAGATTGAGAGAGAGAATGGGAGAGAGAGTGTGTGAGTGAGAGTGTGGATGGTAGAGAGAGTGTGAGAGTGAGAGTGAGGATGGGGAGAGAGTGCGAGAGTGTGTGTGAGGATGGGAGAGAGTGTGGGAGTGAAAATGAGGATGGGTGAGAGTGTGAAAGTGAGGATGGGAGAGAGAGTGTGAGAGTGAGAGTGAGGGTGGGAGGGAGAGTGTGTGAGTGAGAATTGGAGAGAGTGTGAGAGTGAAAGTTCGAATGGGAGAGAGTGTGAGAGTGAGAGTGAGGATGGGAGAGAGTGTGTGACAGTGAGAGTGAGAGTGAGGATGGGAGAGAGTGTGTGAGGGTGAGGGTGAGGATTGGAGAGAGAGTGTGAGAGTAAGAGTGAGGATGGGAGAGAGAGTGCGAGAGTGAGAGTGAGGATGGGAGAGAGTGAGAGAGTGAGAGTGAGGATGGGAGAGAGTGTGTGACAGTGAGAGTGAGAGTGAGGATGGGAGAGAGTGTGTGAGGGTGAGAGTGAGAATTGGAGAGAGAGTGTAAGAGTGAGAGTGAGGATGGGAGAGAGAGTGTGAGAGTGAGAGTGAGGATGGGAGAGAGTGTAAGAGTGAGAATGAGGATGGGAGAGAGTGTGTGAGAGTGATAGTGAGGACGGGAGAGAGAGTGTGAGACTGAGAGTGAGGTTTGGAGAGAGAGTGTGAGAGTGAAAGTGAGGATGGGAGAGAGTGTGTGAGAGTGAAAGTGAGGATGGGAGAGATATTGAGAGAGTGAGAGTGACAGTGAGGATGGCAGAGAGATTGTGAGAGTGAGAGTGAGATTGGGAGAGAGAGTGTGAGAGTGAGATTGAGAGTGAGGATGGGAGAGAGAGTGTGAGAGTGAGAGTGTGGATGGGAGAGAGAGTGTGAGAGTGAGATTGAGGATGGGGAGAGAGTGTGAGAGTGTGTGTGAAGATGGGAGAGAGTGTGGGAGTGAGAATGAGGATGGGTGAGAGTGTGAGAGTGAGGATGGGAGAGAGAGTGTGAGAGTGAGAGTGAGGATGGGGAGAGAGTGTGAGAGTGAGAGTGAGGGTGGGAGGGAGAGTGTGTGAGTGAGAATTGGAGAGAGTGTGAGAGTGGAAGTTCGAATGGGAGAGAGTGTGAGGGTGAGAGTGCGGATGGGAGAGAGTGTGAGAGTGAGAGTGAGGATGTGAGAGAGTGTGAGAGTGAGAGTGCGGATGGGAGAGAGAGTGTGAGAGTGAGAGTGAGGATGGGAGAGAGAGTGTGAGAGTCACAGTGAGGATGGGAGAGAGAGTGTGAGAGCGAGAATGGGAGAGAGTGGGTGAGTGGAAGTGCAGATGGGAGTGAGTGTGAGAGTGAGAGTGAGGGCGGGAGAGAGAGTGTGAGGGTGAGAGTGAGGATGGGAGAGAGTGTGTGAGAGTGAGAATGAGAATGGGAGAGAGAGTGAGAATGGGAGATGGAGCGTGAAAATAACAGTGAGGATGGAAGAGAGAGTTTGAGAGTGAGAGTGAGGATGGGAGAGAGAGTGTGAGAGTGAGAGTGCGAATGAGAGAGAGATTGATAGTGAGGATGGGAGAGAGAGAGTGAGAGTGACAGTGAGGATGGGAGAGAGAGAGTGAGAGCGACAGTGAGGATGGGAGAGAGAGTGTGAGATTGAGAGCGAGGATGGGAGAGTGTATGAGAGTGAGAGTGACGAGGGGAGGGAGAGTGTGAGTGTGAGAGTGAGAATGGGAGAGAGTGTGAGAGTGAGAGTGAGGATGGGAGAGAGAGTGTGAGAGTGAGAGTGTTGATGGGAGAGAGAGAGTGGGAATGAGTGTGAGGATGGGAGAGAATGTGAGAGTGAGAGTGAGGATGGGAGAGAGTGTGAGAGTGAGAATTGGAGAGAGTGTGAGAGTGAGATTGAGAGTGAGGATGAGAGAGAGAGTTTGTGAGTTAGAATGAGGATTGGAGAGAATGTGAGAATGAGATTGAGAGAGAGAATGGGAGAGAGAGTGTGTGAGTGAGAGTGTGGATGGTAGAGAGAGTGTGAGAGTGAGAGTGAGGATGGGGAGAGAGTGCGAGAGTGTGTGTGAGGATGGGAGAGAGTGTGAGAGTGAGAATGAGGATGGGTGAGAGTGTGAGAGTGAGAATGAGGATGGGTGAGAGTGTGAGAGTGAGGATGGGAGAGAGAGTGTGAGAGTGAGAGTGAGGTTGGGGAGAGAGTGTGAGAGTTAGAGTGAGGATGGGAGGGAGAGTGTGTGAGTGAGAATTTTAGAGAGTGTGAGAGTGGAAGTGCGAATGGGAGAGAGTGTGAGGGTGAGAGTGCGGATGTGAGAGAGTGTGAGTGTGAGAGTGAGGATGTGAGAGAGTGTGAGAGTGAGAGTGCGGATGGGAGAGAGAGTGTGAGAGTGAGAGTGAGGATGGGAGAGAGAGTGTGAGAGTCACAGTGAGGATGGGAGAGAGAGTGTGAGAGTGAGAATGGGAGAGAGTGTGAGAGTGGAAGTGCAGATGGGAGTGAGTGTGAGAGTGAGAGTGAGGATGGGAGAGCGAGTGTGAATGAGAGTGAGGATGGGAGAAAGAGTGAGAGAGTGACAGTGAGGATGGGAGAGAGAGTGTGAGAGTGAGAGTGATAATGGGAGAGAGTGTGTGAGAGTGAGAATGAGGATGGGAGAGAGAGTGAGAATGGGAGAGAGAGCGTGAGAATAACAGTGAGGATGGGAGATAGACTTTGTGAGTGAGAGTGAGGATGGGAGAGAGAGTGTGAGAGTGAGAGTGCGAATGGGAGAGAGATTGATAGTGAGGATGGGAGAGAGAGAGTGAGAGTGACAGTGAGGATGGGATAGAGAGAGAGTGAGAGCGACAGTGATGATGGGAAAGAGAGTGAGAATGGGCGAGAGAGTGTGAGAGTGACAGTGAGGATGGGAGAGAGAGTGTGAGATTGAGAGCGAGGATGGGAGAGAGAGTATGAGAGTGAGAGTGACGATGGGAGGGAGAGTGTGAGAATGAGAGTGAGGATGGGAGACAGTGCGAGAGTGAGAGTGAGAGTCAGGATAGGAGAGAGAGTGTGAGAGTGAGAGTGATGATGGGAGAGAGAGAGAGTGAGAGTGAGAGTGAGGATGGGAGAGAATGTGAGAGTGAAAGTGAGGATGGGAGAGAGTGTGAGAGTGAGAGTGAGAGTTGGAGAGAGTGTGAGAGTGAGATTGAGAGTGAGGTTGGGAGAGAGAGTGTGTGAGTTAGAATGAGGATTGGAGAGAGTGTGAGAGTGAGATTGAGAGTGAGGATGGGAGAGAGTGTGAGACTGGCAGTGTGGATGTGAGAGACTGTGAAAGTGAGAGTGAGAGTGAGGATGATAGAGAGAGTGTGAGAGTGAGAGTGTGAGTGCGGATGGGAGAGAATGTGATTGTGAGAGTGAGGATGGGAGAGAGAGTTTAAGATTTGGAGTGAGGATGGGAGAGAGTGTGAGTATGACAGGGAGGATGGGAGAGACAGTGTGATAGTGAGAGTGTGGATGGAACAGAGAGTGTGAAAGTAGGAGTGAGAATGTGAGAGTGAGATTGAGGATGGGAGAGAGAGTGTGAGAGTGACAGAGAGGATGGGAGAGAGTGTGAGAGTGAGAGTGCGGATGGGAGAGAATGTCAGAGTGATTGTGAGAGTGAGGATGGGAGATTGAGTGTGAGAGTGAGAATGGGAGTGGGTGTGAGAGTGAGGATGGGAGAGAGAGTGTGAGAGTGAGAGTGAGAGTGCGGATGGGTGAGAGTGTGAGTGTGAGAGTGAGAGTGAGGATGGGAGAGACAGTGTGAGATTGAGAGTGAGGTTGGGAGAGAGAGTGTGAGAGTGCGGATGGGAGAGAGGGTGAGAGTGACAGTGAGCATGGGAAAGAGAGTGTGAGAGTGAGATTGAGGATGGGAGAGAGAGTGTGAGAGTGACAGCGATAATGGGAGAGAGACTATGAGAGTGACAGTGAGGATGGGAGAGAATGTGTGAGTGTGAGAGTGAGGATGGGAGAGAGAGAGTGTGATAGTGAGAGTGAGGACGAGAGTGAGTGTGTGAGAGTGAGAGTGCGAATGGGAGAGAGTGTGAGAGTGCGAGTGCGGATGGGAGAGAGAGTGTGAGAGTGAGAGTGCGAATGGGAGAGAGAGTGATAGTGAGGATGGGAGAGAGAGAGTGAGAGTGACAGTGAGGATGGGAGAGAGAGAGAGTGAGAGTGACAGTGAGGATGGGAGAGAGAGTGAGAATGGGAGAGAGAGTGTGAGAGTGACAATGAGGATGGGAGAGAGAGTGTGAGATTGAGAGCGAGGGTGGGAGAGAGAGTATGAGAGTGAGAGTGAGAGTGACGACGGGAGGGAGATTGTAAGAGTGAGAGTGAGGATGGGAGAGAGTGTGAGAGTGAGAGTGAGAGTGAGGATGGGATAGAGAGTGTGAGAGTGAGAGTGAGGTTGGGAGAGTGAGAGTGAGAGTGAGGATGGGAGAGAATGTGAGAGTGAGAGTGAGGATGGGAGAGAGTGTGAGAGTGAGTGAGAATTTGTGAGAGTTTGAGAGTGAGATTGAGAGTGAGGATGGGAGAGAGAGTGTGTGAGTTAGAGTGAGGATTGGAGAGAGTGTGAGAGTGAGACTGAGAGTGGGGATGGGAGATAGAGTGAGGGACTGGCAGTGTGGATGTGAGAGAGAGTGTGAAAGTGAGAGTGAGAGTGAGTATGATAGCGAGCGTGTGAGAGTGAGAGTGAGAGTGCGGATGGGAGAGAGTTTGAGAGTGAGCGTGAGGATGGGAGACAGAGTGTGAGAGTGTCAGTGAGGATGGGAGAGAATGTGAGAGTGAGAGTGAGGATAGGAGAGAGAGTGTGAGAGTTGGAGTGAGGATGGGAGAGAGTGTGAGTGTGACAGTGAGGATGGGAGAGAGAGTGTGAGAGTGAGAATGGGACAGAGAGTGTGAGAGTAGGAGTGAGGATAGGAGAGAATGTGAGAGTGAGATTGAGGATGGGAGTGAGAGTGTGAGAGTAGGAGTGAGAATGGGAGAGAGACTGTGAAAGTGACAGCGAGGACGGGAGAGAGTGTGAGAGTCACAGTGAGGATGGGAGAGAGTGTGAGAGTGACAATGAGGATGGGAGAGAGTGTGAGAGTAAGAGTGAGAGTGAGGATGGGAGAGAGAGTGTGAGAGTGACAGAGAGGATGGGAGAGAGTGTGAGAAGGAGAGTGCGAATGGGAGAGAGTGTGAGAGTGAGAGTGCAGATGGGAGAGTGTGTCAGAGTGAGAGTGAGAGTGAGGATGGGAGAGAGAGTGTGAGAGTCAGAGTGAGGATGGGAGAGAGAGAGTGTAATTGAGAGTGAGGATGGGAGAGAGTGTGAGAGTGAGGATGGGAGAGAGAGTGTGAGAGTGAGAGTGAGGGTGCGGATGGGTGAAAGTGTGAAAGTGAGAGTGAGAGCGAGGATGGGAGAGACCGTGTGAGAATGAGAGTGAGGATGGGTAGAGAGTGTGAGGGTGAGAGTGAGGTTGGGAGAGAGAGTGTGAGAGTGCGGATGGAAGAGAGTGTGAGAGTGAGAGTGAGAGTGAGGATGGCAGAGAGAGATTGAGAGTGACAGTGAGAATGGGTGTGACTGTGAGAGTAAGAGTGAGGATGTGAGAGTGAGTTTGAGAGTGAAAGTGAGGATGGGAGAGAGAGTGTGAGAGTGAGGATGGGAGAGAGAGTGAGAGTGAGAGAGAATGGGCGAGAGAATGTGAGAGTGAGAGTGATGATTGGAGGTAAAGTGTGATAGTGAGTGAGGATGGTAGAGAGAGTGTGAGGGTGAGAGTGAGAATGGGAGAGAGTGTGAGAGTGAGAATGGGAGAGAGTGTGAGAGTGAGATTGAGAGTGAGGATGGGAGAGAGAGTGTGTGAGTTAGAGTGAGGATTGGAGAGAATGTGAGAGTTAGATTGAGAGTGAGGATGGGAGAGAGAGTGTGAGACTGGCAGTGTGGATGTGAGACAGAGTGTGAAAGTGAGAGTGAGAGTGAAGATGATAGAGAGAGTGTGAGAGTGAGCGTGAGAGTGCGGATGGGAGAGAGTGTGAGAGTGAGAGTGAGGATGGGAGAAAGAGAGTGAGAGTGTCAGTGAGGGTGGGAGAGAATGTGAGAGTGAGAGTGAGGATGGGAGAGAGAGTGTGAGAGTTGGAGTGAAGATGGGAGAGAGTGTGAGTGTGACTGTGAGGATGGGAGAGAGAGTGTGAGAGTGAGAGTGAGAATGGGACAGAGAGTGTGAGAGTAGGAGTGAGGATGGGAGAGAGACTGTGAGAGTGACAGCGAGGATGGGAGAGAGTGTGAGAGTCACAGTGAGGATGGGAGAGAGTGTGAGAGTAAGAGTGAGAGTGAGGATGAGAGAGAGAGTGTGAGAGTGACAGAGAGGATGCGAGAGAGTGTGAGAGTGAGAGTGTGAATGGGAGAGAGTGTGAGAGTGAGAGTGCAGATGGGAGAGTGTGTCAGAGTGAGAGTGAGAGTGAGGATGGGAGAGAGAGTGTGAGAGTCAGAGTGAGGATGGGAGAGAGAGAGTGTAATTGAGAGTGAGGATGGGAGAGAGTGTGAGAGTGAGGATGGGAGAGAGAGTGTGAGAGTGAGAGTGAGGGTGCGGATGGGTGAAAGTGTGAAAGTGAGAGTGAGAGCGAGGATGGGAGAGACCGTGTGAGAATGAGAGTGAGGATGGGTAGAGAGTGTGAGGGTGAGAGTGAGGTTGGGAGAGAGAGTGTGAGAGTGCGGATGGAAGAGAGTGTGAGAGTGAGAGTGAGAGTGAGGATGGCAGAGAGAGATTGAGAGTGACAGTGAGAATGGGTGTGACTGTGAGAGTAAGAGTGAGGATGTGAGAGTGAGTTTGAGAGTGAGAGTGAGGATGGGAGAGAGAGTGTGAGAGTGAGGATGGGAGAGAGAGTGAGAGTGAGAGAGAATGGGAGAGAGAATGTGAGAGTGAGAGTGAGAGTGATGATTGGAGGTAAAGTGTGATAGTGAGAGTGAGGATGGTAGAGAGAGTGTGAGGGTGAGAGTGAGAATGGGAGAGAGTGTGAGAGTGAGAATGGGAGAGAGTGTGAGAGTGAGATTGAGAGTGAGGATGGGAGAGAGAGTGTGTGAGTTAGAGTGAGGATTGGAGAGAATGTGAGAGTTAGATTGAGAGTGAGGATGGGAGAGAGAGTGTGAGACTGGCAGTGTGGATGTGAGACAGAGTGTGAAAGTGAGAGTGAGAGTGAGGATGATAGAGAGAGTGTGAGAGTGAGCGTGAGAGTGCGGATGGGAGAGAGTGTGAGAGTGAGAGTGAGGATGGGAGAAAGAGAGTGAGAGTGTCAGTGAGGGTGGGAGAGAATGTGAGAGTGAGAGTGAGGATGGGAGAGAGAGTGTGAGAGTTGGAGTGAAGATGGGAGAGAGTGTGAGTGTGACTGTGAGGATGGGAGAGAGAGTGTGAGAGTGAGAGTGAGAATGGGACAGAGTGTGTGAGAGTAGGAGTGAGGATGGGAGAGAGACTGTGAGAGTGACAGCGAGGATGGGAGAGAGTGTGAGAGTCACAGTGAGGATGGGAGAGAGTGTGAGAGTAAGAGTGAGAGTGAGGATGAGAGAGAGAGTGTGAGAGTGACAGAGAGGATGCGAGAGAGTGTGAGAGTGAGAGTGTGAATGGGAGAGAGTGTGAGAGTGAGAGTGTGGATGGGAGAGAGAGTGTGAGAGTGAGAGTGAGGATGGGAGAAAGTGTCAGAGTGAGAGTGGAAGTGAGAATGGGACAGAGAGTGTGAGAGTTAGAGTGAGGATGGGAGAGAGTGTGAGAGTGAGAGTGAGGATGGGAGAGACAGTGTGAGATTGAGAGTGAGGATGGGAGAGAGAGTGTGAGAGTGAGAGTGAAGGTTGTGAGAGAGAGTGTGAGAGTGCGGAATGGAGAGAGTGTGAGAGTGAGAGTGAGAGTGAGGATGGGAGAGAGAGAGTGTGAGTGACAGTGAGAATGGGTGTGACTGTGAGAGTGAGAGTGAGGATGTGAGAGAGAGTGTGAGTGTGAGAGTGAGGATGGGAGAGAGTGTGAGAGTGAGGATGGGAGAGAGAGAGTGTGAGGGTGAGAGTGAGAATGGGAGAGAGTGTGAGAGTGAGAATGGGAGAGAGAGTGAGTGTGAGATTGAGAGTGAGGATGGGAGAGAGAGTGCGTGAGTTAGAGTGAGGATTGGAGAGAGTGTGAGAGTGAGATTGAGAATGAGGATGGGAGAGAGAGTGTGAGACTGGCAGTGTGGATGAGAGAGACAGTGTGAAAGTGATAGTGAGAGTGAGGATGATAGTGAGAGTGTGAGAGTGAGAGTGCGGATGGGAGAGAGTGTGAGAGTGAGAGCGAGGATGGGAGAAAGAGTGTGGGAGTGTCAGTGAGGGTGGGAGAGAATGTGAGATTGAGAGTGAGGATGGGAGAGAGAGTGTGAGAGTTGGAGTGAGGATGGGAGAGAGTGTGAGTGTGACAGTGAGGATGGGAGAGAGAGTGTGAGAGTGAGAGTGAGGATGGGATAAAGTGTGTGAGAGTAGGAGTGAGGATAGGAGAGAATGTGAGTGAGATTGAGGATGGGAGAGAGAGTTTGAGAGTATAAGTGAGGATGGGAGAGAGACTGTGAGAGTGACAGCGAGAATGGGAGAGAGTGTGAGAGTCACAGTGTGGATGGGAGAGAGTGTGCGAGTGACAATGAGGATGGGAGAGATTGTGAGAGAAAGAGTGAGAGTGAGGATGGGAGAGAGAGTGTGAGAGTGACAGAGAGGATGGGAGAGAGTGTGAGAGTGAGCGTGCGGATGGGACATAGCGTCAGAGTGAGAGTGGGAGTGAGAATGGGAGAGAGAGTGTGAGAGTTAGAGTGAGGATGGGAGAGAGAGAGTGAGATTGAGAGTGAGGATGGGAGAGAGTGTGAGAGTGTGGATGGGAGAGAGAGTGTGAGAGTGAGAGTGAAAGTGAGAGTGAAGGTGCGGATGGGTGAGAGTGTGAGTGTGAGAGTGAGAGTGAGGATGGGAGAGACAGTGTGAGAGTGAGGATGGGAGCGAGAGTGTGAGAGTGAGGTTGGGAGAGAGTGTGAGAGTGAGAGAGAGAGTGAGGATGGGAGAGAGAGAGTGAGAGTGAGAGAGAATGGGAGAGAGAATGTGAGAGTGAGAGTGAGAGTGAGGATTGGAGAGTTAGTGTGAAAGTGAGAGTGAGGATGGGGGAGAGAGATTATGAGGGTGAGAGTGAGAATGGGAGAGACTGTGAGAGTGAGAATGGGAGAGAGTGTGAGAGTGAGAGTGTGGATGGGGAGGGAGTGTGAGAGTGATTGTTCGAATGGGAGAGTGTGAGAGTGAGAGTGAGGATGGGAGAGAGAGTGTGAGAGTGAGTACGAATGGGAGAGAGAGTGTGAGAGTGTGAGTGAGAATGGGAGAGAAAGAGTGAGAGTCAGGATGGGAGAGAGAGTGTGGGGGTGAGAGTGAGAATGGGAGAGAGTGTGAGAGTGTTAGTGAGAATGGGAGAGAGTGAGAGAGTGATATTGAGGATGGGGGAGAGTGTCATAGTGAGAGTGAGAGTGAGGATGGGAGAGTGTGAGAGTGAGAGAGAGGATGGGAGAGAGAGTGTGAGAGTGAGAGTCAGGATGGGAGAGAGAGTGTGAGAGTGAGAATGGGACAGAGAGTGTGAGAGTGAGAGTGAGGATGGGGGAGAGAGTGTGAGAGTGAGAGTGCGAATGGGAGAGAGTTTGAGAGAGAGAATGGGAGAGAGAGTGTGAGAGTGAGAGTATGGATGGGAGAGAGAGTGGGAGAGTGAGAGTGAGGATGTGAGAGAGAGTGTGAGAGTGAGAGTGAGAGTGCAGATGGGAGAGAGTGTGAGAGAAAGAGTGAGAGTGAGGATGGGAGAGAGAGTGTGAGAGTGACAGAGAGGATGGGAGAGAGTGTGAGAGTGAGGGTGCGGATGGGACATAGCGTCAGAGTGAGAGTGGGAGTGAGAATGGGAGAGAGAGTGTGAGAGTTAGAGTGAGGATGGGAGAGAGAGAGTGAGATTGAGAGTGAGGATGGGAGAGAGTGTGAGAGTGTGGATGGGAGAGAGAGTGTGAGAGTGAGAGTGAGAGTGAGAGTGAAGGTGCGGATGGGTGAGAGTGTGAGTGTGAGAGTGAGAGTGAGGATGGGAGAGACAGTGTGAGAGTGAGGATGGGAGCGAGAGTGTGAGAGTGAGGTTGGGAGAGAGTGTGAGAGTGAGAGAGAGAGTGAGGATGGGAGAGAGAGAGTGAGAGTGAGAGAGAATGGGAGAGAGAATGTGAGAGTGAGAGTGAGAGTGAGGATTGGAGAGTTAGTGTGAAAGTGAGAGTGAGGATGGGGGAGAGAGATTATGAGGGTGAGAGTGAGAATGGGAGAGACTGTGAGAGTGAGAATGGGAGAGAGTGTGAGAGTGAGAGTGTGGATGGGGAGGGAGTGTGAGAGTGATTGTTCGAATGGGAGAGTGTGAGAGTGAGAGTGAGGATGGGAGAGAGAGTGTGAGAGTGAGTACGAATGGGAGAGAGAGTGTGAGAGTGTGAGTGAGAATGGGAGAGAAAGAGTGAGAGTCAGGATGGGAGAGAGAGTGTGGGGGTGAGAGTGAGAATGGGAGAGAGTGTGAGAGTGTTAGTGAGAATGGGAGAGAGTGAGAGAGTGATATTGAGGATGGGGGAGAGTGTCATAGTGAGAGTGAGAGTGAGGATGGGAGAGTGTGAGAGTGAGAGAGAGGATGGGAGAGAGAGTGTGAGAGTGAGAGTCAGGATGGGAGAGAGAGTGTGAGAGTGAGAATGGGACAGAGAGTGTGAGAGTGAGAGTGCGAATGGGAGAGAGTTTGAGAGTGAGAATGGGAGAGAGAGTGTGAGAGTGAGAGTATGGATGGGAGAGAGAGTGGGAGAGTGAGAGTGAGGATGTGAGAGAGAGTGTGAGAGTGAGAGTGAGAGTGCAGATGGGAGAGAGTGTGAGTGTGAGAGTGAGAGTGAGGATGGGAGAGAGTGTGAGAGTGAGAGTGAGAATGGGAGAGAGAGTGTGAGAGTGAGAGTGAGAGTGAGGATGGGAGAGAGAGTGTGAGAGTGAGAGTGAGGATGTGAGAGAGAGTGTGAGAGTGAGAGTGAGAGTGCAGATGGGAGAGAGTGTGAGTGTGAGTGTGAGAGTCAGGATGGGAGAGAAAGTGTGAGAGTGAGGATGGGGAGTGTGTGAGGGTGAGAGTGAGGATGGGGGAAAGTGTGAGAGTGAGAGTGAGGTTGATAGAGAGAGTGTGAGAGTGTGAGTGCCGATGGGAGAGAGTGTGAGAGTGAGAGTGACGATGGGAGAAAGAGTGTGAGAGTTAGAGTGAGGATGGGAGAGAATGTGAGTGTGACAGTGAAGATTGGAGAGAAAGTGTGAGAGTGAGAGTGAGGATGGGACAGAGAGTGTGAGAGTAGGAGTGAGGATAGGAGAGAATGTGAGAGTGAGATTGAGGATGGGAGAGAGAGTCTGAGAGTAGGAGTGAGGATGGGATAGAGACTGTGAAAGTGACAGCGAGGATGGGAGAGAGTGTGAGAGTGACAGTGAGGATGGGAGACAGTGTGAGAGTGACAATGAGGATGGGAGAGAGTGTGAGATTAAGAGTGAGAGTGAGGATTCGAGAGAGAGTGTGAGAGTGAGAGTAAGGATGGTAGAAAGAGAGTGAGAGTCAGGATGGGAGAGAGAGTATGAGAGTGAGAGTGAGGGTGCGGATGGGTGAGAGTGTGAGTGTGAGAGTGAGAGTGAGGATGGGAGAGAGAGTGTGAGAGTGAGTATGGGAGAGTGTCTGAGAGTGAGTGTGAGAGTGAGGATTGGAGATAGAGAGTGAGAGTGACAGTGAGAATGGGTGAGACTGTGAGAGTGAGGATGTGAGAGAGAGTGTGAGAGTAAAAGTGAGGATGGGACAGAGAGTGTGAGAGTAAGAGTGAGGATGGGAGAGATAGTGTGAGAGTGAGAGAGAATGGGAGAGAGAATGTGAGAGTGAGAGTGAGAGTGAGGAAGGGAGAGAAAGTGTGAAAGTGAGAGTGAGGATGGGAGAGAGAGTGTGAGGGTGAGAGTGAGAATGGGAGATAGTGTGAGAGTGAGAATGGGAGTGAGTGTGAGAGTGAGAGTGAGGATGGGGGAGAGAGTGTGAGAGTGATAGTCTGAAAGGGAGAGTGTGAGAGTGAGAGTGTGTGTGAGGATGGGAGAGAGAGTGTGAGAGTGAGTAAGAATGGGAGAGAGAGTCTGAGAATGAGAGTGAGGATGTGAGATAAAGTGTGAAAGTGAGAGTGAGGATGGGAGAGAGTGTGAGGGTGAGAGTGAGAATGGGAGAGTGTGAGAGTGAGAGTGAGAATGGGAGAGAGCGTGAGAGTGAGAGTGAGAATGGGAGAGAGAGTGTGTGAGTGTGAGTGAGGGTGAGGATGGGAGAGTGTGACAGTGAGAGTCAGGATGGGAAAGAGAGTGTGAGAATGAGAATGGGTGAGAGAGAGTGAGAGTGAGAGTGAGAGTGAGGATGGTTGGAGAGAGTGTGGGAGTGAGATTGCGAAAGGGAGAGAGTGTGAGAGTGAGCGAGAATGGGAGAGAGAGTGTGAGAGGGAGAGTGAGAGTGAGGATGGGAGAGAGAGTGTGAGAGTGAGAGTGAGGATATGAGAGAGAGTGTGAGAGTGAGAGTGCAGATGGGAGAGAGAGTGTGAGAGTGAGAGTGTGGATGGGAGAGAGAGTGTGAGATTGAGAGTGAGGATTGGAGAGAGTGTGTGAGGGTGACAGTGACAGTGAGGATGGGCGAGAGAGTGTGAGAGTGTGAGTGAGGGTGGGAGAGAGTGTGAGAGTGAGAGTGAGGATGGGAGAGAGAGTGTGAGAGTGAGGATGGGAGAGAGTGTGGGAGTGTGAGAGTGAGGATGGGAGAGAGAGTGTGTGAATGAAAATGAGGATGTTAGAGAGAGTGTGAGAGTGCGAGTGAGGATGGGATAGAGTGTGAGAGTGAGAGTGAGGATGGGAGAGAGAGTGTGAGAGTGAGGATGGGAGAAAGTGATTGAGAGTGAGAGTGTGGATGGGAGAGAGAGTGTGAGAGTGAGAGTGAGGATCGGAGAGAGAGTGTGAGAGTGAGAGTGAGGATGGGAGAGAGAGTGTGAGAGTGAGAGTGAGGATCGGAGAGAGAGGGTGAGAGTGAGAGTGAGGATGGGGTTAAGTCCTGTGAGAGTGAGAGTGAGGTTGGGAGAGAGAGTGTGAGAGTGAGAGTGAGCATGGGATGAAGAGCGTGAGAGTGAGAGTGAGGATGGGAGAGAGAGAGTGAGGGTGAGAGCGAGGATTGGAGAGAGAGTGTGAGAGTGAGAGTGAGGATGAGGAGAGAGAGTGTGAGAATGACAGTGAGGATGGGCGAGAGTGAGTGAGAGTGAGAGTGAGGATGGGAGAGAGTGTGAGAGTGAGAGTGAGGATGGGAGAGAGAGTGTGAGAGTGACAGTGAGGATGGGCGAGAGAGAGTGAGAGTGAGAGTGAGGATGGGAGAGAGTGTGAGAGTGAGAGTGAGGTTGGGAGAGAGAGTGTGAGAGGGAGAGTGAGGATCGGAGAGAGAGGGTGAGAGTGAGAGTGAGGATGGGAGAGAGACTGTGAGAGTGAGATGAGGATGGGAGAGAGTGCGTGAGAGTGTGAGTGAGCATGGGATGAAGAGCGTGAGAGTGAGGATGGGAGAGAGTGTGAGGGTGAGAGTGAGGATGGGGGAGAGTGTGTAAGAGTGAGAGTGAGGATGGGAGAGAGTGTGAGAGTGAGAATGAGCGTGAGGATGGGAGAGAGAGTGTGAGAGTGAGAGTGCGGATGGGAGAGAGAGTGTGAGAGTGAGAGTGAGGATTGGAGAGAGTGTGTGAGAGTGAGGATGGGTGAGAGAGAGTGCGAGGGACAGTGAGGATGGGAGAGAGAGTGTGAGAATGAGAGTGAGGATTGGAGAGAGTGTTTGAGATTGAGGATGGGAGAGAGAGTGTGAGAGTGAGCATGGGAGAGAGTGTGTGAGGGTGAGAGTGCGAGTGAGGATGGGCCAGAGATTTTGAGAGTGAGAGTGAGGATGGGAGGATTTGTGAGAGTGAGAGTGAGAATGGGAGAGAGAGTGTGAGAGTTCGAGTGAGGATGGGAGAAAGAGAGTGAAAGTGAGAGTGAGGTTGGGAGAGAGAGTGTGAGAGTGAGAGTGAGCATGGGATGAAGAGCGTGAGAGTGAGAGTGAGGATGGGAGAGAGAGTGTGAGGGTGAGAGCGAGGATGGGAGAGAGAGTGTGAGAGTGAGATTGAGGATGAGGAGAGAGAGTGTGAGAATGACAGTGAGGATGGGCGAGAGTGAGTGAGAGTGAGAGTGAGGATGGGAGAGAGTGTGAGAGTGAGAGTGAGGTTGGGAGAGAGAGTGTGAGAGTGACAGTGAGGATGGGCGAGAGAGAGTGAGAGTGAGAGTGAGGATGGGAGAGAGTGTGAGAGTGAGAGTGAGGTTGGGAGAGAGAGTGTGAGAGGGAGAGTGAGGATCGGAGAGAGAGGGTGAGAGTGAGAGTGAGGATGGGAGAGAGACTGTGAGAGTGAGATGAGGATGGGAGAGAGTGCATGAGAGTGTGAGTGAGCATGGGATGAAGAGCGTGAGAGTGAGGATGGGAGAGAGTGTGAGGGTGAGAGTGAGGATGGGGGAGAGTGTGTAAGAGTGAGAGTGAGGATGGGAGAGAGTGTGAGAGTGAGAATGAGCGTGAGGATGGGAGAGAGAGTGTGAGAGTGAGAGTGCGGATGGGAGAGAGAGTGTGAGAGTGAGAGTGAGGATTGGAGAGAGTGTGTGAGAGTGAGGATGGGTGAGAGAGAGTGCGAGGGACAGTGAGGATGGGAGAGAGAGTGTGAGAATGAGAGTGAGGATTGGAGAGAGTGTTTGAGATTGAGGATGGGAGAGAGAGTGTGAGAGTGAGCATGGGAGAGAGTGTGTGAGGGTGAGAGTGCGAGTGAGGATGGGCCAGAGATTTTGAGAGTGAGAGTGAGGATGGGAGGGTTTGTGAGAGTGAGAGTGAGAATGGGAGAGAGAGTGTGAGAGTTCGAGTGAGGATGGGAGAAAGAGAGTGAAAGTGAGAGTGAGGATGGGAGAGAGAGTGTGAGAGTGAGAGTGAGGATCGGAGAATGAGGGTGAGAGTGAGAGTGAGGATGGGAGAGAGACTGTGAGAGTGAGAGTGAGGATGGGAGAGAAAGTGAGATTGAGAGTGAGCATGGGATGAAGAGCGTGAGAGTGAGAGTGAGGATGGGAGAGAGAGTGAGAAAGGGAGAGTGAGAGTGAGGATGATAGAGAGAGTGTGAGAGTTAGAGTGAGATTGCGGATGGGAGAGAGTGTGAGTGTGAGAGTCCGAATGGGAGAGAGTGTGAGAGTGTGAGTGAGAATCGGAGACAGAGTGAGAGTGAGGATGGGAGAGAAAGTGTGAGATTGAGAGTGAGGATGGGAGAGAGTGTGTGAGGGTGAGAGTGACAGTGACGATGGGCGAGAGCGTGTGAGAGTGAGAGTGAGGATGGGAGAGAGTGTGAGAGTGAGAGTGAGGATGGGAGAGAGGGTGTGAGAGTGAGAGTGAGGATGGGAGAAAGTGATTGAGAGGGAGAGTGAGGATGGGAGAGAGAGTGTGAGAGTGAGAGTGAGGATGGGAGAGAGAGTGTGAGAGTGAGAGTGAGGATGGGAGAGGGTCTGTGAGAGTGAGAGTGAGGATCGGAGAGAGAGTGTGAGAGTGAGAGTGAGCATGGGATGAAGAGCGTGAGGTGAGAGTGAGGATGGGAGAGAGAGTGTGAGGGTGAGAGTGAGGATGAGAGAGTGAGTGTGAGAGTGACAGCGAGGATGGGAGAGAGAGTGTGAGAGTGAGAGTGAGGATGAGGAGAGAGAGTGTGAGAGTGACAGTGAGGATGGGCGAGAGAGAGTGAGGGTGAGAGTGAGGATGGGAGAGAGAGTGTGAGAGTGAGAGTGAGGATGGGAGAAAGAGAGTGAGAGTGAGGATGGCAGAGAGAGTGTGAGAGTGAGAGTGAGGATCGGAGAGAGAGTGTGAGAGTGAGAGTGAGGATGGGAGAGAGACTATGAGAGTGAGAGTGAGGATGGGAGAGAGTGTTTGAGAGTGTGAGTGAGCATGGGATGAAGAGCATGAGAATGAGAGTGAGGATGGGGGAGAGAGTGTGAGAATGAGAGTGAGGATGGGACAGAGTGTGTGAGGGTGAGATGAGGATGGGAGAGAGTGCGTGAGAGTGTGAGTGAGCATGGGATGAAGAGCGTGAGAGTGAGGATGGGAGAGAGTGTGAGGGTGAGAGTGAGGATGGGGGAGAGTGTGTAAGAGTGAGAGTGAGGATGGGAGAGAGTGTGAGAGTGAGAATGAGCGTGAGGATGGGAGAGAGAGTGTGAGAGTGAGAGTGCGGATGGGAGAGAGAGTGTGAGAGTGAGAGTGAGGATTGGAGTGAGTGTGTGGGAGTGAGGGTGGGTGAGAGAGAGTGCGAGGGACAGTGAGGATGGGAGAGAGAGTGTGAGAATGAGAGTGAGGATTGGAGAGAGTGTTTGAGATTGAGGATGGGAGAGAGAGTGTGAGAGTGAGCATGGGAGAGAATGTTTGATGGTGAGAGTGCGAGTGAGGATGGGCCAGAGATTTTGAGAGTGAGAGTGAGGATGGGAGGGTTTGTGAGAGTGAGAGTGAGAATGGGAGAGAGAGTGTGAGAGTTCGAGTGAGGACGGGAGAAAGAGAGTGAAAGTGAGAGTGAGGTTGGGAGAGAGAGTGTGAGAGTGAGAGTGAGCATGGGATGAAGAGCGTGAGAGTGAGAGTGAGGATGGGAGAGAGAGTGTGAGGGTGAGAGCGAGGATGGGAGAGAGAGTGTGAGAGTGAGAGTGAGGATGAGGAGAGAGAGTGTGAGAATGACAGTGAGGATGGGCGAGAGTGAGTGAGAGTGAGAGTGAGGATGAGGAGAGAGTGTGAGAGTGAGAGTGAGGATGGGAGAGAGAGTGTGAGAGTGACAGTGAGGATGGGGGAGAGAGAGTGAGAGTGAGAGTGAGGATGGGAGAGAGTGTGAGAGTGAGAGTGAGGTTGGGAGAGAGTGTGAGAGGGAGAGTGAGGATCGGAGAGAGAGGGTGAGAGTGAGAGTGAGGATGGGAGAGAGACTGTGAGAGTGAGATGAGGATGGGAGAGAGTGCGTGAGAGTGTGAGTAAGCATGGGATGAAGAGCGTGAGAGTGAGGATGGGAGAGAGTGTGAGGGTGAGAGTGAGGATGGGGGAGAGTGTGTAAGAGTGAGAGTGAGGATGGGAGAGAGTGTGAGAGTGAGAATGAGCGTGAGGATGGGAGAGAGAGTGTGAGAGTGAGAGTGCGGATGGGAGAGAGAGTGTGAGAGTGAGAGTGAGGATTGGAGAGAGTGTGTGAGAGTGAGGATGGGTGAGAGAGAGTGCGAGGGACAGTGAGGATGGGAGAGAGAGTGTGAGAATGAGAGTGAGGATTGGAGAGAGAGTTTGAGATTGAGGATGGGAGAGAGAGTGTGAGAGTGAGCATGGGAGAGAGTGTGTGAGGGTGAGAGTGCGAGTGAGGATGGGCCAGAGATTTTGAGAGTGAGAGTGAGGATGGGAGGGTTTGTGAGAGTGAGAGTGAGAATGGGAGAGAGAGTGTGAGAGTTCGAGTGAGGATGTGAGAAAGAGAGTGAAAGTGAGAGTGAGGTTGGGAGAGAGAGTGTGAGAGTGAGAGTGAGCATGGGATGAAGAGCGTGAGAGTGAGAGTGAGGATGGGAGAGAGAGTGTGAGGGTGAGAGCGAGGATGGGAGAGAGAGTGTGAGAGTGAGAGTGAGGATGAGGAGAGAGAGTGTGAGAATGACAGTGAGGATGGGCGAGAGTGAGTCTGAGTGAGAGTGAGGATGGGAGAGAGTGTGAGAGTGAGAGTGAGGATGGGAGAGAGAGTGTGAGAGTGAGAGTGAGGATGGGAGAGAGTGTGAGAGTGAGAGTGAGGTTGGGAGAGAGAGTGTGAGAGGGAGAGTGAGGATCGGAGAGAGAGGGTGAGAGTGAGAGTGAGGATGGGAGAGAGAGTGTGAGAGTGAGAGTGAGGATGGGAGACAGTGCGTGAGAGTGTGAATGAGCATGGGATGAAGAGCGTGAGAGTGAGGATGGGAGAGAGTGTGAGGGTGTGAGTGAGGATGGGGAGAGTGTGTAAGAGTGAGAGTGAGGATGGGAGAGAGTGTGAGAGTGAGAATGAGCGTGAGGATGGGAGAGAGAGTGTGAGAGTGCGGATGGGAGAGAGAGTGTGAGAGTGAGAGTGAGGATTGGAGAGAGTGTGTGAGAGTGAGGATGGGTGAGAGAGAGTGCGAGGGACAGTGAGGATGGGAGAGAGAGTGTGAGAATGAGAGTGAGGATTGGAGAGAGTGTTTGAGATTGAGGATGGGAGAGAGAGTGTGTGAGTGAGCATGGGAGAGAGTGTGTGAGGGTGAGAGTGCGAGTGAGGATGGGCCAGAGATTTTGAGAGTGAGAGTGAGGATGGGAGGGTTTGTGAGAGTGAGAGTGAGAATGGGAGAGAGAGTGTGAGAGTTCGAGTGAGGATGGGAGAAAGAGAGTGAAAGTGAGAGTGAGGATGGGAGAGAGAGTGTGAGAGTGAGAGTGAGGATCGGAGAATGAGGGTGAGAGTGAGAGTGAGGATGGGAGAGAGACTGTGAGAGTGAGAGTGAGGATGGGTGAGAGAGTGAGAGTGAGAGTGAGCATGGGATGAAGAGCGTGAGAGTGAGAGTGAGGATGGGAGAGAGAGTGAGAAAGGGAGAGTGAGAGTGAGGATGATAGAGAGAGTGTGAGAGTTAGAGTGAGATTGCGGATGGGAGAGAGTGTGAGTGTGAGAGTCCGAATGGGAGAGAGTGTGAGAGTGTGAGTGAGAATCGGAGACAGAGTGAGAGAGTGAGAGTGAGGATGGGAGAGAGAGTGTGAGATTGAGAGTGAGGATGGGAGAGAGTGTGTGAGGGTGAGAGTGACAGTGAGGATGGGCGAGAGAGTGTGAGAGTGAGAGTGAGGATGGGAGAGAGTGTGAGAGTGAGAGTGAGGATGGGAGAGAGGGTGTGAGAGTGAGAGTGAGGATGGGAGAAAGTGATTGAGAGGGAGAGTGAGGATGGGAGAGAGAGTGTGAGAGTGAGAGTGAGGATGGGAGAGAGATTGTGAGAGTGAGAGTGAGGATGGGAGAGGGTCTGTGAGAGTGAGAGTGAGGATCGGAGAGAGAGTGTGAGAGTGAGAGTGAGCATGGGATGAAGAGCGTGAGGTGAGAGTGAGGATGGGAGAGAGAGTGTGAGGGTGAGAGTGAGGATGAGAGAGTGAGTGTGAGAGTGACAGCGAGGATGGGAGAGAGAGTGTGAGAGTGAGAGTGAGGATGAGGAGAGTGAGTGTGAGAGTGACAGTGAGGATGGGCGAGAGAGAGTGAGGGTGAGAGTGAGAATGGGAGAGAGAGTGTGAGAGTGAGAGTGAGGATGGGAGAAAGAGAGTGAGAGTGAGGATGGCAGAGAGAGTGTGAGAGTGAGAGTGAGGATCGGAGAGAGAGTGTGAGAGTGAGAGTGAGAGTGAGGATGGGAGAGAGACTATGAGAGTGAGAGTGAGGATGGGAGAGATTGTTTGAGAGTGTGAGTGAGCATGGGATGAAGAGCATGAGAATGAGAGTGAGGATGGGGAGAGAGTGTGAGAATGAGAGTGAGGATGGGAGAGAGTGTGTGAGGGTGAGAGTGCGAGTGAGGATGGGCCAGATGGTTTGAGAGTGAGAGTGAGGATGGGAGAGTTTGTGAGAGTGAGAGTGAGGATGGGAGAGAGAGTGTGAGAGTTAGAGTGAGGATGGGAAACAGAGAGTGAAAGTGAGAGTGAGGATGGGAGAAAGAGTGTGAGAGTGAGAGTGAGAATCGGAGAATGAGGGTGAGAGTGAGAGTGAGAATGGGAGAGAGACTGTGAGAGTGAGAGTGAGGATGGGAGAGAGAGAGTGAGAGTGAGAGTGAGCATGGGATGAAGAGCGTGAGAGTGAGAGTGAGGATGGGAGAGAGAGTGAGAAAAGGAGAGTGAGAGTGGGGATCATAGAGAGAGTGAGAGTGAGAGTGAGATTGCGGATGGGAGAGAGTGTGAGAGTGAGAGTGCGAATGGGAGACAGTGTGAGAGTGTGAGTGAGAATCGGAGACAGAGTGAGAGAGTGAGAGTGTGGATGGGAGAAAGAGATTGAGAGTGACAGTGAGGATGGGAGAGAGAGTGTGAGGGTGAGAGCGAGGATGGGAGAGAGAGTGTGAGAGTGAGAGTGAGGATGAGGAGAGAGAGTGTGAGAGTGACAGTGAGGATGGGCCAGAGAGTGTGAGAGTGAGAGTGAGGATGGGCGAGAGAGTGTGAGAGTGAGAGTGAGGATGGGAGAAAGAGAGTGCGAGTGAGGTTGGGAGAGAGTGTGTGAGAGGGTGAGTGAGGATCGGAGAGAAGGTGAGAGTGAGAGTGAGGATGGGAGAGAGACTGCGAGAGTGAGAGTAGGATGGAAGAGAGTGTGTGAGAGTGTGAGTGAGCATGGGATGAAGAGCATGAGAGTGAGAGTGAGGATGGAAGAGAGAGTGTGAGAGTGAGGATGGGAGAGAGTGTGAGGGTGGGAGTGAGGATGGGAGAGAGAGTGTAAGAGTGAGAGTGAGGATGGGAGAGAGTGTGAGAGTGAGAATGAGAGTGAGGATGGGAGAGAGAGTGTGAGAGTGAGAGTGCGGATGGGAGAGAGTGTGAGAGAGAGTGAGGATTGGAGAGAGTGTGTGAGAGTGAGGATGGGTGAGAGAGAGTGAGAGGGACAGTGAGGATGGGAGAGAGAGTGTGAGAGTGAGAGTGAGGATTGGAGAGAGTGTTTGAGATTGAGGATGGGAGAGAGAGTGTGAGAGTGAGCATGGGAGAGAGTGTGTGAGGGTAAGAGTGCGAGTGAGGATGGGCCAGAGATTTTGAGAGTGAGGGTGAGGATGGGAGGGTTTGTGAGAGTGAGAGTGAGAATGGGAGAGACATTGTGAGAGTTAGAGTGAGGATGGGAGAAAGAGAGTGAAAGTGAGAGTGAGGACGGGAAAGAGAGTGTGAGAGTGAGAGTGAGGATCGGAGAATGAGGGTGAGAGTGAGAGTGAGGATGGGAGAGAGACTGTGAGAGCGAGAGTTTGGATGGGAGAGAGAGAGTGAGAGTGAGAGTGAGCATGGGATGAAGAGCGTGAGAGTGAAAGTGAGGATGGGAGAGAGAGTGAGAAAGGGAGTGTGAGAGTGAGGATGATAGAGAGAGTGTGAGAGTGAGAGTGAGATTGCGGATGGGAGTGTGAGAGTGAGAGTGCGAATGGGAGAGAGTGTGAGAGTGTGAGTGAGAATCGGAGACAGAGTGAGAGAGTGAGAGTGAGGATGGGAGAGAGAGTGTGAGATTGAGAGTGAGGATGGGAGAGAGTGTGTGAGGGTGAGAGTGACAGTGAGGATGGGCGAGAGAGTGTGAGAGTGAGAGTGAGGATGGGAGAGAGTGTGAGAGTGAGAGTGAGGATGGGAGAGAGGGTGTGAGAGTGAGAGTGAGGATGGGAGAAAGTGATTGAGAGTGAGAGTGAGGATGGGAGATAGAGTGTGAGAGTGAGAGTGAGGATCGGAGAGAAAGGGTGAGAGTGAGAGTGAGGATGGGTGAGAGAGAGTGAGCGTGAGAGTGAGGATGGGAGAGAGAGTGTGAGAGTGAGAGTGAGAATGGGAGAAAGAGAGTGAGAGTGATGATGGCAGAGAGAGAGTGAGAGTGAGAGTGAGGATCGGAGAGAGAGGGTGAGATGAGAGTGAGGATGGGAGAGAGACTGTGAGAGCGAGAGTGAGGATGGGAGAGAGTGTTTGAGAGTGTGAGTGAGCATGGGATGAAGAGCGTGAGAATGAGAGTGTGGATGGGAGAGAGAGTGTGAGGGTGAGACTGAGGATCGGAGAGAGTGTGAGGGAGAGAGTGCGAATGGGAGAGAGACTGTGAGAGTAAGAGTGAGGAAGGGAGAGAGAGTGTGAGAGTGAGAGTGAGCCTGGGATGAAGAGCGTGAGAGTGAGAGTGAGGATGGGAGAGAGAGTGTGAGCGGGAGAGTGAGGACCGGAGAGTGAGTGTGAGAGTGACAGCGAGGATGGGAGAGAGAGTGTGAGAGTGAGAGTGATGATCGCAGAGATAGGGTGAGAGTGAGATTGAGGATGGGAGAGAGACTGTGAGAGTGAGAATAAGGATGGGAGAGAGAGTGTGAGAGTGAGAGTGAGCCTGGGATGAAGAGCGTGAGAGTGAGAGTGAGGATGGGAGAGAGAGTGTGAGCGGGAGAGTGAGGACCGGAGAGTGAGTGTGAGAGTGACAGCGAGGATGGGAGAGAGAGTGTGAGAGTGAGAGTGTGGATGAGGAGAGAGAGTGTGAGCGTGACAGTGAGGATGGGCGAGAGAGTGTGAGAGTGAGAGTGAGGATGGGAGAGAGTGTGAGAGTGAGAGTGAGGATGAGAGAGAGAGTGTGAGAGTGAGAGTGAGGATGGGAGAAACAGAGTGAGAGTGAGGATGGGAGAGAGACTGTGAGAGTGAGAGTGAGGATGGGAGAGAGAGTGTGAGAGTGAGAGTGAGCCTGGGATGAAGAGCGTGAGAGTGAGAGTGAGGATGGGATAGAGAGTGTGAGGGTGAGAGTGAGGATGGGTGAGTGAGTGTGAGAGTGACAGCGAGGATGGGAAAGAGAGTGTGAGAGTGAGAGTGAGAATGAGGAGAGAGAGTGTGAGGGTGAGAGTGTGGATGGGCGAGAGAGTGTGAGAGTGAGAGTGAGAATGGGGGAGAGAGTGTGAGAGTGAGAGTGAGGATGGGAGAGAGAGTGTGAGGGTGACAGTGAGGATGGGAGCGAGAGTGTGAGGGTGAGAGTGAGGATGGCCGAGAGAGTTTGAGAGTGAGAGTGAGGATGGGAGAGAGAGTGTGAGAGTGAGAGTGATGATCGCAGAGATAGGGTGAGAGTGAGATTGAGGATGGGAGAGAGACTGTGAGAGTGAGAGTAAGGATGGGAGAGAGAGTGTGAGAGTGAGAGTGAGCCTGGGATGAAGAGCGTGAGAGTGAGAGTGAGGATGGGAGAGAGAGTGTGAGGGTGAGAGTGAGGATGGGAGAGTGAGTGTGAGAGTGACAGCGAGGATGGGAGAGAGAGTGTGAGAGTGAGAGTGAGAATGAGGAGAGAGAGTGTGAGGGTGAGAGTGTGGATGGGCGAGAGAGTGTGAGAGTGAGAGTGAGGATGGGAGGGAGAGTGTGAGAGTGAGAGTGATGATGGGAGAGAGTGTGAGAGTGAGAGTGAGGATGGGAGAGAGAGTGTGAGAGTGAGAGTGAGGATGGGAGAGAGAGAGTGTGAGAGTGAGAGTGAGAATGAGAGAGAGTGTGAGAGTGAGACTGCGGATGGGAGAGACATTGTGAGAGTGAGGATGGGAGAGAGTGTGTGAGAGTGAGGATGGGGGAGAGAGTGTGACGGTGAGAGTGCGAATGGGAGAGAGTGTGAGAGTGTGAGAGTGACAGTGAGGATGGGCGAGAGAGTGTGAGAGTTAGAGTTAGGATGGGAGAGAGTGTGAGAGTGAGAGTGAGGATGGGAGAGAAAGTTTGAGAGTGAGAGTGAGGATGGGAGAAAGAGAGTGAGAGTGAGAGTGAGGATGGGAGAGAGAGTGTAAGAGAGAGAGTGAGGATCGGAGATTGAGGGTGAGAGTGAGAGTGAGGATGGGAGAGAGTCTCTGAGAGTGACAGTGAGGATGGGAGAGAGAGTGTGAGAGTGAGCATGGGATGAAGAGAGTGAGAGTGAGAGTGAGGATGGGAGGGAGAGTGTGAGGGTAAAAGTGAGGATTGGAGAGTGAGTGTGTGAGTGACAGCGAGGATGGGAGAGAGAGTGTGAGAGTGACAGTGAGGATGAGGAGAGAGAGTGTGAGGGTGAGAGTGAGGATGGGCGAGAGAGTGTGAGAGTGAGAGTGAGAATGGGGGGAGCGTGTGAGAGTGAGAGTGAGGATGGGAGTGAGAGTGAGAGGGTGAGAGTGAGGATGGCCGAGAGAGTTTGAGAGTGAGAGTGAGAATGGGAGAGAGTGTGTGATAGTAAGAGTGAGAATGAGGGTGGGAGAGAAAATTTGAGTGAGAATGAGGATCGGAGAGAAAGTGTGAGAGTGAGAGTGAGAATGGGAGAGAAAGTGTGAGAGTGAGAGTGAGAATGGGAGAGAGTGTGAGAGTGAGAGTGAGAGTGAGGATGGAAGGGAGAGTGTGAGAGTGAGGATGGGAGAGAAAGTGTGAGAGGGACAGTGAGGATGGAAGAGAGAGTGTGAGAGTGAGACTGAGGATGGGAGAGCGATTGTGAGAGTGAGGGTGGGCGAGAGTGAGTGAGAGTGAGAGTGTGGATGGGAGAGAGAGTGTGAGAGTGAGAGTGCGAATGGGAGAGAGTGTGAGAGTGTGAGAGTGACAGTGAGGCTGGGCGAACAGGTGTGAGAGTTAGAGTGAGGATGAGAGAGAGTGTGAGAGTGAGAGTGAGAATGAGAGAGAGAGTGAGAGTGTGAGTGAGGATGGGAGAGAGAGTGTGAGAGTGAGGGTGGGAGAAAAAATGTGAGAGGGACAGTGAGGATGGAAGAGAGAGCGTGAGAGTGAGACTGAGGATGGGAGAGGGATTGTGAGAGTGAGGGTGGGCGAGAGTGAGTGAGAGTGAGAGTGAGGATGGGGAGAGAGTGTGAGGGTGAGAGTGCGAATGGGAGAGAGTGTGAGAGTGTGAGAGTGACAGTGAGGAAGGGGAAGAAAGTGTGAGTGTTAGAGTGAGAATGAGGGAGAGTGTGAGAGTGAGAGCGAGGATGGGAGAGAGAGTGTGAGAGTGAGAGTGAGGATGGGAGAAAGAGAGTGAGAGTGAGAGTGAGGATGGGAGAGAGAGTGTGAGAGAGATTGAGGATCGGAGAGTGAGGATGGGAGAGAGACTGTGAGAGTGAGAGTGAGGATGGGCGAGAGAGTGCGAGAGTGAGAGTGAGCATGGGATGAAGAGCGTGAGAGTGAGGATGGGAGGGAGAGTGAGAAAGGGAGAGTGAGAGTGAAGACGATAGAGAGAGTGTGAGAATGAGAGTGAGATTGCGGATGGGAGAGAGTGTGAGAGTGAGAGTTTGAATGGCAGAGAGTGTTAGAGTGTGAGTGAGGATGGGAGAAAGAGATTGAGAGTGAGAGTGAGGATGGGAGAGAGAGTGTGAGAGTGAGAGTGAGGATCGGAGAGAGAGGGTGAGAGTGAGAGTGAGGATGGGAGAGAGAGAGTGTGACTGAGAGTGAGGATGGGAGAGAGAGTGAGAGAGTAAGAGTGAGGATGGGATGAAGAGCGTGAGAGTGAGAGTGAGGATTGGAGAGAGAGTGTGAGAGTGAGAGTGAGGATGGGAGAGTGAGTGTGAGAGTGACAGCGAGGATGGGAGAGAGAGTGTGAGAGTGAGGATGGGAGAAAGTGATTGAGAGGGAGAGTGAGGATGGGAGAGAGAGTGTGAGAGTGAGAGTGAGGATCGGAGAGAGAGGGTGAGAGTGAGAGTGAGGATGGGTGAGAGAGAGTGAGGGTGAGAGTGAGGATGGGAGAGAGAGTGTGAGAGTTAGAGTGAGGATGGGAGAAACAGAGTGAGAGTGAGGATGGCAGAGAGAGTGTGAGAGTGAGAGTGAGGATCGGAGAGAGAGGGTGAGAGTGAGAGTGAGGATGGGAGAGAGACTGTGAGAGCGAGAGTGAGGATGGGAGAGAGTGTTTGAGAGTGTGAGTGAGCATGGGATGAAGAGCGTGAGAATGAGAGTGAGGATGGGAGAAAGAGTGTGAGGGTGAGAGGGAGGATGGGAGAGAGTGTGAGGGAGAGAGTGCGAATGGGAGAGAGACTGTGAGAGTGAGAGTGAGGATGTGAGAGAGAGTGTGAGAGTGAGAGTGAGCATGACATGAAGAGCGTGAAAGTGAGAGTGAGGATTGGTGAGAGAGTGTGAGGGGGAGAGTGAGGACCGGAGAGTGAGTGTGAGAGTGACAGCGAGGATGGGAGAGAGAGTGTGAGAGTGAGAGTGTGGATGAAGAGAGAGTGTGAGAGTGACAGTGAGCATGGGCGAGAGAATGTGAGAGTGAGAGTGAGGATGGGAGAGAGTGTGAGAGTGAGAGTGAGGATGAGAGAGAGAGTGTGAGAGTGAGAGTGAGGATGGGAGAAACATAGTGAGAGTGAGGATGGGAGAGAGAGTGTGAGAGTGAGAGTGATGATCGCAGAGATAGGGTGAGAGTGAGATTGAGGATGGGAGAGAGACTGTGAGAGTGAGAGTGAGGATGGGAGAGAGAGTGTGAGAGTGAGAGTGAGCCTGGGATGAAGAGCGTGAGAGTGAGAGTGAGGATGGGAGAGAGAGTGTGAGGGTGAGAGTGAGGATGGGAGAGTGAGTGTGAGAGTGACAGCGAGGATGGGAGAGAGAGTGTGAGAGTGAGAGTGAGAATGAGGAGAGTGAGTGTGAGGGTGAGAGTGTGGATGGGCGAGAGAGTGTGAGAGCGAGAGTGAGGATGGGGGAGAGAGTGTGAAAGTGAGAGTGAGGATGGGAGAGAGAGTGTGAGGGTGACAGTGAGGATGGGAGCGAGAGTGTGAGAGTGAGAGTGAGAATGGGAGAGAGTGTGAGAGTGAGAGTGAGGATGGGAGGGAGAGTGTGAGAGTGAGAATGATGATGGGAGACAGTGTGAGAGTGAGAGTGAGGATGGGAGAGAGAGTGTGAGAGTGAGAGTGAGGATGGGAGAGAGAGTGTGAGAGTGAGAGTGAGAATGAGAGAGAGAGCGAGAGTGTGAGTGAGAATGGGAGAGAGAGTGTGAGAGTGAGGATGGGAGAGAAAGTGTGTGAGGGACAGTGAGGATGGAAGAGAGAGTGTGAGAGTGAGACTGCGGATGGGAGAGAGATTGTGAGAGTGAGGATGGGAGAGAGTGTGTGAGAGTGAGGATGGGGGAGAGAGTGTGACGGTGAGAGTGCGAATGGGAGAGAGTGTGAGAGTGTGAGAGTGACAGTGAGGATGGGCGAGTGAGTGTGAGAGTTAGAGTTAGAATGGGAGAGAGTGTGAGAGTGAGAGTGAGGATGGGAGAGAAAGTTTGAGAGTGAGAGTGAGGATGGGAGAAAGAGAGTGAGAGTGAAAGTGAGGATGGGAGAGAGAGTGTAAGAGAGAGAGTGAGGATCGGAGAGTGAGGGTGAGAGTGAGAGTGAGGATGGGAGAGAGTCTGTGAGAGTGAAAGTGAGGATGGGAGAGAGAGTGTGAGAGTGAGAGTGAGCATGTAATGACGAGCGTGAGAGTGAGAGTGATGATGGGAGGGAGAGTGTGAGGGTGAAAGTAAGGATGGGAGAGTGAGTGTGTGAGTGACTGCGAGGATGGGAGAGAGAGTGTGAGAGTGACAGTGAGGATGAGGAGAGAGAGTGTGAGGGTGAGAGTGAGGATGGGCGAGAGAGTGTGAGAGTGAGAGTGAGAATGGGGGAGAGCATGTGAGAGTGAGAGTGAGGATGGGAGCGAGTGTGAGAGTGAGAGTGAGGATGAGAGTGAGAGTGTGAGAGTGAGAGTGAGGATGGGAGAAACATAGTAAGAGTGAGGATGGGAGAGAGAGTGTGAGAGTGAGAGTGATGATCGCAGAGATAGGGTGAGAGTGAGATTGAGGATGGGAGAGAGACTGTGAGAGTGAGAGTGAGGATGGGAGAGAGAGTGTGAGAGTGAGAGTGAGCCTGGGATGAAGAGCGTGAGAGTGAGAGTGAGGATGGGAGAGAGAGTGTGAGGGTGAGAGTGAGGATGGGAGAGAGAGTGTGAGGGTGATAGTGAGGATGGGAGAGTGAGTGTGAGAGTGACAGCGAGGATGGGAGAGAGAGTGTGAGAGTGAGAGTGAGAATGAGGAGAGAGAGTGTGAGGGTGAGAGTGTGGATGGGCGAGAGAGTGTGAGAGCGAGAGTGAGGATGGGAGAGAGTGTTTGAGAGTGTGAGTGAGCATGGGATGAAGAGCGTGAGAATGAGAGTGAGGATGGGAGAGAGAGTGTGAGTTTGAGAGTGAGGATGGGAGAGAGTGTGAGGGTGAGAGTGCGAATGGGAGAGAGACTGTGAGAGTGAGAGTGAGGATGGGAGAGAGAGTGTGAGAGTGAGAGTGAGCATGGCATGAAGAGCGTGAAAGTGAGAGTGAGGATTGGAGAGAGAGTGTGAGGGGGAGAGTGAGGACCGGAGAGTGAGTGTGAGAGTGACAGCGAGGATGGGAGAGAGAGTGTGAGAGTGAGAGTGTGGATGAAGAGAGAGTGTGAGAGTGACAGTGAGCATGGGCGAGAGAATGTGAGAGTGAGAGTGAGGATGGGAGAGAGTGTGAGAGTGAGGATGAGAGAGAGAGTGTGAGAGTGAGAGTGAGAATGGGAGAAACAGAGTGAGAGTGAGGATGGGAGAGAGTGTGAGAGTGAGAGTGATGATCGCAGAGATAGGGTGAGAGTGAGATTGAGGATGGGAGAGAGACTGTGAGAGTGAGAGTGAGGATGGGAGAGAGAGTGTGAGAGTGAGAGTGAGCCTGGGATGAAGAGCGTGAGAGTGAGAGTGAGGATGGGAGAGAGAGTGTGAGAGTGAGAGTGAGGATGGGAGAAACATAGTGAGAGTGAGGATGGGAGAGAGAGTGTGAGAGTGAGAGTGATGATCGCAGAGATAGGGTGAGAGTGAGATTGAGGATGGGAGAGAGACTGTGAGAGTGAGAGTGAGGATGGGAGAGAGAGTGTGAGAGTGAGAGTGAGCCTGGGATGAAGAGCGTGAGAGTGAGAGTGAGGATGGGAGAGAGAGTGTGAGGGTGAGAGTGAGGATGGGAGAGTGAGTGTGAGAGTGACAGCGAGGATGGGAGAGAGAGTGTGAGAGTGAGAGTGAGAATGAGGAGAGTGAGTGTGAGGGTGAGAGTGTGGATGGGCGAGAGAGTGTGAGAGCGAGAGTGAGGATGGGGGAGAGAGTGTGAGAGTGAGAGTGAGGATGGGAGAGAGAGTGTGAGGGTGACAGTGAGGATGGGAGCGAGAGTGTGAGAGTGAGAGTGAGAATGGGAGAGAGTGTGAGAGTGAGAGTGAGGATGGGAGGGAGAGTGTGAGAGTGAGAATGATGATGGGAGACAGTGTGAGAGTGAGAGTGAGGATGGGAGAGAGAGTGTGAGAGTGAGAGTGAGGATGGGAGAGAGAGTGTGAGAGTGAGAGTGAGAATGAGAGAGAGAGCGAGAGTGTGAGTGAGAATGGGAGAGAGAGTGTGAGAGTGAGGATGGGAGAGAAAGTGTGTGAGGGACAGTGAGGATGGAAGAGAGAGTGTGAGAGTGAGACTGCGGATGGGAGAGAGATTGTGAGAGTGAGGATGGGAGAGAGTGTGTGAGAGTGAGGATGGGGGAGAGAGTGTGACGGTGAGAGTGCGAATGGGAGAGAGTGTGAGAGTGTGAGAGTGACAGTGAGGATGGGCGAGTGAGTGTGAGAGTTAGAGTTAGGATGGGAGAGAGTGTGAGAGTGAGAGTGAGGATGGGAGAGAAAGTTTGAGAGTGAGAGTGAGGATGGGTGAAAGAGAGTGAGAGTGAAAGTGAGGATGGGAGAGAGAGTGTAAGAGAGAGAGTGAGGATCGGAGAGTGAGGGTGAGAGTGAGAGTGAGGATGGGAGAGAGTCTGTGAGAGTGAAAGTGAGGATGGGAGAGAGAGTGTGAGAGTGAGAGTGAGCATGTAATGAAGAGCGTGAGAGTGAGAGTGATGATGGGAGGGAGAGTGTGAGGGTGAAAGTAAGGATGGGAGAGTGAGTGTGTGAGTGACAGCGAGGATGGGAGAGAGAGTGTGAGAGTGACAGTGAGGATGAGGAGAGAGAGTGTGAGGGTGAGAGTGAGGATGGGCGAGAGAGTGTGAGAGTGAGAGTGAGAATGGGGGAGAGCATGTGAGAGTGAGAGTGAGGATGGGAGCGAGTGTGAGAGTGAGAGTGAGGATGAGAGAGAGAGTGTGAGAGTGAGAGTGAGGATGGGAGAAACATAGTAAGAGTGAGGATGGGAGAGAGAGTGTGAGAGTGAGAGTGATGATCGCAGAGATAGGGTGAGAGTGAGATTGAGGATGGGAGAGAGACTGTGAGAGTGAGAGTGAGGATGGGAGAGAGAGTGTGAGAGTGAGAGTGAGCCTGGGATGAAGAGCGTGAGAGTGAGAGTGAGGATGGGAGAGAGAGTGTGAGGGTGAGAGTGAGGATGGGAGAGAGAGTGTGAGGGTGATAGTGAGGATGGGAGAGTGAGTGTGAGAGTGACAGCGAGGATGGGAGAGAGAGTGTGAGAGTGAGAGTGAGAATGAGGAGAGAGAGTGTGAGGGTGAGAGTGTGGATGGGCGAGAGAGTGTGAGAGCGAGAGTGAGGATGGGAGAGAGTGTTTGAGAGTGTGAGTGAGCATGGGATGAAGAGCGTGAGAATGAGAGTGAGGATGGGAGAGAGAGTGTGAGTTTGAGAGTGAGGATGGGAGAGAGTGTGAGGGTGAGAGTGCGAATGGGAGAGAGACTGTGAGAGTGAGAGTGAGGATGGGAGAGAGAGTGTGAGAGTGAGAGTGAGCATGGCATGAAGAGCGTGAAAGTGAGAGTGAGGATTGGAGAGAGAGTGTGAGGGGGAGAGTGAGGACCGGAGAGTGAGTGTGAGAGTGACAGCGAGGATGGGAGAGAGAGTGTGAGAGTGAGAGTGTGGATGAAGAGAGAGTGTGAGAGTGACAGTGAGCATGGGCGAGAGAATGTGAGAGTGAGAGTGAGGATGGGAGAGAGTGTGAGAGTGAGAGTGAGGATGAGAGAGAGAGTGTGAGAGTGAGAGTGAGAATGGGAGAAACAGAGTGAGAGTGAGGATGGGAGAGAGAGTGTGAGAGTGAGAGTGATGATCGCAGAGATAGGGTGAGAGTGAGATTGAGGATGGGAGAGAGACTGTGAGAGTGAGAGTGAGGATGGGAGAGAGAGTGTGAGAGTGAGAGTGAGCCTGGGATGAAGAGCGTGAGAGTGAGAGTGAGGATGGGAGAGAGAGTGTGAGGGCGAGAGTGAGGATGGGAGAGAGAGTGTGAGGGTGATAGTGAGGATGGGAGAGTGAGTGTGACAGTGACAGCGAGGATGGGAGAGAGAGTGTGAGAGTGAGAGTGAGAATGAGGAGAGAGAGTGTGAGGGTGAGAGTGTGGATGGGCGAGAGAGTGTGAGAGCGAGAGTGAGGATGGGAGAGAGTGTTTGAGAGTGTGAGTGAGCATGGGATGAAGAGCGTGAGAATGAGAGTGAGGATGGGAGAGAGAGTGTGAGTTTGAGAGTGAGGATGGGAGAGAGTGTGAGGGTGAGAGTGCGAATGGGAGAGAGACTGTGAGAGTGAGAGTGAGGATGGGAGAGAGAGTGTGAGAGTGAGAGTGAGCATGGCATGAAGAGCGTGAAAGTGAGAGTGAGGATTGGAGAGAGAGTGTGAGGGGGAGAGTGAGGACCGGAGAGTGAGTGTGAGAGTGACAGCGAGGATGGGAGGGAGAGTGTGAGAGTGAGAGTGTGGATGAAGAGAGAGTGTGAGAGTGACAGTGAGCATGGGCGAGAGAATGTGAGAGTGAGAGTGAGGATGGGAGAGAGTGTGAGAGTGAGAGTGAGGATGAGAGAGAGAGTGTGAGAGTGAGAGTGAGAATGGGAGAAACAGAGTGAGAGTGAGGATGGGAGAGAGAGTGTGAGAGTGAGAGTGATGATCGCAGAGATAGGGTGAGAGTGAGATTGGGGATGGGAGAGAGACTGTGAGAGTGAGAGTGAGGATGGGAGAGAGAGTGTGAGACTGAGAGTGAGCCTGGGATGAAGAGCGTGAGAGTGAGAATGAGGATGGGAGAGAGAGTGTGAGGGTGAGAGTGAGGATGGGAGAGTGAGTGTGAGAGTGACAGCGAGGATGGGAGAGAGAGTGCGGGAGTGAGAGTGAGAATGAGGAGAGAGAGTGTGAGGGTGAGAGTGTGGATGGGCGAGAGAGTGTGAGAGTGAGAGTGAGAATGGGGGAGAGAGTGTGAGAGTGAGAGTGAGGATGGGAGAGAGAGTGTGAGGGTGACAGTGAGGATGGGAGCGAGAGTGTGAGGGTGAGAGTGAGGATGGCCGAGAGAGTTTGAGAGTGAGAGTGAGAATGGGAGAGAGTGTGTGATAGTACGAGTGAGAATGAGGGTGGAGAGAAAGTTTGAGCGAGAATGAGGATCGGAGAGAAAGTGTGAGAGTGAGAGTGAGAATGGGAGAGAGTGTGAGAGTGAGAGTGAGGATGGGAGGGAGAGTGTGAGAGTGAGAATGATGATGGGAGAGAGTGTGAGAGTGAGAGTGAGGATGGGAGAGAGAGTGTGAGAGTGAGAGTGAGGATGGGAGAGAGAGTGTGAGAGTGAGAGTGAGAATGAGAGAGAGAGTGAGAGTGTGAGTGAGAATGGGAGAGAGAGTGTGAGAGTGAGGATGGGAGAGAAAGTGTGTGAGGGACAGTGAGGATGGAAGAGAGAGTGTGAGAGTGAGACTGTGGATGGGAGAGAGATTGTGAGAGTGAGGATGGGAGAGAGTGTGTGAGAGTGAGGATGGGGGAGAGAGTGTGACGGTGAGAGTGCGAATGGGAGAGAGTGTGAGAGTGTGAGAGTGACAGTGAGGATGGGCGAGTGAGTGTGAGAGTTAGAGTTAGGATGGGAGAGAGTGTGAGAGTGAGAGTGAGGATGGGAGAGAAAGTTTGAGAGTGAGAGTGAGGATGGGAGAAAGAGAGTGAGAGTGAGAGTGAGGATGGGAGAGAGAGTGTAAGAGAGAGAGTGAGGATCGGAGAGTGAGGGTGAGAGTGAGAGTGAGGATGGGAGAGAGTCTGTGAGAGTGAAAGTGAGGATGGGAGAGAGAGTGTGAGAGTGAGAGTGAGCATGTAATGAAGAGCGTGAGAGTGAGAGTGATGATGGGAGGGAGAGTGTGAGGGTGAAAGTGAGGATGGGAGAGTGAGTGTGTGAGTGACAGCGAGGATGGGAGAGAGAGTGTGAGAGTGACAGTGAGGATGAGGAGAGAGAGTGTGAGGGTGAGAGTGAGGATGGGCGAGAGAGTGTGAGAGTGAGAATGGGGGAGAGCATGTGAGAGTGAGAGTGAGGATGGGAGAGAGAGTGTGAGGGTGAGAGTCAGGATGGGAGCGAGAGTGAGAGGGTGAGAGTGAGGATGGCCGAGAGAGTTTGAGAGTGAAGGTGAGAATGGGAGAGAGTGTGTGATAGTAAGAGTGAGAATGAGGGTGGGAGAGAAAATTTGAGTGAGAATGAGGATCGGAGAGAAAGTGTGAGAGTGAGAGTGAGAATGGGAGAGAAAGTGTGAGAGTGAGAGTGAGAATGGGAGAGAGTGTGAGAGTGAGGATGGATGGGAGAGTGTGAGAGTGAGGATGGGAGAGAAAGTGTGAGAGGGACAGTGAGGATGGAAGAGAGAGTGAGAGAGTGAGACTGAGGATGGGAGAGAGATTGTGAGAGTGAGGATGGGCGAAAGTGTGTGAGAGTGAGAGTGTGGATAGGAGAGAGAGTGTGAGAGTGAGAGTGCGAATGGGAGAGAGTGTGAGAGTGTGAGAGTGACAGTGAGGATGGGCGAACAGGTGTGAGAGTTAGAGTGAAGATGAGAGAGAGTGTGAGAGTGAGAGTGAGAATGAGAGAGAGAGTGAGAGTGTGAGTGAGGATGGGAGAGAGAGTGTGAGAGTGAGGATGGGAGAGAAAGTGTGAGAGGGACAGTGAGGATGGAAGAGAGAGCGTGAGAGTGAGACTGAGGATGGGAGAGGGATTGTGAGAGTGAGAGTCGGCGAAAGTGAGTGAGAGTGAGAGTGAGGATGGGGAGAGAGTGTGAGAGTGAGAGTGCGAATGGGAGATAGTGTGAGAGTGTGAGAGTGACAGTGAGGATGGGCAAGAAAGTGTGAGTGTTAGAGTGAGAATGAGGGAGAGTGTGAGAGATGGAGTGAGGATGGGAGAGAGAGTGTGAGAGTGAGAGTGAGGATGGGAGAAAGAGAGTGAGAGTGAGAGTGAGGATGGGAGAGAGAGTGTGAGAGAGAGTGAGGATCGGAGAGTGAGGATGGGAGAGGGATTGTGAGAGTGAGGGTGGGCGAGAGTGAGTGAGAGTGAGAGTGAGGATGGGGAGAGAGTGTGAGAGTGAGAGTGCGAATGGGAGATAGTGTGAGAGTGTGAGAGTGACAGTGAGGATGGGCAAGAAAGTGTGAGTGTTAGAGTGAGAATGAGGGAGAGTGTGAGAGATGGAGTGAGGATGGGAGAGAGAGTGTGAGAGTGAGATGGAGCATGGGATGAAGAGCGTGAGAGTGAGAGTGAGGATGGGAGGGAGAGTGAGAAAGGGAGAGTGAGAGTGAAGACGATAGAGAGAGTGTGAGAATGAGAGTGAGATTGCGGATGGGTGAGAGTGTGAGAGTGAGAGTTCGAATGTGAGAGAGTGTGAGAGTGTGAGTGAGGATGGGAGAAAGAGATTGAGAGTGAGAGTGAGGATGGGAGAGAGAGTGTGAGAGTGAGAGTGAGGATCGGAGAGAGAGGGTGAGAGTGAGAGTGAGGATGGGAGAGAGAGAGTGTGACTGAGAGTGAGGATGGGAGAGAGAGTGAGAGAGTGAGAGTGAGGAGGGATGAAGAGCGTGAGAGTGAGAGTGATGATTGGACAGAGAGTGTGAGAGTGAGAGTGAGGATGGGAGAGTGAGTGTGAGAATGACAGCGAGGATGGGAGAGAGAGTGTGAGAGTGAGAGTGAGGATGAGGAGAGAGTGTGAGAGTGAGAGTGAGGATGGGAGAGAGAGTGTGAGAGTGAGAGTGAGGATGGGAGAAAGAGAGTGAGAGTGAGAGTGAGGATGGGAGAGAGAGTGTGAGAGTGAGAGTGAGGATCGGAGAGAGAGGGTGAGAGTGAGAGTGAGGATGGGAGAGAGACTGTGAGAGTGAGAGTGAGGATGGGAGAGAGAGTGTGAGAGTGAGAGTGAGCATGGGATGAAGTGCGTGCGAGTGAGAGTGAGGATGGGAGAGAGAGTGTGAGGGTGAGAGTGAGGATGGGAGAGTGTGTGTGAGAGGGACAACGAGGAAGCGATAGAGAGTGTGAGAGTGAGAGTGCGGATGGGAGAGAGAGTGTGAGAGTGAGAGTGAGGATGGGAGTGAGTATGTGAGAGTGAGAGTGAGGATGGGAGAGAGAGTGTGAGAGGGACACTGAGGATGGAAGAGAGAGTGTGAGTGTGAGAGTGAGGATGGGAGAGAGAGTGTGAGAGTGAGGATGGGAGAGAGTGGGTGAGAGTGAGAGTGAGGATGGGGGAGAGACTGTGAGAGTGCGAGTGACAGTGAGGATGGGTGAGAGAATGTGAGAGTGATAGTGAGGATAGGAGAGAGTGTGAGAGTGCGAGTGAGGATGGGAGAGAGAGTGGGAGAGCTAGAGTGAGGATGTGATAAAGAGAGTGAGAGGGAGAGTGAGGATGGGAGAAAGAGTGTGAGAGTGGGAGTGAGGATGGGAGAGGGATTGTGAGATTGAGGATGGGCGAGAGTGTGTGAGAGAGAGAGTGAGGATGGGGAGAGAGTGTGAGAGTGAGAGTGCGAATGGGAGAGAGATTGAGAGTGTGAGTGAGGATGGGAGAGAGAGTGTGAGTGTGAGGATGGGAGAGAAAGTGTGAGAGGGACAGTGAGGATGGAAGAGAGAGTGTGAGAGTGAGACTGAGGATGGGAGAGGGATTGTGAGATTGAGGATGGGCGAGAGTGTGTGAGAGAGAGAGTGAGGATGGGGAGAGAGTGTGAGAGTGAGAGTGCGAATGGGAGAGAGATTGAGAGTGTGAGTGAGGATGGGAGAGAGAGTGTGAGTGTGAGGATGGGAGAGAAAGTGTGAGAGGGACAGTGAGGATGGAAGAGAGAGTGTGAGAGTGAGACTGAGGATGGGAGAGGGATTGTGAGCTTGAGGATGGGCGAGAGTGTGTGAGAGAGAGAGTGAGGATGGGGAGAGAGTGTGAGAGTGAGAGTGCGAATGGGAGAGAGTGTGAGATTGTGAGAGTGAGACTGAGGATGGGAGAGGGATTGTGAGATTGAGGATGGGCGAGAGTGTGTGAGAGTGAGGATGGGGGAGAGTGTGTGAGAGTCTGAGTGAGGATGGGAGAGGGATTGTGAGAGTGAGGGTGGGAGAGAAAGTGTGAGAGTGACAGTGAGGATGGGGAAGAAATTGTGAGTGTTAGAGTGAGAATGAGGGAGAGTGTGAGAGTGAGAGCGAGGATGGGAGAGAGAGTGTGAGAGTGAGAGTGAGGATGGGAGAAAGAGAGTGAGAGTGAGAGTGAGGATGGGAGAGAGAGTGTGAGAGAGATTGAGGATCGGAGAGTGAGGATGGGAGAGAGACTGTGAGAGTGAGATTGAGGATGGGAGAGAGAGTGTGAGAGTGAGAGTGAGCATGGGATGAAGAGCGTGAGAGTGAGGATGGGAGGGAGAGTGAGAAAGGGAGAGTGAGAGTGAAGACGAGAGAGAGAGTGTGAGAATGAGAGTGAGATTGCGGATGGGAGAGAGTGTGAGAGTGAGTTCGAATGGGAGAGAGTGTGAGAGTGTGAGTGAGGATGGGAGAAAGAGATTGAGAGTGAGAGTGAGGATGGGAGAGAGAGTGTGAAAGTGAGAGTGAGGATCGGAGAGAGAGGGTGAGAGTGAGAGTGAGGATGGGAGAGAGAGAGTGTGACTGAGAGTGAGGATGGGAGAGAGAGTGAGAGAGTAAGAGTGAGGATGGGATGAAGAGCGTGAGAGTGAGAGTGAGGATTGGAGAGAGAGTGTGAGAGTGAGAGTGAGGATGGGAGAGTGAGTGTGAGAGTGACAGCGAGGATGGGAGAGAGAGTGTGAGAGTGAGGATGGGAGAAAGTGATTGAGAGGGAGAGTGAGGATGGGAGAGAGAGTGTGAGAGTGAGAGTGAGGATCGGAGAGAGAGGGTGAGAGTGAGAGTGAGGATGGGTGAGAGAGAGTGAGGGTGAGAGTGAGGATGGGAGAGAGAGTGTGAGAGTTAGAGTGAGGATGGGAGAAACAGAGTGAGAGTGAGGATGGCAGAGAGAGTGTGAGAGTGAGAGTGAGGATCGGAGAGAGAGGGTGAGAGTGAGAGTGAGGATGGGAGAGAGACTGTGAGAGCGAGAGTGAGGATGGGAGAGAGTGTTTGAGAGTGTGAGTGAGCATGGGATGAAGAGCGTGAGAATGAGAGTGAGGATGGGAGAGAGAGTGTGAGGGTGAGAGCGAGGATGGGAGAGAGAGTGTGAGAGTGAGAGTGAGCATGGCATGAAGAGCGTGAAAGTGAGAGTGAGGATTTGTGAGAGAGTGTGAGGGGGAGAGTGAGGACCGGAGAGTGAGTGTGAGAGTGACAGCGAGGATGGGAGAGAGAGTGTGAGAGTGAGAGTGTGGATGAAGAGAGAGTGTGAGAGTGACAGTGATGATGGGCGAGAGAATGTGAGAGTGAGAGTGAGGATGGGAGAGAGTGTGAGAGTGAGAGTGAGGATGAGAGAGAGAGTGTGAGAGTGAGAGTGAGGATGGGAGAAACATGTGAGAGTGAGGATGGGAGAGAGAGTGTGAGAGTGAGAGTGATGATCGCAGAGATAGGGTGAGAGTGAGATTGGGGATGGGAGAGAGACTGTGAGAGTGAGAGTGAGGATGGGAGAGAGAGTGTGAGAGTGAGAGTGAGCCTGGGATGAAGAGCGTGAGAGTGAGAGTGAGGATGGGAGAGAGAGTGTGAGAGTGAGAGTGAGAATGAGGAGAGAGAGTGTGAGGGTGAGAGTGTGGATGGGCGAGAGAGTGTGAGAGTGAGAGTGAGAATGGGGGAGAGAGTGTGAGAGTGAGAGTGAGGATGGGAGAGAGAGTGTGAGGGTGACAGTGAGGATGGGTGCGAGAGTGTGAGGGTGAGAGTGAGGATGGCCGAGAGAGTTTGAGAGTGAGAGTGAGATTGGGAGAGAGTGTGTGATAGTACGAGTGAGAATGAGGGTGGAGAGAAAGTTTGAGCGAGAATGAGGATCGGAGAGAAAGTGTGAGAGTGAGAGTGAGAATGGGGGAGAGAGTGTGAGAGTGAGAGTGAGGATGGGAGGGAGAGTGTGAGAGTGAGAATGATGATGGGAGAGAGTGTGAGAGTGAGAGTGAGGATGGGAGAGTGAGTGTGAGAGTGAGAGTGAGAATGAGAGAGAGAGTGTGAGAGTGAGGATGGGAGAGAAAGTGTGTGAGGGACAGTGAGGATGGAAGAGAGAGTGTGAGAGTGAGACTGCGGATGGGAGAGAGATTGTGAGAGTGAGGATGGGAGAGAGAGTGTGAGAGTGAGGATGGGGGAGAGAGTGTGACGGTGAGAGTGCAAATGGGAGAGAGTGTGAGAGTGTGAGAGTGACAGTGAGGATGGGCGAGTGAGTGTGAGAGTTAGAGTTAGGATGGGAGAGAGTGTGAGAGTGAGAGTGAGGATGGGAGAGAAAGTTTGAGAGTGAGAGTGAGGATGGGAGAAAGAGAGTGAGAGTGAGAGTGAGCATGGAATGAAGAGCGTGAGAGTAAGAGTGATGATGGGAGGGAGAGTGTGAGGGTGAAAGTGAGGATGGGAGAGTGAGTGTGTGAGTGACAGCGAGGATGGGAGAGAGAGTGTGAGAGTGACAGTGAGGATGAGGAGAGAGAGTGTGAGGGTGAGAGTGAGGATGGCCGAGAGAGTTTGAGATTGAGAGTGAGGATGGCAGAGAGAGTGTGAGAGTGAGAGTGAGGATCGGAGAGAGAGGGTGAGAGTGAGAGTGAGGATGGGAGAGAGACTGTGAGAGCGAGAATGAGGATGGGAGAGAGTGTTTGAGAGTGTGAGTGAGCATGGGATGAAGAGCGTGAGAATGAGAGTGAGGATGGGAGAGAGAGTGTGAGGGTGATAGTGAGGATGGGAGAGAGAGAGTGAGAGTGAGAGTGAGCATGGAATGAAGAGCGTGAGAGTGAGAGTGATGATGGGAGAGAGACTGTGAGAGCGAGAGTGAGGATGGGAGAGAGTGTTTAAGAGTGTGAGTGACCATGGGATGAAGACCGTGAGAATGAGAGTGAGGATGGGAGAGTGAGTGTGTGAGTGACAGCGAGGATGGGAGAGAGAGTGTGAGAGTGACAGTGAGGATGAGGAGAGAGAGTGTGAGGGTGAGAGTGAGGATGGGCGAGAGAGTGTGAGAGTGAGAGTGAGAATGGGGGAGAGCGTGTGAGAGTGAGAGTGAGGATGGGAGAGAGAGTGTGAGGATGAGAGTCAGGATGGGAGCGAGAGTGAGAGGGTGAGAGTGAGGATGGCCGAGAGAGAGTGTGAGGGTGAGAGTCAGGATGGGAGAGAGAGTGTGAGAGTAAGAGTGAGGATGGGATGAAGAGCGTGAGAGTGAGAGTGAGGATGGGAGAGAGTCTGTGAGAGTGACAGTGAGGATGGGAGAGAGAGTGTGAGAGTGAGAGTGAGCATGGAATGAAGAGCGTGAGAGTAAGAGTGATGATGGGAGGGAGAGTGTGAGGGTGAAAGTGAGGATGGGAGAGTGAGTGTGTGAGTGACAGCGAGGATGGGAGAGAGAGTGTGAGAGTGACAGTGAGGATGAGGAGAGAGAGTGTGAGGGTGAGAGTGAGGATGGGCGAGAGAGTGTGAGAGTGAGAGTGAGAATGGGGGAGAGCATGTGAGAGTGAGAGTGAGGATGGGAGAGAGAGTGTGAGGGTGAGAGTCAGGATGGGAGCGAGAGTGAGAGGGTGAGAGTGAGGATGGCCGAGAGAGTTTGAGAGTGAGAGTGAGAATGGGAGAGTGTGTGTGATAGTAAGAGTGAGAATGAGGGTGGGAGAGAAAATTTGAGTGAGAATGTGGATCGGAGAGAAAGTGTGAGAGTGAGAGTGAGAATGGGAGAGAAAGTGTGAGAGTGAGAGTGAGAATGGGAGAGAGTGTGAGAGTGAGAGTGTGGATGAAGAGAGAGTGTGAGAGTGACAGTGAGGATGGGCGAGAGAATGTGAGAGTGAGAGTGAGGATGGGAGAGAGTGTGAGAGTGAGAGTGAGGATGAGAGAGAGAGTGTGAGAGTGAGAGTGAGGATGGGAGAAACATGTGAGAGTGAGGATGGGAGAGAGAGTGTGAGAGTGAGAGTGATGATCGCAGAGATAGGGTGAGAGTGAGATTGGGGATGGGAGAGAGACTGTGAGAGTGAGAGTGAGCCTGGGATGAAGAGCGTGAGAGTGAGAGTGAGGATGGGAGAGAGAGTCTGAGGGTGAGAGTGAGGATGGGAGAGTGAGTGTGAGAGTGACAACGAGGATGGGAGAGAGAGTATGAGAGTGAGAGTGAGAATGAGGAGAGAGAGTGTGAGGGTGAGAGTGTGGATGGGCGAGAGAGTGTGAGAGTGAGAGTGAGAATGGGGGAGAGAGTGTGAGAGTGAGAGTGAGGATGGGAGAGAGAGTGTGAGGGTGACAGTGAGGATGGGAGCGAGAGTGTGAGGGTGAGAGTGAGGATGGCCGAGAGAGTTTGAGAGTGAGAGTGAGATTGGGAGAGAGTGTGTGATAGTACGAGTGAGAATGAGGGTGGAGAGAAAGTTTGAGCGAGAATGAGGATCGGAGAGAAAGTGTGAGAGTGAGAGTGAGAATGGGAGAGAGTGTGAGAGTGAGAGTGAGGATGGGAGGGAGAGTGTGAGAGTGAGAGTGAGGATGGGAGGGAGAGTGTGAGAGCGAGAGTGAGGATGGGAGAGAGTGTTTGAGAGTGTGAGTGAGCATGGGATGAAGAGCGTGAGAATGAGAGTGAGGATGGGAGAGAGAGTGTGAGGGTGAGAGCGAGGATGGGAGAGAGAGTGTGAGAGTGAGAGTGAGCATGGCATGAAGAGCGTGAAAGTGAGAGTGAGGATTTGTGAGAGAGTGTGAGGGGGAGAGTGAGGACCGGAGAGTGAGTGTGAGAGTGACAGCGAGGATGGGAGAGAGAGTGTGAGAGTGAGAGTGTGGATGAAGAGAGAGTGTGAGAGTGACAGTGATGATGGGCGACAGAATGTGAGAGTGAGAGTGAGGATGGGAGAGAGTGTGAGAGTGAGAGTGAGGATGAGAGAGAGAGTGTGAGAGTGAGAGTGAGGATGGGAGAAACATGTGAGAGTGAGGATGGGAGAGAGAGTGTGAGAGTGAGAGTGATGATCGCAGAGATAGGGTGAGAGTGAGATTGGGGATGGGAGAGAGACTGTGAGAGTGAGAGTGAGGATGGGAGAGAGAGTGTGAGAGTGAGAGTGAGCCTGGGATGAAGAGCGTGAGAGTGAGAGTGAGGATGGGAGAGAGAGTGTGAGAGTGACAGCGAGGATGGGAGAGAGAGTGTGAGAGTGAGAGTGAGAATGAGGAGAGAGAGTGTGAGGGTGAGAGTGTGGATGGGCGAGAGAGTGTGAGAGTGAGAGTGAGAATGGGGGAGAGAGTGTGAGAGTGAGAGTGAGGATGGGAGAGAGAGTGTGAGGGTGACAGTGAGGATGGGAGCGAGAGTGTGAGGGTGAGAGTGAGGATGGCCGAGAGAGTTTGAGAGTGAGAGTGAGATTGGGAGAGAGTGTGTGATAGTACGAGTGAGAATGAGGGTGGAGAGAAAGTTTGAGCGAGAATGAGGATCGGAGAGAAAGTGTGAGAGTGAGAGTGAGAATGGGGGAGAGAGTGTGAGAGTGAGAGTGAGGATGGGAGGGAGAGTGTGAGAGTGAGAATGATGATGGGAGAGAGTGTGAGAGTGAGAGTGAGGATGGGAGAGAGAGTGTGAGAGTGAGAGTGAGGATGGGAGAGAGAGTGTGAGAGTGAGAGTGAGAATGAGAGAGAGAGTGTGAGAGTGAGGATGGGAGAGAAAGTGTGTGAGGGACAGTGAGGATGGAAGAGAGAGTGTGAGAGTGAGACTGCGGATGGGAGAGAGATTGTGAGAGTGAGGATGGGAGAGAGAGTGTGAGAGTGAGGATGGGGGAGAGAGTGTGACGGTGAGAGTGCGAATGGGAGAGAGTGTGAGAGTGTGAGAGTGACAGTGAGGATGGGCGAGTGAGTGTGAGAGTTAGAGTTAGGATGGGAGAGAGTGTGAGAGTGAGAGTGAGGATGGGAGAGAAAGTTTGAGAGTGAGAGTGAGGATGGGAGAAAGAGAGTGAGAGTGAGAGTGAGGATGGGAGAGAGTGTAAGAGAGAGAGTGAGGATCGGAGAGTGAGGGTGAGAGTGAGAGTGAGGATGGGAGAGAGTCTGTGAGAGTGACAGTGAGGATGGGAGAGAGAGTGTGAGAGTGAGAGTGAGCATGGAATGAAGAGCGTGAGAGTGAGAGTGATGATGGGAGGGAGAGTGTGAGGGTGAACGTGAGGATGGGAGAGTGAGTGTGTGAGTGACAGCGAGGATGGGAGAGAGAGTGTGAGAGTGACAGTGAGGATGAGGAGAGAGAGTGTGAGGGTGAGAGTGAGGATGGCCGAGAGAGTTTGAGAGTGAGAGTGAGATTGGGAGAGAGTGTGTGATAGTACGAGTGAGAATGAGGGTGGAGAGAAAGTTTGAGCGAGAATGAGGATCGGAGAGAAAGTGTGAGAGTGAGAGTGAGAATGGGGGAGAGAGTGTGAGAGTGAGAGTGAGGATGGGAGGGAGAGTGTGAGAGTGAGAATGATGATGGGAGAGAGTGTGAGAGTGAGAGTGAGGATGGGAGAGAGAGTGTGAGAGTGAGAGTGAGGATGGGAGAGAGAGTGTGAGAGTGAGAGTGAGAATGAGAGAGAGAGTGTGAGAGTGAGGATGGGAGAGAAAGTGTGTGAGGGACAGTGAGGATGGAAGAGAGAGTGTGAGAGTGAGACTGCGGATGGGAGAGAGATTGTGAGAGTGAGGATGGGAGAGAGAGTGTGAGAGTGAGGATGGGAGAGAGAGTGTGACGGTGAGAGTGCGAATGGGAGAGAGTGTGAGAGTGTGAGAGTGACAGTGAGGATGGGCGAGTGAGTGTGAGAGTTCGAGTTAGGATGGGAGAGAGTGTGAGAGTGAGAGTGAGGATGGGAGAGAAAGTTTGAGAGTGAGAGTGAGGATGGGTGAAAGAGAGTGAGAGTGAGAGTGAGGATGGGAGAGAGTGTAAGAGAGAGAGTGAGGATCGGTGAGTGAGGGTGAGAGTGAGAGTGAGGATGGGAGAGAGTCTGTGAGAGTGACAGTGAGGATGGGAGAGAGAGTGTGAGAGTGAGAGTGAGCATGGAATGAAGAGCGTGAGAGTGAGAGTGATGATGGGAGGGAGAGTGTGAGGGTGAACGTGAGGATGGGAGAGTGAGTGTGTGAGTGACAGCGAGGATGGGAGAGAGAGTGTGAGAGTGAGAGTGAGGATGGGCGAGAGAGTGTGAGAGTGAGAGTGAGAATGGGGGAGAGCATGTGAGAGTGAGAGTGAGGATGGGAGAGAGAGTGTGAGGGTGAGAGTCAGGATGGGAGCGAGAGTGAGAGGGTGAGAGTGAGGATGGCCGAGAGAGTTTGAGAGTGAGAGTGAGGATGGGAGAGAGAGTGTGAGGGTGAGAGTCAGGATGGGAGAGAGAGTGAGAGAGTAAGAGTGAGGATGGGATGAAGAGCGTGAGAGTGAGAGTGAGGATTGGAGAGAGACTGTGAGAGTGAGAGTGAGGATGGGAGAGTGAGTGTGAGAGTGACAGCGAGGATGGGAGAGAGAGTGTGAGAGTGAGGATGGGAGAAAGTGATTGAGAGGGAGAGTGAGGATGGGAGAGAGAGTGTGAGAGTGAGAGTGAGGATCGGAGAGAGAGGGTGAGAGTGAGAGTGAGGATGGGTGAGAGAGAGTGAGGGTGAGAGTGAGGATGGGAGAGAGAGTGTGAGAGTTAGAGTGAGGATGGGAGAAACAGAGTGAGAGTGAGGATGGCAGAGAGAGTGTGAGAGTGAGAGTGAGGATCGGAGAGAGAGGGTGAGAGTGAGAGTGAGGATGGGAGAGAGAGTGTGAGAGTGAGAGTGAGGATGGGAGAGAGTGTTTGAGAGTGTGAGTGAGCATGGGATGAAGAGCGTGAGAATGAGAGTGAGGATGGGAGAGAGAGTGTGAGGGTGACAGTGAGGATGGGAGAGAGATAGTGAGAGTGAGAGTGAGCATGGAATGAAGAGCGTGAGAGTGAGAGTGATGATGGGAGAGAGACTGTGAGAGCGAGAGTGAGGATGGGAGAGAGTGTTTGAGAGTGTGAGTGAGCATGGGATGAAGAGCGTGAGAATGAGAGTGAGGATGGGAGAGTGAGTGTGTGAGTGACAGCGAGGATGGGAGAGAGAGTGTGAGAGTGACAGTGAGGATGAGGAGAGAGAGTGTGAGGGTGAGAGTGAGGATGGGCGAGAGAGTGTGAGAGTGAGAGTGAGAATGGGGGAGAGCGTGTGAGAGTGAGAGTGAGGATGGGAGAGAGAGTGTGAGGATGAGAGTCAGGATGGGAGCGAGAGTGAGAGGGTGAGAGTGAGGATGGCCGAGAGAGTTTGAGAGTGAGAGTGAGGATGGGAGAGAGAGTGTGAGGGTGAGAGTCAGGATGGGAGAGAGAGTGAGAGAGTAAGAGTGAGGATGGGATGAAGAGCGTGAGAGTGAGAGTGAGGATGGGAGAGAGTCTGTGAGAGTGACAGTGAGGATGGGAGAGAGAGTGTGAGAGTGAGAGTGAGCATGGAATGAAGAGCGTGAGAGTAAGAGTGATGATGGGAGGGAGAGTGTGAGGGTGAAAGTGAGGATGGGAGAGTGAGTGTGTGAGTGACAGCGAGGATGGGAGAGAGAGTGTGAGAGTGACAGTGAGGATGAGGAGAGAGAGTGTGAGGGTGAGAGTGAGGATGGGCGAGAGAGTGTGAGAGTGAGAGTGAGAATGGGGGAGAGCATGTGAGAGTGAGAGTGAGGATGGGAGAGAGAGTGTGAGGGTGAGAGTCAGGATGGGAGCGAGAGTGAGAGGGTGAGAGTGAGGATGGCCGAGAGAGTTTGAGAGTGAGAGTGAGAATGGGAGAGTGTGTGTGATAGTAAGAGTGAGAATGAGGGTGGGAGAGAAAATTTGAGTGAGAATGTGGATCGGAGAGAAAGTGTGAGAGTGAGAGTGAGAATGGGAGAGAAAGTGTGAGAGTGAGAGTGAGAATGGGAGAGAGTGTGAGAGTGAGAGTGAGGATGGATGGGAGAGTGTGAGAGTGAGGATGGGAGAGAAAGTGTGAGAGGGACAGTGAGGATGGAAGAGAGAGTGAGAGAGTGAGACTGAGGATGGGAGAGAGATTGTGAGAGTGAGGATGGGCGAAAGTGTGTGAGAGTGAGAGTGTGGATGGGAGAGAGAGTGTGAGAGTGAGAGTGCGAATGGGAGAGAGTGTGAGAGTGTGAGAGTGACAGTGAGGATGGGCGAACAGGTGTGAGAGTTAGAGTGAAGATGAGAGAGAGTGTGAGAGTGAGAGTGAGAATGAGAGAGAGAGTGAGAGTGTGAGTGAGGATGGGAGAGAGAGTGTGAGAGTCAGGATGGGAGAGAAAGTGTGAGAGGGACAGTGAGGATGGAAGAGAGAGCGTGAGAGTGAGACTGAGGATGGGAGAGGGATTGTGAGAGTGAGGGTGGGCGAGAGTGAGTGAGAGTGAGAGTGAGGATGGGGAGAGAGTGTGAGAGTGAGAGTGCGAATGGGAGATAGTGTGAGAGTGTGAGAGTGACAGTGAGGATGGGCAAGAAAGTGTGAGTGTTAGAGTGAGAATGAGGGAGAGTGTGAGAGATGGAGTGAGGATGGGAGAGAGAGTGTGAGAGTGAGAGTGAGGATGGGAGAAAGAGAGTGAGAGTGAGAGTGAGGATGGGAGAGAGAGTGTGAGAGAGAGTGAGGATCGGAGAGTGAGGATGGGAGAGGGATTGTGAGAGTGAGGGTGGGCGAGAGTGAGAGTGAGGATGGGGAGAGAGTGTGAGAGTGAGAGTGCGAATGGGAGATAGTGTGAGAGTGTGAGAGTGACAGTGAGGATGGACAAGAAAGTGTGAGTGTTAGAGTGAGAATGAGGGAGAGTGTGAGAGATGGAGTGAGGATGGGAGAGAGAGTGTGAGAGTGAGATGGAGCATGGGATGAAGAGCGTGAGAGTGAGAGTGAGGATGGGAGGGAGAGTGAGAAAGGGAGAGTGAGAGTGAAGACGATAGAGAGAGTGTGAGAATGAGAGTGAGATTGCGGATGGGAGAGAGTGTGAGAGTGAGAGTGAGAATGAGAGAGAGAGTGAGAGTGTGAGTGAGGATGGGAGAGAGAGTGTGAGAGTCAGGATGGGAGAGAAAGTGTGAGAGGGACAGTGAGGATGGAAGAGAGAGCGTGAGAGTGAGACTGAGGATGGGAAGGGAAAGTGAGAGTGAGGGTGGGCGAGAGTGAGTGAGAGTGAGAGTGAGGATGGGGAGAGAGTGTGAGTGTTAGAGTGAGAATGAGGGAGAGTGTGAGAGATGGAGTGAGGATGGGAGAGAGAGTGTGAGAGTGAGATGGAGCATGGGATGAAGAGCGTGAGAGTGAGAGTGAGGATGGTAGGGAGAGTGAGAAAGCGAGAGTTAGAGTGAAGACGATAGAGAGAGTGTGAGAATGAGAGTGAGATTGCGGATGGGAGAGAGTGTGAGAGTGAGTGTTCGAATGGGAGAGAGTGTGAGAGTGTGAGTGAGGATGGGAGAAAGAGATTGAGAGTGAGAGTGAGGATGGGAGAGAGAGTGTGAGAGTGAGAGTGAGGATCGGAGAGAGAGGGTGAGAGTGAGAGTGAGGATGGGAGAGAGAGAGTGTGACTGAGAGTGAGGATGGGAGAGAGAGTGAGAGAGTGAGAGTGAGGATGGGATGAAGAGCGTGAGAGTGAGAGTGATGATTGGACAGAGAGTGTGAGAGTGAGAGTGAGGATGGGAGAGTGAGTGTGAGAGTGACAGCGAGGATGGGAGAGAGAGTGTGAGAGTGAGAGTGAGGATGAGGAGAGAGTGTGAGAGTGAGAGTGAGGATGGGGAGAGAGTGTGAGAGTGAGAGTGAGGATGGGAGAAAGAGAGTGAGAGTGAGAGTGAGGATGGGAGAGAGAGTGTGAGAGTGAGAGTGAGGATCGGAGAGAGAGGATGAGAGTGAGAGTGAGGATGGGAGAGAGACTGTGAGAGTGAGAGTGAGGATGGGAGAGAGAGTGTGAGAGTGAGAGTGAGCATGGGATGAAGTGCGTGCGAGTGAGAGTGAGGATGGGAGAGAGAGTGTGAGGGTGAGAGTGAGGATGGGAGAGTGTGTGTGAGAGGGACAACGAGGAAGCGATAGAGAGTGTGAGAGTGAGAGTGCGGATGGGAGAGAGAGTGTGAGAGTGAGAGTGAGGATGGGAGTGAGTATGTGAGAGTGAGAGTGAGGATGGGAGAGAGAGTGTGAGAGGGACACTGAGGATGGAAGAGAGAGTGTGAGTGTGAGAGTGAGGATGGGAGAGAGAGTGTGAGAGTGAGGATGGGAGAGAGTGTGTGAGAGTGAGAGTGAGGATCGGGGAGTGAGTGTGAGAGTGCGAGTGACAGTGAGGATGGGTGAGAGAATGTGAGAGTGATAGTGAGGATAGGAGAGAGTGTGAGAGTGCGAGTGAGGATGGGAGAGAGAGTGGGAGAGTTAGAGTGAGGATGGGATAAAGAGAGTGAAAGGGAGAGTGAGGATGGGAGAAAGAGTGTGAGAGTGGGAGTGAGGATGGGAGAAAGAGAGTGAGAGTGAGGATGGGAGAAAGAGTATGAGAGTGAGGATCGGAGAATGAGGGTGAGAGTGAGAGTGAGGATGGAAGAGAGATTGTGAGAGTGAGAGTGAAGATGGGGGAGAGAGTGTGAGAGTGAGAGTGAGGATGGGCTAGAAATTGTGAGAGTTAGAGTGAGGATGAGAGAGAGTGTGAGAGTGAGAGTGAGAACGAGAGAGAGATTGAGAGTGTGAGTGAGGATGGGAGAGAGAGTGTGAGTGTGAGGATGGGAGAGAAAGTGTGAGAGGGACAGTGAGGATGGAAGAGAGAGTGTGAGCGTGAGACTGAGGATGGGAGAGGGATTGTGAGATTGAGGATGGGCGAGAGTGTGTGTGAGAGAGAGTGAGGATGGGGAGAGAGTGTGAGAGTGAGAGTGCGAATGGGAGAGAGTGTGAAATTGTGAGAGTGAGACTGAGGATGGGAGAGGGATTGTGAGATTGAGGATGGGCGAGAGTGTGTGAGAGTGAGGATGGGGAGAGTGTGTGAGAGTCTGAGTGAGGATGGGAGAGAGAGTGTGAGAATTAGGATGGGAGAGAAAGTGTGAGAGGGACAGTGAGGATGGGCGAGAAAGTGTGAGTGTTAGAGTGAGGATGAGAGAGAGAGTGTGAGAGTGAGAGTGAGAATGGGAGAGAGAGTGTGAGAGTGAGAGTGAGGATGGGAAAAAGAGAGTGAGAGTGAGGATGGGAGAGAGAGTGTGAGAGAGAGTGAGGATCGGAGAGTGAGGGTGAGAGTGAGGGTGAGGATGGGAGAGAGACTGTGAGAGTGAGAGTGAGGATGGGAGAGAGAGTGTGTGAGTGAGAGTGAGCATGGCATGAAGAGCGTGAGAGTGAGAGTGAGGATGGGAGGGAGAGTGAGAAAGGGAGAAAGGGAGAGTGAGAGTGAGGATGATAGAGAGACTGTGAGAGTGAGAGTGAGTTTGCGGATGGGAGAGAGTGTGAGAGTGAGAGTTCGAATGGGAGAGAGTGTGAGAGTGTGAGTGAGGATGGGAGAAAGAGATTGAGAGTCACAGTGAGGATGGGCGAGAGAGTGTGAGAGTGATAGTGAGGATGGGAGAGAGTGTGAGAGTGAGAGTGAGGATGGGAGAGCGAGTGGGAGATTTAGAGTGAGGATGGGAAAAAGAGAGTGAGAGTGAGAGTGAGGATCGGAGAATGAGGGTGAGAGTGAGAGTGAGGATGGGAGAGAGAGTGTGAGAGTGAGGATGGGAGAGAGTGTGTGAGAGTGAGAGTGAGGATGGGGGAGTGAGTGTGAGAGTGCGAGTGACAGTGAGGATGGGCGAGAGAGTGTGAGACTGATAGTGAGGACGGGCGAGAGTGTGAGAGTGAGAGTGAGGATGGAAGAGAGAGTGTGAGAGTGAGGATGGGAGAGAGTGTGTGAGAGTGAGATTGAGGATGGGGGTGTGAGAGTGAGAGTGCGAGTGACAGTGAGGATGGGCGAGAGAGTGTGAGAGTGATATTAAGGATGGGAGAGCGTGTGAGAGTGAGAGTGAGGATGGGAGAGAGAGTGGGAGTGTGGGAGTGAGGATCGGAGAATGAGGGTGAGAGTGAGAGTGAGTATGGAAGAGAGATTGTGAGAGTGAGGATGGGCGAGAGTGTGTGAGAGTGAGAGTGCGAATGGGAGAGAGCGTGAGAGTGACAGTGAGGAAGGGCGAGAAAGTGTGAGAGTTAGAGTGAGGATGAGAGAGAGTGTGAGAGTGAGAGTGAGAATGAGAGAGAGTGAGAGTGTGAGTGAAGATGGGAGAGAGAGTGTTAGAGTGAGGATGGGAGAGAAAGTGTGAGAGGGACAGTGAGGATGGAAGAGGGAGTGTGAGAGTGAGACTGAGGATGGGAGAGGGATTGTGATAGTGAGGATGGGAGAGAGTGTGTGAGAGTGAGAGTGACAGTGAGGATGGGCGAGATAGTGTGAGAGTGATAGTGAGGATGGGAGAGAGTGTGAGAGTGAGAGTGAGGATGGGAGAGAGAGTGGGAGAGTTAGAGTGAGGATGGGAGAAAGAGAGTGAGAGTGAGAGTGAGGATGGGAGAAAGAGTGTGAGAGTGAGGATCGGAGAATGAGGGTGAGAGTGATAGTGAGGATGAGTGAGACATTGTGAGAGTTAGGATGGGCGAGAGTGTGTGAGTGTGAGAGTGAGGATGGGGGAGAGAGTGTGAGAGTGAGAGTGAGGATGGGCGAGAAATTGTGAGAGTTAGAGTGAGGATGAGAGAGAGAGTGTGAGAGTGAGAGTGAGAATGAGAGAGAGATTGAGAGTGTGAGTGAGAATGGGAGAGAGAGTGTGAGTGTGAGGATGGGAGAGAAAGTGTGAGAGGGACAGTGAGGATGGAAGAGAGAGTGTGAGAGTGAGATTGAGGATGGGAGAGGGATTGTGAGATTGAGGATGGGCGAGAGTGTGTGTGTGAGAGAGTGAGGATGGGGGAGAGAGTGTCAGAGTGAGATTGCGAATGGGAGAGAGTGTGAGATTATGAGAGTGAGACTGAGGATGAGAGAGGGATTGTGAGATTTAGGATGGGCGAGAGTGTGTGAGAGTGAGAGTGAGGATGGGGAGAGAGTGTGAGAGTGTGATAATGAGACTGAGGATGGGAGAGGGATTGTGAGATTGAGGATAGGCGAGAGTGTGTGAGAGTGAGGATGGGGAGAGTGTGTGAGAGTCTGCGTGACGATGGGAGAGAGAGTGTGAGAATGAGGATGGGAGAGAAAGTGTGAGAGGGACAGTGAGGATGGGCGAGAAAGTGTGAGTGTTAGAGTGAGGATGAGAGAGAGTGTGAGAGTGAGAGTGAGGATGGGAGAGAGAGTGTGAGAGTGAGAGTGAGGATGGGAGAGGGATTGTGAGATTGAGGATGGGCGAGAGTGTGTGAGAGTGAGAGTGAGGATGGGGAGAGAGTGTGAGAGTGTGAGAATGAGACTGAGGATGGGAGAGGGATTGTGAGATTGAGGATAGGCGAGAGTGTGTGAGAGTGAGGATGGGGAGAGTGTGTGAGAGTCTGCGTGACGATGGGAGAGAGAGTGTGAGAATGAGGATGGGAGAGAAAGTGTGAGAGGGACAGTGAGGATGGGCGAGAAAGTGTGAGTGTTAGAGTGAGGATGAGAGAGAGTGTGAGAGTGAGAGTGAGGATGGGAGAGAGAGTGTGAGAGTGAGAGTGAGGATGGGAGAAAGAGAGTGAGAGTGAGAGTGAGGATGGGAGAGAGAGTGTGAGAGAGAGTGAGGATCGGAGAGTGAGGGTGAGAGTGAGAGTGAGGATGGGAGAGAGACTGTGACAGTGAGAGTGAGGATGGGAGAGAGAGTGTGAGAGTGAGAGTGAGCATGGCATGAAGAGCGTGAGAGTGAGAGTGAGGATGGGAGGGAGAGTGAGAAAGGGAGAGTGAGAGTGAGGATGATAGAGAGAGTGTGAGAATGAGAGTGAGATTGCGGATGGGAGAGAGTGTGAGAGTGAGAGTTCGAATGGGAGAGAGTATAAGAGTGAGAGTGAGGATGGGAGAGAGAGTGTGAGAGTGAGAGTGAGCATGGGATGAAGAGCGTGAGAGTGAGAGTGAGGATGGGAGGGAGACTGAGAAAGGGAGAGTGAGAGTGAGGATGATAGAGAGAGTGTGACAGTGAGAGTGAGATTGCGGATGGGAGAGTTTGTGAGAGTGAGAGTTCGAATGGGAGAGAGGATGAGAGTGAGAGTGAGGATGGGAGAGAGAGTGTGAGAGTGAGAGTGAGGATGGGAGAAAGAGATTGAGAGTTAGAGTGAGGATGGGAGAGAGAGTGTGAGAGTGAGAGTGTGGATCGGAGAGAGAGTGTGAGAGTGAGAGTGAGGATGAGGAGAGAGTGTGAGAGTGAGAGTGAGGATGGGAGAGAGAGTGTGAGAGTGAGAGTGAGGATGGGAGAAAGAGAGTGAGATTGAGAGTAAGGATGAGAGAGACTGAGAGTGAGAGTGAGGATCGGAGAAGGAGGGTGAGAGTGAGAGTGAGGATGGGAGAGAGACTGTGATAGTGAGAGTGAGGATGGGAGAGAGAGTGTGAGATTGAGAGAGAGCATGGGATGAAGTGCGTGCGAGTGAGAGTGAGAATGGGAGCAAGAGTGTGAGGGTGAGAGTGAGGATGGGAGAGAGAGTGTGAGAGGGACAGTGAGGATGGAAGAGAGAGTGTGAGAGTGAGAGTGAGGATGGGGGAGAGAGTGTGAGAGTGAGGATGGGAGAGAGGGTGTGAGAGTGAGAGTGAGGATGGGAGAGAGTGTGTGAGAGTGAGAGTGAGGATGGGGGAGTGAGTGTGAGAATGAGAGTGAGGATGGGCGAGAGAATATGAGAGTGATAGGCAGGATGGCAGAGAGTGTGAGTGTGAGAGTGAGGATGGGAGAGAGAGTGGGAGAGTTAGAGTGAGGATGGGAGAAAGAGAGTGAGAGTGAGATTGAGGATGAGAGAAAGAGTGTGAGAGTGAGAGTGAGGATCGGAGAATGAGGGTGAGAGTGAGAGTGAGGATGGGAAAGAGACTGTGAGAGTGAGAGTGAGAATGGGAGAGAGAGAGTGAGAGTGAGAGTGAGCATGGGATGAAGAGCGTGAGAGTGAGAGTGAGAATGAGAGAGAGAGTGAGAGTGAGAGTGAGGATGGGAGAGAGAGTGTGAGAGTGAGAGTGAGGATGGGAGAAAGAGATTGAGATTGAGAGTGAGGATGGGAGAGAGAGTGTGAGAGTGAGAGTGAGGATGAGGAGAGAGTGTGAGAGTGAGAGTGAGGATGGGAGAGAGAGTGTTAGAGTGAGAGTGTGGATGGGAGAAAGAGAGTGAGATTGAGAGTAAGGATGAGAGAGACTGTGAGAGTGAGAGTGAGGATCGTTGAAGGAGGATGAGAGTGAGAGTGAGGATGGGAGGGAGAGTGTGAGAGTGAGAGTGAGCATGGGATGAAGTGCGTGCGAGTGAGAGTGAGGATGGGAGCAAGAGTGTGAGGGTGAGAGTGAGGATGGGGGAGTGAGTGTGAGAGTGACAACGAGGATGGGAGAGAGCGTGTGAGAGTGACAGTGTAGATGGGAGAGAGAGTGTGAGAGTGAGAATGAGGATGGGAGTGAGTGTGTGAGAGTGAGAGTGAGGATGGGAGAGAGAGTGTGAGAGGGACAGTGAGGATGGAAGAGAGAGTGTGAGAGTGAGAGTGAGGATGGGAGAGAGAGTGTGAGAGTGAGGATGGGAGAGAGTGTGTGAGAGTGAGAGTGAGGATGGGAGAGAGTGTGTGAGAGTGAGGATGGGGGAGTGAGTGTGAGAATGAGAGTGAGGATGGGCGAGAGAATGTGAGAGTGATAGGCAGGATGGCAGAGAGTGTGAGTGTGAGAGTGAGGATGGGAGAGAGAGTGGGAGAGTTAGAGTGAGGATGGGAGAAAGAGAGTGAGAGTGAGATTGAGGATGGGAGAAAGAGTGTGAGAGTGAGAGTGAGGATCGGAGAATGAGGGTGAGTGAGAGTGATGACGGGAAAGAGACTGTGAGAGTGAGAGTGAGAATGGGAGAGAGAGAGTGAGAGTGAGAGTGAGCATGGGATGAAGAGCGTGAGAGTGAGAGTCAGGATGGGAGAAAAGGTGAGAAAGGAAGAGTGAGAGTGAGGATGATACAGAAAGTTTGAGAGTGAGAGTGAGATTGCTAATGGGAGAGAGTGTGAGAGTGAGAGTGCGAATGGGAGAGAGTGTGAGAGTGTGTGAGAGAATCGGAGACAGAGTGAGAGAGTGAGATTGAGGATGGGAGAGAGAGTGTGAGATTGAGAGTGAGGATGGGAGAGAGTGTGTGAGGGTGAGAGTGACAGTGAGGACGGGTGAGAGCGTGTGAGAGTGAGAGTGAGGATGGGAGAGAGTGTGAGAGTGAGAGTGAGGATGGGAGAGAGAGTGTGAGAGTGAGAGTGAGGATGGGAGAAAGAGATTGAGAGTGAGAGTGCGGATGGGAGAGAGTGTGTGAGAGTGAGAGCGAGGATCGGAGAGAGAAGGTGAGAGTGAGAGTGTGGATGGGATAGAGACTGTGTGAATGAGAGTGAGGATTGGAGAGAGAGTGAGAAAGGGAGAGTGAGAGTGAGGATGGGAGAAAGAGATTGAGAGTGAGAGTGCTGATGGGAGAGAGAGTGAGAGTGTGAGTGAGGATGGGAGAGAGAGTGTGACAACGAGGATGGGAGAGAGAGTGTGAGAGGGACAGTGCAGATGGGAGAGAGAGTGTGAGAGTGAGAGTGAGGATGGGAGAGAGAGTGTGAGAGGGACAGTGAGGATGGGTGAGAGCGTGTGAGAGTGAGAGTGAGGATGGGAGAGAGTGTGAGAGTGAGAGTGAGGATGGGAGAGAGAGTGTGAGAGTGAGAGTGAGGATGGGAGAAAGAGATTGAGAGTGAGAGTGCGGATGGGAGAGAGTGTGTGAGAGTGAGAGCGAGGATCGGAGAGAGAAGGTGAGAGTGAGAGTGTGGATGGGATAGAGACTGTGTGAATGAGAGTGAGGATTGGAGAGAGAGTGAGAAAGGGAGAGTGAGAGTGAGGATGGGAGAAAGAGATTGAGAGTGAGAGTGCTGATGGGAGAGAGAGTGAGAGTGTGAGTGAGGATGGGAGAGAGAGTGTGACAACGAGGATGGGAGAGAGAGTGTGAGAGGGACAGTGCAGATGGGAGAGAGAGTGTGAGAGTGAGAGTGAGGATGGGAGAGAGAGTGTGAGAGGGACAGTGAGGATGGAAGAGAGAGTGTGAGAGTTAGAGTGAGGATGGGAGAGAGAGTGCGAGAGTGAGGATGGGAGAGAGTGTGCGAGAGTGAGAGTGAGGATGGGGGAGTGAGTGTGAGACTGAGAGTGAGGATGGGGGAGAGTGTGTGAGAGTGAGAGTGACAGTGAGGATGGGCGAGAGAGTGTGAGAGTGATGGGGAGGATGGGAGAGACTGTGAGAGTGAGAGTGAGGATGGGATAGAGTGTGGGAGAGTTAGAGTGAGGATGGGAGAAAGAGAGTGAGAGTGAGAGTGAGGATGGAAGAAAGAGTGTGAGAGTGAGAGTGAGAATCGGAGAATGAGGGTGAGAGTGAGAGTGAGGATGGGAAAGAGACTGTGAGAGTGAGAGTGAGGATGGGAGAGAGAGAGTGAGAGTGAGAGTGAGCATGGGATGAAGAGCGTGAGAGTGAGAGTGAGGATGGGAGAGAGAGTTTGAGAGTGAGAGTGAGATTGCTAATGGGAGAGAGTGTGAGAGTGAGAGTGCGAATGGGAGAGAGTGTGAGAGTGTGTGAGAGAATCGGAGACAGAGTGAGAGAGTGAGATTGAGGATGGGAGAGAGAGTGTGAGATTGAGAGTGAGGATGGGAGAGAGTGTGTGAGGGTGAGAGTGACAGTGAGGACGGGTGAGAGCGTGTGAGAGTGAGAGTGAGGATGGGAGAGAGTGTGAGAGTGTGAGAGTGACAGTGAGGAAGGGCGAGAAAGTGTGAGAGTTAGAGTGAGGAAGAGAGAGAGTGTGAGAGTGAGAGTGAGAATGAGAGAGAGTGTGAGAGTGTGAGTGAGGATGGGAGAGAGAGTGTGAGAGTGAGGATGGGAGAGAAAGTGTGAGAGGGACAGTGAGGATGGAAGAGAAAGTGTGAGAGTGAGACTGAGAATGGGAGAGGGATTGAGAGATTGAGGATGGGCGAGAGTGTGTGAGAGTGAGAGTGAGGATGGGGAGAGAGTGTGAGTGTGAGAGTGCGAATGGGAGAGAGTGTGAGAGTGTGAGAATGAGACTGAGGATGGGCGAGGGATTGTGAGATTGAGGATAGGCGAGAGTGTGTGAGAGTGAGAGTGAGGATGGGGGAGAGTGTGTGAGAGTGTGAGTGAGGATGGTGGAGAGAGTGTGAGAGTGAGGATGGGAGATAGAGTGTGAGAGGGACAGTGAGGATGGGCGAGAAAGTGTGAGAGAGAGTGAGGATCGGAGAGTGAGTGTGAGAGTGAGAGTGAGGATGGGAGAGAGACTGTGAGAGTGAGAGTGAGGATGGGAGAGAGAGTGTGAGAGTAAGAGTGAGCATGGGATGAAGAGCGTGAGAGTGAGAGTGAGGATGGGAGGGAGACTGAGAAAGGGAGAGTGAGAGTGAGGATGATCGAGAGAGTGTGAGAGTGAGAGTGAGGTTGGAAGAGAGAGTGTGAGAGTGAGAGTGAGGATGGGAGAAAGAGAGTGAGAGTGAGTGAGGATGGGAGAGAGAGTGTGAGAGAGAGTGAGGTTGGAAGAGAGAGTGTGAGAGTGAGAGTGAGGATGGGAGAAAGAGAGTGAGAGTGAGTGAGGATGGGAGAGAGAGTGTGAGAGAGAGTGAGGATCGGAGAGTGAGTGTGAGAGTGAGAGTGAGGATGGGAGAGAGACTGTGAGAGTGAGAGTGAGGATGGGAGAGAGAGTGTGAGAGTAAGAGTGAGCATGGGATGAAGAGCGTGAGAGTGAGAGTGAGGATGGGAGGGAGACTGAGAAAGGGAGAGTGAGAGTGAGGATGATCGAGAGAGTGTGAGAGTTAGAGTGAGATTGCAGATGGGAGAGAGTGTGAGAGTGAGAGTTCGAATGGGAGAGAGTATGAGAGTGAGAGTGAGGATGGGAGAGAGAGTGTGAGAGTGAGAGTGAGGATGGGAGAAAGAGATTGAGAGTGAGAGTGAGGATGGGAGAGAGAGTGTGAGAGTGAGAGTGAGGATGAGGAGAGAGTGTGAGAGTGAGAGTGAGGATGGGAGAGAGAGTGTTAGCGTGAGAGTGAGGATGGGAGAAAGAGAGTGAGATTGAGAGTAAGGATGAGAGAGACTGTGAGAGTGAGAGTGAGGATCGGAGAAGGAGTGTGAGAGTGAGAGTGAGGATGGGAGAGAGACTGTGAGAGTGAGAGTGAGGATGGGAGAGAGAGTGTGAGAGTGAGAGTGAGCATGGGATGAAGTGCGTGCGAGTGAGAGTGAGGATGGGAGCAAGAGTGTGAGGGTGAGAGTGAGGATGGGGGAGTGAGTGTGAGAGTGACAACGAGGATGGGAGAGAGAGTGTGAGAGTGACAGTGCAGATGGGAGAGAGAGTGTGAGAGTGAGAGTGAGGATGGGAGTGAGTGTGTGAGAGTGAGAGTGAGGATGGGAGAGAGAGTGTGAGAGGGACAGTGAGGATGGAAGAGAGAGTGTGAGAGTGAGAGTGAGGATGGGAGAGAGAGTGTGAGAGTGAGGATGGGAGAGAGTGTGTGAGAGTGAGAGTGAGGATGGGAGAGAGTGTGTGAGAGTGAGAGTGAGGAAGGGCGTGTGAGTGTGAGAATGAGAGTGAGGATGGGCGAGAGAATATGAGAGTGATAGGCAGGATGGCAGAGAGTGTGAGTGTGAGAGTGAGGATGGGAGAGAGAGTGGGAGTGTTAGAGTGAGGATGGGAGAAAGAGAGTGAGAGTGAGATTGAGGATGGGAGAAAGAGTGTGAGAGTGAGAGTGAGGATCGGAGAATGAGGGTGAGAGTGAGAGTGAGGATGGGAAAGAGACTGTGAGAGTGAGAGTGAGAATGGGAGAGAGAGAGTGAGAGTGAGATGAGCATGGGATGAAGAGCGTGAGAGTGAGAGTGAGGATGGGAGAGAGAGTGAGAAAGGAAGAGTGAGAGTGAGGATGATAGAGAGAGTTTGAGAGTGAGAGTGAGATTGCTAATGGGAGAGAGTGTGAGAGTGAGAGTGCGAATGGGAGAGAGTGTGAGAGTGTGTGAGAGAATCGGAGACAGAGTGAGAGAGTGAGATTGAGGATGGGAGAGAGTGTGAGATTGAGAGTGAGGATGGGAGAGAGTGTGTGAGGGTGAGTGTGACAGTGAGGACGGGTGAGAGCGTGTGAGAGTGAGAGTGAGGATGGGAGAGAGTGTGAGAGTGAGAGTGAGGATGGGAGAGAGAGTGTGAGAGTGAGAGTGAGGATGGGAGAAAGAGAGTGAGATTGAGAGTAAGGATGAGAGAGACTGTGAGAGTGAGAGTGAGGATCGGAGAAGGAGGGTGAGAGTGAGAGTGAGGATGGGAGAGAGACTGTGATAGTGAGAGTGAGGATGGGAGAGAGAGTGTGAGATTGAGAGTGAGCATGGGATGAAGTGCGTGCGAGTGAGAGTGAGAATGGGAGCAAGAGTGTGAGGGTGAGAGTGAGGATGGGGGAGTGAGTGTGAGAGTGACAACGAGGATGGGAGAGAGAGTGTGAGAGTGACAGTGCAGATGGGAGAGAGAGTGTGAGAGTGAGAGTGAGGATGGGAGCGAGTGTGTGAGAGTGAGAGTGAGGATGGGAGAGAGAGTGTGAGAGGGACAGTGAGGATGGAAGAGAGAGTGTGAGAGTGAGAGTGAGGATGGGGGAGAGAGTGTGAGAGTGAGGATGGGAGAGAGGGTGTGAGAGTGAGGATGGGAGAGAGTGTGTGAGAGTGAGAGTGAGGATGGGGGAGTGAGTGTGAGAATGAGAGCGAGGATGGGCGAGAGAATATGAGAGTGATAGGCAGGATGGCAGAGAGTGTGAGTGTGAGAGTGAGGATGGGAGAGAGAGTGGGAGAGTTAGAGTGAGGATGGGAGAAAGAGAGTGAGAGTGAGATTGAGGATGGGAGAAAGAGTGTGAGAGTGAGAGTGAGGATCGGAGAATGAGGGTGAGAGTGAGAGTGAGGATGGGAAAGAGACTATGAGAGTGAGAGTGAGAATGGGAGAGAGAGAGTGAGAGTGAGAGTGAGCATGGGATGAAGAGCGTGAGAGTGAGAGTGAGAATGAGAGAGAGAGTGAGAGTGTGAGTGAGGATGGGAGAGAGAGTGTGAGAGTGAGAGTGAGGATGGGAGAAAGAGATTGAGAGTGAGAGTGAGGATGGGAGAGAGAGTGTTAGAGTGAGAGTGAGGATGGGAGAAAGAGAGTGAGATTGAGAGTAAGGATGAGAGAGACTGTGAGAGTGAGAGTGAGGATCGTTGAAGGAGGATGAGAGTGAGAGTGAGGATGGGAGTGAGAGTGTGAGAGTGAGAGTGAGCATGGGATGAAGTGCGTGCGAGTGAGAGTGAGGATGGGAGCAAGAGTGTGAGGGTGAGAGTGAGGATGGGGGAGTGAGTGTGAGAGTGACAACGAGGATGGGAGAGAGCGTGTGAGAGTGACAGTGTAGATGGGAGAGAGAGTGTGAGAGTGAGAATGAGGATGGGAGTGAGTGTGTGAGAGTGAGAGTGAGGATGGGAGAGAGAGTGTGAGAGGGACAGTGAGGATGGAAGAGAGAGTGTGAGAGTGAGAGTGAGGATGGGAGAGAGAGTGTGAGAGTGAGGATGGGAGAGAGTGTGTGAGAGTGAGAGTGAGGATGGGAGAGAGTGTGTGAGAGTGAGGATGGGGGAGTGAGTGTGAGAATGAGAGTGAGGATGGGCGAGAGAATGTGAGAGTGATAGGCAGGATGGCAGAGAGTGTGAGTGTGAGAGTGAGGATGGGAGAGAGAGTGGGAGAGTTAGAGTGAGGATGGGAGAAAGAGAGTGAGAGTGAGATTGAGGATGGGAGAAAGAGTGTGAGAGTGAGAGTGAGGATCGGAGAATGAGGGTGAGTGAGAGTGATGACGGGAAAGAGACTGTGAGAGTGAGAGTGAGAATGGGAGAGAGAGAGTGAGAGTGAGAGTGAGCATGGGATGAAGAGCGTGAGAGTGAGAGTCAGGATGGGAGAAAAGGTGAGAAAGGAAGAGTGAGAGTGAGGACGATACAGAAAGTTTGAGAGTGAGAGTGAGATTGCTAATGGGAGAGAGTGTGAGAGTGAGAGTGCGAATGGGAGAGAGTGTGAGAGTGTGTGAGAGAATCGGAGACAGAGTGAGAGAGTGAGATTGAGGATGGGAGAGAGAGTGTGAGATTGAGAGTGAGGATGGGAGAGAGTGTGTGAGGGTGAGAGTGACAGTGAGGACGGGTGAGAGCGTGTGAGAGTGAGAGTGAGGATGGGAGAGAGTGTGAGAGTGAGAGTGAGGATGGGAGAGAGAGTGTGAGAGTGAGAGTGAGGATGGGAGAAAGAGATTGAGAGTGAGAGTGCGGATGGGAGAGAGTGTGTGAGAGTGAGAGCGAGGATCGGAGAGAGAAGGTGAGAGTGAGAGTGTGGATGGGATAGAGACTGTGTGAGTGAGAGTGAGGATTGGAGAGAGAGTGAGAAAGGGAGAGTGAGAGTGAGGATGGGAGAAAGAGATTGAGAGTGAGAGTGCTGATGGGAGAGAGAGTGAGAGTGTGAGTGAGGATGGGAGAGAGAGTGTGACAACGAGGATGGGAGAGAGAGTGTGAGAGGGACAGTGCAGATGGGAGAGAGAGTGTGAGAGTGAGAGTGAGGATGGGAGAGAGAGTGTGAGAGGGACAGTGAGGATGGGTGAGAGCGTGTGAGAGTGAGAGTGAGGATGGGAGAGAGTGTGAGAGTGAGAGTGAGGATGGGAGAGAGAGTGTGAGAGTGAGAGTGAGGATGGGAGAAAGAGATTGAGAGTGAGAGTGCGGATGGGAGAGAGTGTGTGAGAGTGAGAGCGAGGATCGGAGAGAGAAGGTGAGAGTGAGAGTGTGGATGGGATAGAGACTGTATGAGTGAGAGTGAGGATTGGAGAGAGAGTGAGAAAGGGAGAGTGAGAGTGAGGATGGGAGAAAGAGAGTGAGAGTGAGAGTGCTGATGGGAGAGAGAGTGAGAGTGTGAGTGAGGATGGGAGAGAGAGTGTGACAACGAGGATGGGAGAGAGAGTGTGAGAGGGACAGTGCAGATGGGAGAGAGAGTGTGAGAGTGAGAGTGAGGATGGGAGAGAGAGTGTGAGAGGGACAGTGAGGATGGAAGAGAGAGTGTGAGAGTTAGAGTGAGGATGGGAGAGAGAGTGCGAGAGTGAGGATGGGAGAGAGTGTGCGAGAGTGAGAGTGAGGATGGGGGAGTGAGTGTGAGAATGAGAGTGAGGATGGGAGAGAGTGTGTGAGAGTGAGAGTGACAGTGAGGATGGGCGAGAGAGTGTGAGAGTGATGGGGAGGATGGGAGAGACTGTGAGAGTGAGAGTGAGGATGGGATAGAGTGTGGGAGAGTTAGAGTGAGGATGGGAGAAAGAGAGTGAGAGTGAGAGTGAGGATGGGAAAGAGACTGTGAGAGTGAGAGTGAGGATGGGAGAGAGAGAGTGAGAGTGAGAGTGAGCATGGGATGAAGAGCGTGAGAGTGAGAGTGAGGATGGGAGAGAGAGTTTGAGAGTGAGAGTGAGATTGCTAATGGGAGAGAGTGTGAGAGTGAGAGTGCGAATGGGAGAGAGTGTGAGAGTGTGTGAGAGAATCGGAGACAGAGTGAGAGAGTGAGATTGAGGATGGGAGAGAGAGTGTGAGATTGAGAGTGAGGATGGGAGAGAGTGTGTGAGGGTGAGAGTGACAGTGAGGACGGGTGAGAGCGTGTGAGAGTGAGAGTGAGGATGGGAGAGAGTGTGAGAGTGACAGTGAGGAAGGGCGAGAAAGTGTGAGAGTTAGAGTGAGGAAGAGAGAGAGTGTGAGAGTGAGAGTGAGAATGAGAGAGAGTGTGAGAGTGTGAGTGAGGATGGGAGAGAGAGTGTGAGAGTGAGGATGGGAGAGAAAGTGTGAGAGGGACAGTGAGGATGGAAGAGAAAGTGTGAGAGTGAGACTGAGGATGGGAGAGGGATTGAGAGATTGAGGATGGGCGAGAGTGTGTGAGAGTGAGAGTGAGGATGGGGAGAGAGTGTGAGTGTGAGAGTGCGAATGGGAGAGAGTGTGAGAGTGTGAGAATGAGACTGAGGATGGGCGAGGGATTGTGAGATTGAGGATAGGCGAGAGTGTGTGAGAGTGAGAGTGAGGATGGGGGAGAGTGTGTGAGAGTGTGAGTGAGGATGGTGGAGAGAGTGTGAGAGTGAGGATGGGAGATAGAGTGTGAGAGGGACAGTGAGGATGGGCGAGAAAGTGTGAGTGTTAGAGTGAGGATGAGAGAGAGTGTGAGAGTGAGAGTGAGGTTGGAAGAGAGAGTGTGAGAGTGAGAGTGAGGATGGGAGAAAGAGAGTGAGAGTGAGTGAGGATGGGAGAGAGAGTGTGAGAGAGAGTGAGGATCGGAGAGTGAGTGTGAGAGTGAGAGTGAGGATGGGAGAGAGACTGTGAGAGTGAGAGTGAGGATGGGAGAGAGAGTGTGAGAGTGAGAGTGAGCATGGGATGAAGAGCGTTTGAGTGAGAGTGAGGATGGGAGGGAGACTGAGAAAGGGAGAGTGAGAGTGAGGATGATCGAGAGAGTGTGAGAGTGAGGATGGGAGAGAGTGTGTGAGAGTGAGAGTGAGGATGGGAGAGAGTGTGTGAGAGTGAGAGTGAGGAAGGGCGTGTGAGTGTGAGAATGAGAGTGAGGATGGGCGAGAGAATATGAGAGTGATAGGCAGGATGGCAGAGAGTGTGAGTGTGAGAGTGAGGATGGGAGAGAGAGTGGGAGTGTTAGAGTGAGGATGGGAGAAAGAGAGTGAGAGTGAGATTGAGGATGGGAGAAAGAGTGTGAGAGTGAGAGTGAGGATCGGAGAATGAGGGTGAGAGTGAGAGTGAGGATGGGAAAGAGACTGTGAGAGTGAGAGTGAGAATGGGAGAGAGAGAGTGAGAGTGAGAGTGAGCATGGGATGAAGAGCGTGAGAGTGAGAGTCAGGATGGGAGAGAGAGTGAGAAAGGAAGAGTGAGAGTGAGGATGATAGAGAGAGTTTGAGAGTGAGAGTGAGATTGCTAATGGGAGAGAGTGTGAGAGTGAGAGTGCGAATGGGAGAGAGTGTGAGAGTGTGTGAGAGAATCGGAGACAGAGTGAGAGAGTGAGATTGAGGATGGGAGAGAGTGTGAGATTGAGAGTGAGGATGGGAGAGAGTGTGTGAGGGTGAGCGTGACAGTGAGGACGGGTGAGAGCGTGTGAGAGTGAGAGTGAGGATGGGAGAGAGTGTGAGAGTGAGAGTGAGAATGGGAGAGAGAGTGTGAGAGTGAGAGTGAGGATGGGAGAAAGAGATTGAGAGTGAGAGTGCGGATGGGAGAGAGAGTGTGAGAGTGAGAGCGAGGATCGGAGAGAGAGAAGGTGAGAGTGAGAGTGTGGATGGGATAGTGACTGTGTGAGTGAGAGTGAGGATTGGAGAGAGAGTGTGAGAGTGAGAGTGATAATGGGATGAAGAGCGTGAGAGTGAGAGTGAGGATGGGATAGAGAGTGAGAAAGGGAGAGTGAGAGTGAGGATGGGAGAAAGAGATTGAGAGTGAGAGTGCGGATGGGAGAGAGAGTGAGAGTGTGAGTGAGGATGGGAGAGAGAGTGTGACAACGAGGATGGGAGAGAGAGTGTGAGAGTGACAGTGCAGATGGGAGAGAGAGTGTGAGAGTGAGAGTGAGGATGGGAGAGAGATTGTGAGAGGGACAGTGAGGATGGAAGAGAGAGTGTGAGAGTTAGGGTGAGGATGGGAGAGAGAGTGTGAGAGTGAGGATGGGAGAGAGTGTGCGAGAGTGAGAGTGAGGACGGGGGAGTGAGTGTGAGAATGAGAGTGAGGATGGGAGAGAGTGTGTGAGAGTGAGAGTGACAGTGAGGATGGGCGAGAGAGTGTGAGAGTGATGGGGAGGATGGGAGAGACTGTGAGAGTGAGAGTGAGGATGGGATAGAGTGTGGGAGAGTTAGTGTGAGGATGGGAGAAAGAGAGTGAGAGTGAGAGTGAGGATGGAAGAAAGAGTGTGAGAGTGAGAGTGAGAATCGGAGAATGAGGGTGAGAGTGAGAGTGAGGATGGGAAAGAGTCTGTGAGAGTGAGAGTGAGGATGGGAGAGAGAGAGTGAGAGTGAGAGTGAGCATGGGATGAAGAGCGTGAGAGTGAGAGTGAGGATGGGAGAGAGAGTGAGAAAGGAAGAGTGAGAGTGAGGATGATAGAGAGAGTTTGAGAGTGAGAGTGAGATTGCTAATGGGAGAGAGTGTGAGAGTGAGAGTGCGAATGGGAGAGAGTGTGAGAGTGTGTGAGAGAATCGGAGACAGAGTGATAGAGTGAGATTGAGGATGGGAGAGAGTGTGAGATTGAGAGTGAGGATGGGAGAGAGTGTGTGAGGGTGAGAGTGACAGTGAGGACGGGTGAGAGCGTGTGAGAGTGAGAGTGAGGATGGGAGAGAATGTGAGAGTGAGAGTGAGGATGGGAGAGAGAGTGTGAGAGTGAGAGTGAGGATGGGAGAAAGAGATTGAGAGTGAGAGTGCGGATGGGAGAGAGTGTGAGAGTGAGAGCGAGGATCGGAGAGAGAAGGTGAGAGTGAGAGTGTGGATGGGATAGAGACTGTGTGAGTGAGAGTGAGGATTGGAGAGAGAGTGTGAGAGTGAGAGTGAGCATGGGATGAAGAGCGTGAGAGTGAGAGTGAGGATGGGATAGAGAGTGAGAAAGGGAGAGTGAGAGTGAGGATGGGAGAAAGAGATTGAGAGTGAGAGTGCGGATGGGAGAGAGAGAGTGAGAGTGTGAGTGAGGATGGGAGAGAGAGTGTGACATCGAGGATGGGAGAGAGAGTGTGAGAGTGACAGTGCAGATGGGAGAGAGAGTGTGAGAGTGAGAGTGAGGATGGGAGTGAGTGTGTGAGAGTGAGAGTGAGGATGGGAGAGAGAGTGTGAGAGGGACAGTGAGGATGGAAGAGAGAGTGTGAGAGTTAGAGTGAGGATGGGAGAGAGAGTGTGAGAGTGAGGATGGGAGAGCGTGTGCGAGAGTGAGAGTGAGGATGGGGGAGTGAGTGTGAGAATGAGAGTGAGGATGGGAGAGAGTGTGTGAGAGTGAGAGTGACAGTGAGGATGGGCAAGAGAGTGTGAGAGTGATAGGGAGGATGGGAGAGACTGTGAGAGTGAGAGTGAGGATGGGATAGAGTGTGGGAGAGTTAGTGTGAGGATGGGAGAAAGAGAATGCGAGTGAGAGTGAGGATGGAAGAAAGAGTGTGAGAGTGAGAGTGAGAATCGGAGAATGAGGGTGAGAGTGAGAGTGAGGATGGGAAAGAGTCTGTGAGAGTGAGAGTGAGGATGGGAGAGAGTGTGTGAGGGTGAGAGTGACATTGAGGATTGGTCAGAGCGTGTGAGAGTGAGAGTGAGGATGGGAGAGAGTGTGAGAGTGAGAATGAGGATGGGAGAAAGAGATTGAGAGTGAGAGTGAGAATGGGAGAGAGAGTGTGAGAGTGAGATTGAGGATCGGAGTGACAGGGTGAGAGTGAGAGTGAGGATGGGAGAGAGACTGTGAGAGTGAGAGTGAGGAAGGGAGAGAGAGTGTGAGAGTGATAGTGAGCATGGGATGAAAAGCGTGAGAGTTAGAGTGAGGATGGGAGAGAGTGTGTGAGGGTGAGAGTGACAGTGAGGATGGGCGAGAGAGTGTGAGAGTGAGAGTGAGGATGGGAGAGAGAGTGAGAAAGGGAGAGTGAGAGTGAGGATGATAGAGAGTATGAGAGTGAGAGTGAGATTGCGGATGGAAGAGAGTGTGAGAGTGAGAGTTCGAATGGGAGAGAGTGTGAGAGTGTGAGTGAGAATCTGAGACAGAGTGAGAGAGTGAGAGTGAGGATGGGAGAGAGAGTGTGAGATTGAGAGTGAGGATGGGAGAGAGTGTGTGAGGGTGAGAGTGACAGTGAGGATGGGCGAGAGAGTGTGAGAGTGAGAGTGAGGATGGGAGAGAGTATGAGAGTGAGAGTGAGGATGGGAGAGAGAGAGTGAGAGTGAGAGTGAGGATGGGAGAAAGAGATTGAGAGTGAGAGTGCGGATGGGAGAGACAGTGTGAGAGTGAGAGCGAGGATCGGAGAGAGAAGGTGAGAGTGAGAGTGAGGATGGGGGAGAGATTGTGTGAGTGAGAATGAGGATTGGAGAGAGAGAGTGAGAGTGAGAGTGAGCATGGGATGAAGAGCGTGAGAGTGAGAGTGAGGATGGGAGAGAGAGTGTGAGAGTGAGAGTGAGGATGGAAGAGTGAGTGTGAGAGTGACAGCGAGGATGGGAGAGAGTGTGAGAGTGAGAGTGAGGATGAGGAGAGAGAGTGTGAGAGTGACAGTGAGGATGGGTGAGAAAGTGTGAGAGTGTGAGTGAGGATGGGAGAGAGATTGTGTGAGTGAGAGTGAGGATTGGAGAGAGAGTGTGAGAGTGAGAGTGAGCATGGGATGAAGAGCGTGAGAGTGAGAGTGAGGATGGGAGAGAGAGTGCGAGAGTGAGAGTGAGGATCAGGGAGAGTGTGAGCGTGAGAGTGAGGATGGGCGAGTGAGAGTGAGGATAGGAGAGAGAATGTGAGAGTGAGAGTGAGCATAGGATGAAGAGTGTGAGAGTGAGAGTGAGGATGGGAGAGAGAGTGTGAGAGTGTGAGTGCGGATGGGAGAGAGAGTGTGAGAGTGAGAGTGAGGATGGGAGAGAGTGTGTGAGAGTGAGAGTGAGGATGGGAGAGAGAGTGTGAGAGGGACAGTGAGGTTGGACGAGAGAGTGTGAGAGTGAGAGTGAGGATGGGAGAGAGAGTGTGAGAGTGAGAGTGAGAATGAGAGAGAGTGAGAGTGTGAGTGAGGATGGGAGAGAGAGTGTGAGAGTGAGGATGGGAGAGAAAGTGTGAGAGGGACAGTGAGGATGGAAGAGTGAGTGTGAGAGTGAGACTGAGGATGGGAGAGGGATTGTGAGAGTTAGGATGGGTGAGAGTGTGTGAGAGTGAGAGTGAGGATGAGGGAGAGAGTGTGAGAGTGAGAGTGCGAATGGGAGAGTGTGTGAGAGTGTGAGAGTGACAGTGAGGTTGGGCGAGAAAGTGTGATTATTAGAGTGAGGATGAGAGAGAGTGTGAGTGTGAGAGTGAGGATGGGAGAGAGAGGGTGAGAGTGAGAGTGAGGATGGGAGAAAGAGAGTGAGAGTGAGAGTGAGGATGGGAGAGAGAGTGTGAGAGAGAGTGAGGATCGGAGACTGAGGGTGAGAGTGAGAGTGAGGATGGGAGAGAGACTGTGAGAGTGAGAGTGAGGATAGGAGAGAGAGTGTGAGAGTGAGAGTGAGCATGGGATGAAGAGAGTGAGGATGGGAGGGAGTGTGAGAAAGGGAGAGTGAGAGTGAGGATGATAGAGAGAGTGTGAGAGTGAGAGTGAGATTGCGGATGGGAGAGAGTGTGAGAGTGAGAGTTCGAATGGGAGAGAGTGTGAGAGTGTGAGTGAGGATGCGAGAAAGAGATTGAGAGTGAGAGTGAGGATGGGAGAGAGAGTGTGAGAGTGAGACTGAGGATGGGATGAAGAGCGTGAGAGTGAGAGTGAGGATGGGAGAGAGACTGTCTGAGTGAGAGTGAGGATGGGAGAGAGAGTGTGAGAGTGAGAGTGAGGATGGGATGAAGAGCGTGAGAGTGAGAGTGAGGATGGGAGAGAGAGTGTGAGAGTAAGAGTGAGAGTGGAAGAGTGAGTGTGAGAGTGACAGCGAGGATGGGAGAGAGAGTGTGAGAGTGAGAGTGAGGATGGGAGAGAGAGTGTGAGAGTGAGAGTGAGGATGGTAGAAAGAGAGTGAGAGTGAGAGTGAGGATTGGAGAGAGAGTGTGAGAGTGAGAGTGAGGATTGGAGAGAGAGTGTGACAGTGAGAGTGAGGATGGGAGAGAGACTGTGAGAGAAAGAGTGAGGATGGGAGAGAGAGTGTGAGAGTGAGAGTGAGCATGGGATGAAGTGCGTGCGAGTGAGAGTGAGGATGGGAGAGAGAGTGGGAGGGTGAGAGAGAGGATCAGAGAGAGTGTGAGCGTGAGAGTGAGGATGGGCGAGTGAGAGTGAGGATAGGAGAGAGAATGTGAGAGTGAGAGTGAGCATAGGATGAAGAGCGTGAGAGTGTGAGTGAGGATGGGAGAGAGAGTGTGAGAGTGAGAGTGCGGATGGGAGAGAGAGTGTGAGAGTGAGAGTGAGGATGGGAGAGAGTGTGTGAGAGTGAGAGTGAGGATGGGAGAGAGAGTGTGAGAGGGACAGTGAGGTTGGACGAGAGAGTGTGAGAGTGAGAGTGAGGATGGGAGAGAGAGTGTGAGAGTGAGAGTGAGAATGAGAGAGAGAGTGAGAGTGTGAGTGAGGATGGGAGAGAGAGTGTGAGAGTGAGGATGGGAGAGAAAGTGTGAGAGGGACAGTGAGCATGGAAGAGTGAGTGTGAGAGTGAGACTGAGGATGGGAGAGGGATTGTGAGAGTGAGAATGGGTGAGAGTGTGTGAGAGTGAGAGTGAGGATGAGGGAGAGAGTGTGAGAGTGAGAGTGCGAATGGGAGAGTGTGTGAGAGTGTGAGAGTGACAGTGAGGATGGGCGAGAAAGTGTGAGTATTAGAGTGAGGATGAGAGAGAGTGTGAGTGTGAGAGTGAGGATGGGAGAGAGAGGGTGAGAGTGAGAGTGAGGATGGGAGAAAGAGAGTGAGAGTGAGAGTGAGGATGGGAGAGAGAGTGTGAGAGAGAGTGAGGATCGGAGACTGAGGGTGAGAGTGAGAGTGAGGATGGGAGAGAGACTGTGAGAGTGAGAGTGAGGATAGGAGAGAGAGTGTGAGAGTGAGAGTGAGGATGGTAGAAAGAGAGTGAGAGTGAGAGTGAGGATTGGAGAGAGAGTGTGAGAGTGAGAGTGAGCATGGGATGAAGTGCGTGCGAGTGAGAGTGAGGATGGGAGAGAGAGTGTGAGGGTGAGAGTGAGGATGGGAGAGTGAGTGTGAGAGGGACAACGAGGATGGGAGAGAGAGTGTGAGAGTGAGAGTGCGGATGGTAGAGAGAGTTTGAGAGTGAGAGTGAGGATGGGAGTGAGTGTGTGAGAGTGAGAGTGAGGATGGGAGAGAGAGTGTGAGAGGGACAGTGAGGGTGGAAGGGAGAGTGTGAGAGTGAGGATGGGAGAGAGAGTGTGAGAGTGAGGATGGGAGAGAGTGTGTGAGAGTGAGAGTGAGGATGGGGGAGTGAGTGTGAGAATGAGAGTGTGGATGGGAGAGAGTGTGTGTGAGTGAGAGTGACAGTGAGGATGGGCGAGAGACTGTGAGAGTGATTGTGAGGATGGGAGTGAGTGTGAGAGTGAGAGTGAGGATGGGAGAGAGAGTGGGAGAGTTAGAGTGAGGATGGGAGAAAGAGAGTGAGAGTGAGAGTGAGGATGGGAGAAAGAGTGTGAGAGTGAGAGTTAGGATCGGAGAATGAGGGTAAGAGTGAGTGTGAGGATGGGAAAGAGACTGTGAGAGTGAGAGTGAGGATGGGAGAGAAAGAGTGAGAGTGAGACTGAGAGTGAGCATGGGATGAAGAGTGGGAGAGTGAGAGTGAGGATGGGAGAGAGAGTGAGAGTGTGAGTGAGATTCGGAGACAGAGTGAGAGAGTGAGATTGAGGATGGGAGAGAGAGTGTGAGATTGAGATGAGGATGGGAGAGAGTGTGTGAGGGTGAGAGTGACAGTGAGGATGGGTGAGAGCGTGTGAGAGTGAGAGTGAGGATGGGAGAGAGTGTGAGAGTGAGAGTGAGGATGAGAGAGAGAGTGTGAGAGTGAGAGTGAGGATGGGAGAAAGAGATTGAGAGTGAGAGTGAGGATGGGAGAGAGAGTGTGAGAGTGAGATGGAGGATCGGAGAGACAGGGTGAGAGTGAGAGTGAGGATGGGAGAGAGAGTGTCAGAGTGAGAGTGAGGATGGGAGAGAGAGAGTGAGAGTGAGACTGAGAGTGAGCATGGGATGAAGAGCGTGAGAGTGAGAGTGAGGATGGGAGAGAGTGAGAAAGGGAGAGTGAGAGTGAGGATGATAGAGAGAGTGTGAGAGTGAGAGTGAGTTTGCTAATGGGAGAGAGTGTGAGAGTGAGAGTGCGAATGGGAGAGAGTGTGAGAGTGTGAGTGAGAATCGGAGACAGAGTGAGAGAGTGAGATTGAGGATGGGAGAGAAAGTGTGAGATTGAGAGTGAGGATGGAAGAGAGTGTGTGAGGATGAGAGTGACAGTGAGCTTGAGCGAGAGCGTGTGAGAGTGAGAGTGAGGATGGGAGAGAGTGTGAGAGTGAGAGTGAGGATGAGAGAGAGAGTGTGAGAGTGAGAGTGAGGATGGGAGAAAGTGATTGAGAGTGAGAGTGAGGATGGGAGAGACAGTGTGAGAGTGAGAGTAAGGATCGGAGAGAGAGGGTGAGAGTGAGAGTGAGGATGGGAGAGAGACTATGAGAGTGATAGTGAGCATGGGATGAAGAGCGTGAGAGTGAGAGTGAGGTTGGGAGAGAGTATGTGAGGGTGAGAGTGACAGTGAGGATGGGAGAGAGAGTGTGAGAGTGAGAGTGAGGATAGGAGAGAGAGTGAGAAAGGGAGAGTGAGAGTGAGGATGATAGAGAGAGTGTGAGAGTGAGAGTGAGATTGCGGATGGAAGTGAGTGTGAGAGTGAGAGTTCGAATGGGAGAGAGTGTGAGAGTGTGAGTGAGAATCTGAGACAGAGTGAGAGAGTGAGAGTGAGGAGGGGAGAGAGTATGAGAGTGAGAGTGAGGATGGGAGAGACAGTGTGATAGTGAGAGTGAGGATGTGAGAAAGAGATTGAGAGTGAGAGTGCGGATGGGAGAGAGAGTGTGAGAGTGAGAGCAAGGATCGGAGAGAGAAGGTGAGAGTGAGAGTGAGGATGGGAGAGAGACTGTGTGAGTGAGAGTGAGGATTGGAGAGAGAGTGTGAGAGTGAGAGTGAGCATGGGATGAAGAGCGTGAGACTGAGAGTGAGGATGGGAGAGAGAGTGTGAGAGTGTCTGTGAGGATGTGCGAGAAAGTGTGAGAGTGAGAGTGAGGATGGGAGAAAGAGAGAGAGAGTGAGAGTGAGGGTGGGAGAGAGAGTGTGAGAGTGAGAGTAAGGATCGGAGAGAGAGGGTGAGAGTGAGGATCGGAGAGAGACTGTGAGAGTGAGAGTGAGGATGGGAGAGAGAATGTGAGAGTGAGAGTGAGCATGGGATGAAGAGCGTGAGAGTGAGAGTGAGGATCGGAGAGAGAGTGTGAGAGAGACAGTGAGCATGGGATGAAGTGCGTGCGAGTGAGAGTGAGGATGGGAGCGAGAGTGTGAGGGTGAGAGTGAGGATGGGGGATTGAGAGTGAGAGTGACAACGAGGATGGGAGAGAGAGTGTGAGAGTGAGAGTGCGGATGGGAGAGAGAGTGTGAGAGTAAGAGTGAGGATGGGAGAGAGTGTGTGAGTGTGAGAGTGAGGATGGGAGAGAGAGTGTGAGAGGGACAGTGAGAATGGAAGAGAGAGTGTGAGAGTGAGAGTGAGGATGGTAGAGAGAGTGTGAGAGTGAGGATGGGAGAGACTGTGTGAGAGTGAGAGTGAGGATGGGGGAGTGAATGTGAGAATGAGAGTGAGGATGGGAGAGAGTGTGTGAGAGTGAGAGTGACAGTGAGGATGGGCTTGAGAGTGTGAGAGTGAGAGTGAGGATGGGAGAGAATGTGAGAGTGAGAGTGAGGATTGGAGAGAGAGTGTGAGAGTTAGAGTGAGGATGGGAGAAAGAGAGTGAGAGTGAGAGTGAGGATGGGAGAGAGACTGTGAGAGTGCGAGTGAGGATGGGAGAGAGAGAATGAGAGTGAGAGTGAGCATGGGATGAAGAGCGTGAGAGTGAGAGTGAGGATGGGAGAGTGAGTGAGAAAGGGAGATTGAGAGTGAGGATGATAGAGAGAGTGTAAGAGTGAGAGTGAGATTGCGGATGGGAGAGAGTGTGAGAGTGCGAGTGCGAATGGGTGAGAGTGTGAGAGTGTGAGTGAGAATCGGAGACAGAGTGAGAGAGTGAGAGTGTGGATGGGAGAGAGAGTGTGAGATTGTGAGTGAGGATGGGAGAGAGTGTGTGAGGGTGAGAGTGACAGTGAGATTTGGTGAGAGAGTGTGAGATTGAGAGTGAGGATGGGAGAGAATGTGAGAGTGAGAGTGAGGATGGGAGAGAGAGTATGAGAGTGAGAGTGAGGATGGGAGAAAGAGAGTGAGAGTGAGAGTGAGGATGGGAGAGAGACTGTGAGAGTGCGAGTGAGGATGGGGGAGAGAGAGAATGAGAGTGAGAGTGAGCATGGGATGAAGAGCGTGAGAGTGAGAGTGAGGATGGGAGAGAGAGTGAGAAAGGGAGATTGAGAGTGAGGATGATAGAGAGAGTGTGAGAGTGAGAGTGAGATTGCGGATGGGAGAGAGTGTGAGAGTGCGAGTGCGAATGGGTGAGATTGTGAGAGTGTGAGTGAGAATCGGAGACAGAGTGAGAGAGTGAGAGTGTGGATGGGAGAGAGAGTGTGAGATTGTGAGTGAGGATCGGAGAGAGTGTGTGAGGGTGAGAGTGACAGTGAGGATTGGTGAGAGAGTGTGAGATTGAGAGTGAGGATGGGAGAGAATGTGAGAGTGAGAGTGAGGATGGGAGAGAGTGTATGAGAGTAAGAGTGAGGATGGGAGAAAGAGATTGAGAGTGAGAGTGAGGATGGGAGAGAGAGTGTGAGAGTGAGAGTGAGGATCGGAGAGAGAGTGTTAGAGTGAGAGTGAGGATGGGAGAGAGACTGTGAGAGTGAGAGTGAGGATGGGAGAGAGAGTGTGAGGGTGAGAGTGAGGATGGGAGAGTGAGTGTGAGAGTGACAGCGAGCTTGGGAGAGAGTGTGAGTGTGAGAGTGAGGATGAGGAGAGAGTGTGTGAGAGTGACAGTGAGGATGGGCGAGAGAGAGTGAGAGTGAGAGTGTAGATGGGAGAGAGTGTGAGAGTGAGAGTGAGGATGGGAGAGAGTGTGAGAGTGAGAGTGAGGATGGGAGAAAGAGAGTGAGAGTGCGGATGGGAGAGAGAGTGTGAGAGTGAGGATCGGAGAGAGTGGGTGAAAGTGAGAGTGAGGATGGGAGAGAGACTGTGAGAGTGAGAGTGAGGATGGGAGACAGAGTGTGAGAGTGTGAGTGAGCATGGGATGAAGAGCGTGAGAGTGAGGATGGGAGAGAGATGTGCGGGTGAGAGTGAGGATTGGAGAGAGTGTGAGGGTGAGAGTGAGGATGGGAGAGAGACTGTGAGTGTGAGAGTGAGGATGGTAGAGAGAGTGTGAGAGTGAGAGTGAGCATGGGATGAAGAGCGTGAAAGTGAGAGTGAGGATGGGAGAGAGAGTGTGAGGGTGAGAGTGAGGATGGGAGAGAGTGTGAGAGTGAGAGTGAGGATGGGAGAGAGTGTGAGAGTGAGAGTGAGGATGAGAGATAGAGTGTGAGAGTGAGAGTGAGGATGGGAGAAAGAGAGTGAGAGTGAGGATGGGAGAGAGAGTGTGAGAGTGAGAGTGAGAATGGGGGAGAGAGTGCGAGAGTGAGAGTGAGGATGGGAGAGAGAGTGTGAGGGTGAGAGTGAGGATGGGAGGCAGACTGTGAGTGTGAGAGTGAGGATGGGCGAGAGAGTTTGAGAGTGAGTGAGAATGGGGGGAGAGTGAGAGAGTGAGAGCGAGGATGGGAGAGAGAGTGTGATAGTATGAGTGAGCATGAGGGTGGGAGAGAAAGTTTGAGTGAGAATGAGGATCGGAGAGAAAGTGTGAGAGTGAGAGTGAGAGTGAGAATGGGAGAGAGTATGTGAGTTAGAGTGAGAGTGAGGATGGGAGGGTGAGTGTGAGAGTGAGAGTGAGGATGGGAGAGAGTGTGAGAGTGAGAGTGAGATAGAGGATGGGTGAGAGAGTGTGAGAGTGAGAGTGAGAATGAGAGAGAGATTGAGAGTGTGAGTGAGGAAGGGAGAGAGAGTGTGAGAGTGAGGATGGTAGAGAAAGTGTGAGAGGGACAGTGAGGATGGGCTTGAGAGTGTGAGAGTGAGAGTGAGGATGGGAGAGAATGTGAGAGTGAGAGTGAGGATTGGAGAGAGAGTGTGAGAGTTAGAGTGAGGATGGGAGAAAGAGAGTGAGAGTGAGAGTGAGGATGGGAGAGAGACTGTGAGAGTGCGAGTGAGGATGGGAGAGAGAGAATGAGAGTGAGAGTGAGCATGGGATGAAGAGCGTGAGAGTGAGAGTGAGGATGGGAGAGTGAGTGAGAAAGGGAGATTGAGAGTGAGGATGATAGAGAGAGTGTAAGAGTGAGAGTGAGATTGCGGATGGGAGAGAGTGTGAGAGTGCGAGTGCGAATGGGTGAGAGTGTGAGAGTGTGAGTGAGAATCGGAGACAGAGTGAGAGAGTGAGAGTGTGGATGGGAGAGAGAGTGTGAGATTGTGAGTGAGGATGGGAGAGAGTGTGTGAGGGTGAGAGTGACAGTGAGATTTGGTGAGAGAGTGTGAGATTGAGAGTGAGGATGGGAGAGAATGTGAGAGTGAGAGTGAGGATGGGAGAGAGAGTATGAGAGTGAGAGTGAGGATGGGAGAAAGAGAGTGAGAGTGAGAGTGAGGATGGGAGAGAGACTGTGAGAGTGCGAGTGAGGATGGGGGAGAGAGAGAATGAGAGTGAGAGTGAGCATGGGATGAAGAGCGTGAGAGTGAGAGTGAGGATGGGAGAGAGAGTGAGAAAGGGAGATTGAGAGTGAGGATGATAGAGAGAGTGTGAGAGTGAGAGTGAGATTGCGGATGGGAGAGAGTGTGAGAGTGCGAGTGCGAATGGGTGAGATTGTGAGAGTGTGAGTGAGAATCGGAGACAGAGTGAGAGAGTGAGAGTGTGGATGGGAGAGAGAGTGTGAGATTGTGAGTGAGGATCGGAGAGAGTGTGTGAGGGTGAGAGTGACAGTGAGGATTGGTGAGAGAGTGTGAGATTGAGAGTGAGGATGGGAGAGAATGTGAGAGTGAGAGTGAGGATGGGAGAGAGTGTATGAGAGTAAGAGTGAGGATGGGAGAAAGAGATTGAGAGTGAGAGTGAGGATGGGAGAGAGAGTGTGAGAGTGAGAGTGAGGATCGGAGAGAGAGTGTTAGAGTGAGAGTGAGGATGGGAGAGAGACTGTGAGAGTGAGAGTGAGGATGGGAGAGAGAGTGTGAGGGTGAGAGTGAGGATGGGAGAGTGAGTGTGAGAGTGACAGCGAGCTTGGGAGAGAGTGTGAGTGTGAGAGTGAGGATGAGGAGAGAGTGTGTGAGAGTGACAGTGAGGATGGGCGAGAGAGAGTGAGAGTGAGAGTGTAGATGGGAGAGAGTGTGAGAGTGAGAGTGAGGATGGGAGAGAGTGTGAGAGTGAGAGTGAGGATGGGAGAAAGAGAGTGAGAGTGCGGATGGGAGAGAGAGTGTGAGAGTGAGGATCGGAGAGAGTGGGTGAAAGTGAGAGTGAGGATGGGAGAGAGACTGTGAGAGTGAGAGTGAGGATGGGAGACAGAGTGTGAGAGTGTGAGTGAGCATGGGATGAAGAGCGTGAGAGTGAGGATGGGAGAGAGATGTGCGGGTGAGAGTGAGGATTGGAGAGAGTGTGAGGGTGAGAGTGAGGATGGGAGAGAGACTGTGAGTGTGAGAGTGAGGATGGTAGAGAGAGTGTGAGAGTGAGAGTGAGCATGGGATGAAGAGCGTGAAAGTGAGAGTGAGGATGGGAGAGAGAGTGTGAGGGTGAGAGTGAGGATGGGAGAGAGTGTGAGAGTGAGAGTGAGGATGGGAGAGAGTGTGAGAGTGAGAGTGAGGATGAGAGATAGAGTGTGAGAGTGAGAGTGAGGATGGGAGAAAGAGAGTGAGAGTGAGGATGGGAGAGAGAGTGTGAGAGTGAGAGTGAGAATGGGGGAGAGAGTGCGAGAGTGAGAGTGAGGATGGGAGAGAGAGTGTGAGGGTGAGAGTGAGGATGGGAGGCAGACTGTGAGTGTGAGAGTGAGGATGGGCGAGAGAGTTTGAGAGTGAGTGAGAATGGGGGGAGAGTGAGAGAGTGAGAGCGAGGATGGGAGAGAGAGTGTGATAGTATGAGTGAGCATGAGGGTGGGAGAGAAAGTTTGAGTGAGAATGAGGATCGGAGAGAAAGTGTGAGAGTGAGAGTGAGAGTGAGAATGGGAGAGAGTATGTGAGTTAGAGTGAGAGTGAGGATGGGAGGGTGAGTGTGAGAGTGAGAGTGAGGATGGGAGAGAGTGTGAGAGTGAGAGTGAGATAGAGGATGGGTGAGAGAGGGTGAGAGTGAGAGTGAGAATGAGAGAGAGATTGAGAGTGTGAGTGAGGAAGGGAGAGAGAGTGTGAGAGTGAGGATGGTAGAGAAAGTGTGAGAGGGACAGTGAGGATTGAAGAGAGAGTGTGAGAGTGAGACTGAGGATGGGAGAGAGAGTGTGAGAGTGAGGATGGGAGACAGTGTGTGAGAGTGAGAGTGAGGATGGGGGAGAGAGTGAGAGAATGAGAGTGAGGATAGGAGAGAGTGTGTGAGGGTGAGAGTGACAGTGAGGATGGGCGAGAGAGTGTGAGAGTTAGAGTGAGGATAGGAGAGAGAGCGTGAGGGTGAGAGTGAGGATGGGAGGCAGAGTGTGAGTGTGAGAGTGAGGATGGGCGAGAGAGTTTGAGAGTGAGTGAGAATGGGGGGAGAGTGAGAGAGTGAGAGCGAGGATGGGAGAGAGAGTGTGATAGTATGAGTGAGAATGAGGGTGGGAGAGAAAGTTTGAGTGAGAATGAGGATCGGAGAGAATAGGGTGAGAGTGACAGTGAGGATGGGCGAGAGAGTGTAAGAGTTAGAGTGAGGATGGGAGAGAGTGTGAGAGTGAGAGTGAGGATGGGAGAGAGAGTGTGAGAGTGAGGATGGGAGAAAGAGAGTGAGAGTGAGGATGGGAGAGAGAGTGTGAGAGAGAGAGTAAGGATCGGAGAGTGAGGGTGAGAGTGAGAGTGAGGATGGGAGAGAGACTGTAAGAGTGAGAGAGAGGATGATAGAGAGAGTGTGAGAGTGAGGATGAGGAGAGAGAGCGTGAGAGTGAGAGTGAGGATGGGAGAGAGACTATGAGAGTGAGAGTGAGAATGGGAGAGAGTGAGAGAGTGAGAGTGAGCATGGGATGAAGAGCGTGAGTGTGAGAGTGTGGATGGGAGGGAGAGTGAGAAAGGGAGAGTGAGAGTGAGGATGATAGAGAGAGTGTGAGAGTGAGGATGGGAGACAGTGTGTGAGAGTGAGAGTGAGGATGGGGGAGAGAGTGTGAGAATGAGAGTGAGGATGGGAGAGAGTGTGTGAGGGTGAGAGTGAGCATGGGATGAAGAGCGTGAGAGTGAGAGTGTGGATGGGATGGAGAGTGAGAAAGGGAGAGTGAGAGTGAGGATGATAGAGAGAGTGTGAGAGTGAGGATGGGAGACAGTGTGTGAGAGTGAGAGTGAGGATGGGGGAGAGAGTGTGAGAATGAGAGTGAGGATCGGAGAGTGAGGGTGAGAGTGAGAGAGAGGATGGGGAGAGAGTGTGAGAGTGAGAGTGAGGATGGGAGAGAGAGTGTGAGGGTGAGAGTGAGAAAGGGAGAGAGAGTGTGAGTGTGAGAGTGAGGATGGGCGAGAGAGTTTGAGAGTGAGAGTGAGAATGGGGGAGAGTGAGAGAGTGAGAGTGAGAATGGGAGAGAGAGTGTGATAGTAATAGTGAGAACGAGGGTGGGAGAGAAAGTTGGAGTGAGAATGAGGATCGGAGAGAAAGTGTGAGAGTGAGAGTGAGAAAGGGAGAGAAAGTGTGAGAGTGAGAGTGAGAGTGAGAATGGGAGAGAGTATGAGAGTGAGAGAGGGAGTGAGGATGGGAGAGAGTGTGAGAGTGAGAGTGAGATTGAGGATGGGAGAGAGAGTGTGAGAGTGAGAGTGAGAATGAGAGAGAGAGTGAGCGTGAGAGTGAGGAAGGGGGAGAGAGAGCGCGAGAGTGAGGATGGGAGAGAAAGTGTGAGAGGGACAGTGAGGATTGAAGAGAGAGTGTGAGAGTGAGACTGAGGATGGGAGAGAGAGTGTGTGAGTGAGGATGGGAGACAGTGTGTGAGAGTGAGAGTGAGAATGGGGGAGAGAGTGTGAGAATGAGAGAGAGGATGGGAGAGAGTGTGTGAGGGCTAGAGTGACAGTGAGGATGGGTGAGAGAGTGTGAGAGTTAGAGTGAGGATGGGCGAGAGTGTGAGAGTGAGAGTGAGGATGGGAGAGAGAGAGTGAGAGTGAGAGTGAGGATGGGAGAAAGAGAGTGAGAGTGAGGATGGGAGAGAGAGTGTGAGAGAGAGAGTGAGGATCGGAGAGTGAGGGTGAGAGTGAGAGTGAGGATGGGAGAGAGACTGTGAGAGTGAGAGTGAGGATGGGAGAGAGAGTGTGAGTGTTAGAGTGAGCATGGGATGAAGAGCGTCAGAGTGAGAGTGAGGATGGGAGAGAGTGTGTGAAAAGAGAGTGAGGCTGTTAGAGAGAGGGTGAGAGTAAGAGTGAGGATGAGAGAGAGACTGTGAGAGTGAGAGTGAGGATGGGAGAGAGAGTGTGAGAGTGAGAGTGAGGATGGGAGAGAGAGTGTGAGTGTGAGAGTGAGCATGGGATGAAGAGCGTGAGAGTGAGAGTGAGGATGGGAGGGAGAGTGAGAAAGGGAGAGTGAGAGTGAGGATGATAGAGAGAGTGTGAGAGTGAGGATGGGAGACTGTGTGTGAGAGTAAGAGTGAGGATGGGGGAGAGAGTGTGAGAATGAGAGTGAGGATGGGAGAGAGTATGTGAGGGTGAGAGTGACAGTGAGGATGGGCGAGAGAGTGTGAGAGTGAGAGTGAGGATGGGAGGGAGTGTGAGAGTGAGAGTGAGGATGGGAGAGAGAGTGTGAGAGAGAGAGTGAGGATCAGAGAGTGAGGGTGAGAGTGAGAGTGAGGATGGGAGAGAGACTGTGAGAGTAAGAGTGTGGATGGGAGAGAGAGTGTGAGTGTGAGAGTGAGCATTGGATGAAGAGTGAGAGAGTGAGGATGGGAGGGAGAGTGAGAAAGGGAGAGTGAGAGTGAGGATGATAGAGAGAGTGTGAGAGTGAGAGTGAGATTGCGGATGGGAGAGAGTGTGAAAGTGACAGTTCGAATGGGAGAGAGTGTGAGGGTGTCAGTGAGAATCTGAGACAGAGTGAGAGAGTGAGAGTGAGGGTGGGAGAGAGAGTGTGAGATTGAGACTGAGGATGGGAGAGAGTGTGTGAGGGTGAGAGTGAGAGTGAGGATCGGAGAGAGACTGTGAGAGTGAGAGTGACGATGGGAGAGAGAGTGTGAGAGTGAGAGTGAGGATCGGAGAGAGACTGTGAGAGTGAGAGTGAGGATGGGAGAGAGAGTGTGAGAGTGAGAGTGAGCATGGGATGAAGAGCGTGAGAGTGAGGATTGGAGAGAGAGTCTGAGAGTGAGAGTGAGAATCGGAGGGAGAGGGGGAGAGTGAGAGTGAGGATGGGAGAGAGACTGTGAGTGTGAGAGTGAGGATGGGAGAGAGAGTGTGAGAGTGTGAGTGAGCATGGGATGAAGAGCGTGAGAGTGAGGATGGGAGAGAGAGTGTGAGGGTGAGAGTGAGGATGGGAGAGAGTGTGAAGGTGAGAGTGAGGATGGGAGAGAGAGTGTGAGAGTGAGAGTGAGGATGGGAGAGAGATTCTGAGAGTGAGTGTGAGCATGGGATGAAGAGCGTGAAAGTGCCAGTGAGGATGGGAGAGAGTGTGTGAGGGTGAGAGTGAGGATGGGAGAGTGAGTGTGAGAGTGACAGCGAGGATGGGAGAGAGAGTGTGAGAGTGAGAGTGTGGATGAGAGGAGAGAATGTGAGAGTGACAGTGAGGTTGGGCGAGAGAGAGTGAGAGTGAGAGTGAGGATGGGAGAGAGTGAGGGAGTGAGAGTGAGGATGAGAGAGAGAGTTTGCGAGTGAGAGTGAGAAAGGGAGAAATAGAGTGAGAGTGAGGATGGGAGAGAGAGTTTGAGAGTGACAGTGAGGATCGCAGAGATAGGGTGAGAGTGAGATTGAGGATGGGAGAGAGACTGTGAGAGTGAGAGTGAGGATGGGAGAGAGAGTGTGAGAGTGAGAGTGAGCATGGGTTGAAGAGCGTGAGAGTGAGAGTGAGGATGGGCGAGAGAGTGTGAGAGTGAGAGTGAGAGTGAGAATGAGAGTGGGAGAGAAAGTTTGAGTGAGAATGAGTATCGGAGAGAAAGTGTGAGAGTGAGTGTGAGAATGGGAGAGAGTGTGAGAGTGCGAGTGAGGATCGGAGAGAGAAGGTGAGATTGAGAGTGAGGATGGGAGAGAGAATGTGTGAGTGAGAGTGAGGATTGGAGAGAGAGAGTGTGAGAGTGAGAGTGAGCATGGGATGAAGAGCGTGAGAGTGAGAGTGAGGATGGGAGAGAGAGTGAGAAAGGGAGATTGAGAGTGAGGATGATAGTGAGAGTGTGAGAGTGAGAGTGAGAATCGGAGACAGAGTGAGCGAGTGAGAGTGTGGATGCGAGAGAGAGTGTGAGATTGTGAGTGAGGATGGGAGAGAGTGTGTGAGGGTGAGAGTGACAGTGAGGATTGGTGAGAGAGTGTGAGATTGAGAGTGAGGATGGGAGAGAATGTGAGAGTGAGAGTGAGGATGGGAGAGAGAGTATGAGAGTGAGAGTGAGGATGGGAGAAAGAGATTGAGAGTGATAGTGAGAATGGGAGAGAGAGTGTGAGAGTGAGAGTGAGAGTGAGGATGAGGAGAGAGAGTGTTAGAGTGAGAGTGAGGATGGGAGAGAGACTGTGAGAGTGAGAGTGAGGATGGGAGAGAGAGTGTGAGGGTGAGAGTGAGGATGGGAGAGTGAGTGTGAGAGTGACAGCGAGCTTGGGAGAGAGAGTGTAAGTGTGAGAGTGAGGATGAGGAGAGAGTGTGTGAGAGTGACAGTGAGGATGGGCGAGAGAGAGTGAGAGTGAGAGTGTGGATGGGAGAGAATGTGAGAGTGAGAGTGAGGATGGGAGAAAGAGAGTGAGAGTGCGGATGGGAGAGAGAGTGTGAGAGTGAGGATCGGAGAGAGAGGGTGAGAGTGAGAGTGAGGATGGGAGAGAGAGTGTGAGAGTGTGAGTGAGCATGGGATGAAGAGCGTGAGAGTGAGGATGGGAGAGAGAGTGTGAGGGTGAGAGTGAGGATTGGAGAGAGCGTGAGGGTGAGAGTGAGGATGGGAGAGAGGCTGTGAGTGTGAGAGTGAGGATGGTAGAGAGAGTGTGAGAGTAAGAGTGAGCATGGGATGAAGAGCGTGAAAGTGAGAGTGAGGATGGGAGAGAGAGTGTGAGGGTGAGAGTGAGGATGGGAGAGAGTGTGAGAGTGAAAGTGAGGATGGGAGAGTGTGAGAGTGAGAGTGAGGATGAGAGATAGAGTGTGAGAGTGAGAGTGAGGATGGGAGAAAGAGAGTGAGAGTGAGGATGGGAGTGAGAGTGTGAGAGTGACAGCGAGGATGGGAGAGAGAATGTGAGAGTGAGAGTGAGAGTGAGGATGAGGAGAGAGAGTGTGAGGGTGAGAGTGAGGATGGGCGAGAGAGTGTGAGAGTGAGAGTGAGAATGGGGAGAGAGTGCGAGAGTGAGAGTGAGGATGGGAGAGAGAGTGTGAGGGTGAGAGTGAGGATGGGAGAGAGAGAGTGTGAGTGTGAGAGTGAGGATGGGCGAGAGAGTTTGAGAGTGAGTGAGAATGGGGGAGAGTGAGAGAGTGAGAGCGAGGATGGGAGAGAGAGTGTGATAGTATGAGTGAGAATGAGGGTGGGAGAGAAAGTTTGAGTGAGAATGAGGATCAGAGAGAATGTGTGAGAGTGAGAGTGAGAATGGGAGAGAAAGTGTGAGAGTGAGAGTGAGAGTGAGAATGGGAGAGAGTATGTGAGTTAGAGTGAGAGTGAGGATGGGAGGGTGAGTGTGAGAGTGAGAGTGAGGTTGGGAGAGAGTGTGAGAGTGAGAATGAGATTGAGGATGGGTGAGAGAGTGTTAGAGTGAGAGTGAGAATGAGAGAGAGAGTGAGAGTGTGAGTGAGGAAGGGAGAGAGAGTGTGAGAGTGAGGATGGTAGAGAAAGTGTGAGAGGGACAGTGAGGATTGAAGAGAGAGTGTGAGAGTGAGACTGAGGATGGGAGAGAGAGTGTGAGAGTGAGGATGGGAGACAGTGTGTGAGAGTGATAGTGAGGATGGGGGAGAGAGTGTGAGAATGAGAGTGAGGATAGGAGAGAGTGTGTGAGGGTGAGAGTGACAGTGAGGATGGGCGAGAGAGTGTGAGAGTTAGAGTGAGGATGGGAGAGAATGTGAGTGTGAGAGTGAGGATGGGGGAGAGAGTGTGAGTATGAGACTGAGGATGGGAGAGAGTGTGTGAGGCTGAGAGTGACAGTGAGGATGGGCGAGAAAGTGTAAGAGTTCGAGTGAGGATGGGAGAGAGTGTGAGAGTGAGAGTGAGGATGGGAGAGAGAGTGTGAGAGTGAGGATGGGAGAAAGAGAGTGAGAGTGAGGATGGGAGAGAGAGTGTGAGAGAGAGTGAGGATCGGAGAGTGAGGGTGAGAGTGAGAGTGAGGATGGGAGAGAGACTGTAAGAGTGAGAGTGAGGATGGGAGAGAGAGTGTGAGTGTGAGAGTGAGCATGGGATGAAGAGCGTGAGAGTGAGAGTGAGGATGGGAGAAAGAGTGTGAGAGTGAGAGTGAGGATGATAGAGAGAGGGTGATACTGAGAGTGAGGATGGGAGAGAGACTGTGAGAGTGAGAGTGAGGATGGGAGAGAGAGTGTGAGAGTGAGAGTGAGCATGGGATGAAGAGCGTGAGTGTGAGAGTGTGGATGGGAGGGAGAGTGAGAAAGGGAGGGTGAGAGTCAGGATGATAGAGAGAGTGTGAGAGTAAGGATGGGAGACAGTGTTTGAGAGTGAGAGTGAGGATGGGGGAGAGAGTGTGAGAATGAGAGTGAGGATGGGAGAGAGTGTGTGAGGGTGAGAGTGCGCATGGGATGAAGAGCGTGAGAGTGAGAGTGTGGATGGGAGGGAGAGTGAGAAAGGGAGAGCGAGAGTGAGGATGATAGAGAGAGTGTGAGAGTGAGGATGGGAGACAGTGTGTGAGAGTGAGAGTGAGGATGGGGGAGAGAGAGTGTGAATGAGAGTGAGGATGGGAGAGAGTGTGTGAGGGTGAGAGTGTCAGTGAGGATGGGCGAGAGAGTGTGAGAGTGAGAGTGAGGATGGGAGAGAGTGTGAGAGTGAGAGTGAGGATGGGAGAGAGAGTGTGAGAGAGAGAGTGAGGATCGGAGAGTGAGGGTGAGAGTGAGAGAGAGGATGGGGAGAGAGTGTGAGAGTGAGAGTGAGAAAGGGAGAGAGAGTGTGAGTGTGAGAGTGAGGATGGGCGAGAGAGTTTGAGAGTGAGAGTGAGAATGGGGGAGAGTGAGAGAGTGAGAGTGAGGATGGGAGAGAGTGTGTGATAGTAATAGTGAGAACGAGGGTGGGAGAGAAAGTTGGAGTTAGAATGAGGATCGGAGAGAAAGTGTGAGAGTGAGAGTGAGAAAGGGAGAGAAAGTGTGAGAGTGAGAGTGAGAGTGAGAATGGGAGAGAGTATGAGAGTGAGAGTGAAAGTGAGGATGGGAGAGAGTGTGAGAGTGAGAGTGAGATTGAGGATGGGAGAGAGAGTGTGAGAGTGAGAGTGAGAATGAGAGAGAGAGCGAGCGTGTGAGTGAGGAAGGGAGAGAGAGCGTGAGAGTGAGGATGGGAGAGAAAGTGTGAGAGGGACAGTGAGGATTGAAGAGAGAGTGTGAGAGTGAGACTGAGGATGGGAGAGAGAGTGTGTGAGTGAGGATGGGAGACAGTGTGTGAGAGTGAGAGAGAGGATGGGAGAGAGTGTGTGAGGGTGAGAGTGACAGTGAGGATGGGTGAGAGAGTGTGAGAGTTAGAGTGAGGATGGGCGAGAGTGTGAGAGTGAGAGTGATGATGGGAGAGAGAGAGTGAGAGTGAGAGTGAGGATGGGAGAAAGAGAGTGAGAGTGAGGATGGGAGAGAGAGTGTGAGAGAGAGTGAGGATCGGAGAGTGAGGGTGAGAGTGAGAGTGAGGATGGGAGAGAGACTGTAAGAGTGAGAGTGAGGATGGGAGAGAGAGTGTGAGTGTGAGTGTGAGCATGGGATGAAGAGCGTGAGTGTGAGAGTGAGGATGGGAGAGAGAGTGTGAAAAGAGAGTGAGGCTGTTAGAGAGAGGGTGAGAGTAAGAGTGAGGATGGGAGAGAGACTGTGAGAGTGAGAGTGAGGATGGGAGAGAGAGTGTGAGAGTGAGAGTGAGCATGGGGTGAAGAGCGTGAGAGTGAGAGTGAGGATGGGAGGGAGTGTGAGAAAGGGAGAGTGAGAGTGAGGATGATAGAGAGAGTGTGAAAGTGAGGATGGGAGACAGTGTGTGAGAGTGAGAGTGACAGTGAGGATGGGCGAGAGAGTGTGAGATTGAGAGTGAGGATGGGAGAGAGTGTGAGAGTGAGTGTGCGGATGGGAGAGAGATTGTGAGAGTGAGAGTGAGGATGGGAGAAAGTGAGTGAGAGTGAGGATGGGAGAGAGAGTGTGAGAGAGAGAGTGAGGATCAGAGAGTGAGGGTGAGAGTGAGAGTGAGGTTGGGAGAGAGACTGTGAGCATAAGAGTGAGGATGGGAGAGAGAGTGTGAGTGTGAGAGTGAGCATTGGATGAAGAGCGAGAGTGTGAGGATGGGAGGGAGAGTGAGAAAGGGAGAGTGAGAGTGAGGATGATAGAGAGAGTGTGAGAGTGAGAGTGAGATTGCGGATGGGAGAGAGTGTGAGAGTGACAGTTCGAATGGGAGAGAGTGTGAGGGTGTCATTGAGAATCTGAGACAGAGTGAGAGAGTGAGAGTGAGGGTGGGAGAGAGAGTGTGAGATTGAGACTGTGGATGGGAGAGAGTGTGTGAGGGTGAGAGTGAGGATCGGAGAGAGACTGTGAGAGTGAGAGTGAGTATGGGAGAGAGAGTGTGAGAGTGAGCATGGGATGAAGAGCGTGAGAGTGAGAGTGAGGATGGGAGAGAGAGTGTGAGGGTGAGAGTGTGGATGGGAGAGTGAGTGTGAGGGTGACAGCGAGGATGGGAGAGAGAGTTTGAGAGTGAGAGTGAGGATGAGGAGAGAGAGTGTGAGAGTGAGAGTGAGGATGGGAGAGAGACTGTGAGAGTGAGAGTGAGGATGGGAGAGAGTGTTAGAGTGAGAGTGAGGATCGGAGAGAGACTGTGAGAGTGAGAGTGAGGATGGGAGAGAGAGTGTGAGAGTGAGAGTGAGCATGGGATGAAGAGCGTGAGATTGAGAGTGAGGATGGGAGATAGAGTGTGAGGGTGAGAGTGAGGATGGGAGAGTGAGTGTGAAAGTGACAGCGAGGATGGGCGAGAGAGAGTGAGAGTGAGGATGGGAGAGAGAGTGTGAGAGTGAGAGTGAGGATCGGAGAGAGACATGAGAGTGAGAGTGAGGATGGGAGAGAGAGTGTGAGAGTGAGAGTGAGGATCGGAGAGAGACTGTGAGAGTGAGAGTGAGGATGGTAGAGAGAGTGTGAAAGTGAGAGTGAGCATGGGATGAAGAGCGTGAGAGTGAGAGTGAGGATGGGAGAGAGAGTGTGAGGGTGAGAGTGAGGATGGGAGAGTGAGTGTGAGAGTGAGAGTGAGGATGGGAGACAGAGTGTGAGAGTGAGAGTGAGGATGGGAGAAAGGGAGTGAGAGTGAGGATGGGAGAGAGAGACTGAGAGTGAGAGTCAGGATCGGAGAGAGAGGGAGAGAGAGTGAGAGTGAGGATGGGAGAGAGACTGTGAGAGTGAGAGTGAGGATGGGAGAGAGTGTGTGAGAGTGTGAGTGAGCGTGAGAGTGAGGATGGGAGAGAGAGTGTGAGGGTGAGAGTGAGGATGGGAGAGAGTGTGAGGGTGAGAGTGAGGATGGGAGAGAGAGTGTGAGAGTGAGAGTGAGGATGGGAGAGAGATTGTGAGAGTGAGTGCGAGCATGGGATGAAGAGCGTGAAAGTGCGAGTGAGGATAGGAGAGAGTGTGTTAGAGTGAGTGTGAGGATCGGAGAGAGACTGTGAGAGTGAGAGTGAGGATGGGAGAGAGAGTGTGAGAGTGAGAGTGAGCATGGGAGAGAGAGTGTGAGAGTGAGAGTGAGAATGAGAGTGGGAGAGAAAGTTTGAGTGAGAATGAGTATCGGAGAGAAAGTGTGAGAGTGAGTGTGAGAATGGGAGAGAGTGTGAGAGTGTGAGTGAGAATCTGAGACAGAGTGAGAGAGTGAGAGTGAGGATGGGAGAGAGTGTGAGAGTGACAGTGAGGATGGGGAGAGATTGTGATATTGAGAGTGAGGATGGGAGAAAGAGATTGAGAGTGAGAGTGCGGATGGGAGAGAGAGTGTGAGAGTGAGAGCGAGGATCGGAGAGAGAAGGTGAGAGTGAGAGTGAGGATGGGAGAGAGACTGTGTGAGTGAGAGTGAGGATTGGAGAGAGAGTGTGAGAGTGAGAGTGAGCATGGGATGAAGAGCGTGAGAGTGAGAGTGAGGATGGGAGAGAGAGTGTGAGAGTGACAGTGAGGATGGGCGAGAAAGTGTGAGAGTGAGAGTGAGGATGGGAGAAAGAGAGAGAGAGAGTGAGAGTGAGGGTGGGAGAGAGAGTGTGAGAGTGAGAGTGAGGATCGGAGAGAGAGGGTGAGAGTGAGGATCGGAGAGAGACTGTGAGAGTGAGAGTAAGGATGGGAGAGGGAATGTGAGAGTGAGAGTGAGCATGGGATGAAGAGCGTGAGAGTGAGAGTGAGGATGGGAGAAAGTGTGTGAGAGTGAGAGTGAGGATGGGATAGAGAATGTGAGAGTAAGAGTGCGGTTGGGAGAGAGAGTGTGAGAGTGAGAGTGAGAATGAGAGAGTGTGAGACTGAGTGAGAGTGAGAATGGGAGAGAGAGTGTGAGAGTGAAAGTGCGAATGGGAGAGAGTGTGAGAGTGAGAATGAGGATGGGAGAGAGTGTTAGAGTGAGCGTGAGGATGGGAGAGAGAGTGTGAGAGTGAGAATGGGAGAGTGTGTGAGTGGGAGAGTGAGAGTGCGGATGGGAGAGAGTGTGTGAGATTGAGAGTGAGGTTGGGAGAGAGTGTGAGTGTGAGAGTGAAGATGGTGAGAGAGAGTGAGAGTGAGCGTGAGGATGGGTGAGAGTGTGAGAGTGAGAGTGAGCATGGGAGAGAGTGTGAGAGTTAGAGTGAGAATGGGAGAGAGAGTGTGAGTGTGACAGTGAGAGTGTGGATGGGAGAGAGAGTGTGTGAGTGAGAGTGAGGATGTGAGAGAGAGTGTGAGTGTGAGAGTGAGGATTGGAGAGAGAGTGTGAGAGTGAGGATGGGAGAGAGTGTGTGAGAGTGAATGTGAGGATGGGAGAGAGAGTGTGACAGTGAGAGTGACAGTGAGGATGGGAGAGAGATTGATAGAGTGGGAGTGAGGATGGGGAGAGAGTGTGAGTGAGGATGTGAGATAGTGGGAGAGTGAGAGTGAGGATGGGAGAGAGAGTGTGAGAGTGAGAGTGAGGATGGGAGAGAGAGTGTGAGAGTGACAGTGAGGATGGGAGAGAGAGTGTGAGAGTGAGAGTGTGGATGGGATAGAGAGTGTGAGAGTAAGAGTGCGGTTGGGAGAGAGAGTGTGAGAGTGAGAGTGAGAATGGGAGAGAGTGTGAGACTGAGTGAGAGTGAGAATGGGAGAGAGAGTGTGAGAGTGAAAGTGCGAATGGGAGAGAGTGTGAGAGTGAGAATGAGGATGGGAGAGAGTGTGAGAGTGAGCTTGAGGATTGGCGAGAGAGTGTGAGAGTGAGAGTGAGGATGGGAGAGAGTGTGAGAGTGAGAGTGTGATTGGGAGAGAGTGTGATTGGGAAAGAGTGTGAGAGTGACAGTGAGAATGGGAGAGAGTGGGAGAGTGAGAGTGAGAATGAGGATGGGAGAGAGAGTGTGAGAGTGAGAGTGAGGATGGGAGAGAGATTGTGAGGATGGGAGAGAGAGTGTGAGAGTAAGAGTGCGGTTGGGAGAGAGAGTGTGAGAGTGAGAGTGAGAATGGTAGAGAGAGTGTGAGAGTGAGAGTGTGGATGAGAGAGAGAGTGTGAGAGTGAGAGTGAGGTTGGGAGAGAGTGTGAGAGTGAGAGTGAGGATGGGGAAGAGTGTGAGAGTGAGAGTGTGATTGGGAAAGAGTGTGAGAGTGACAGTGAGAATGGGAGAGAGTGTGTGAGAGTGAGAGTGAGCAGGGGAGAGAGTGTGAGAATTAGAGTGAGAATGGGAGAGAGAGTGTGAGAGTGAGAGCGAGTGTGTGGATGGGAGAGAGAGTGTGAGAGTGAGAGTGAGGATGGGAGAGAGAGTGTGACAGTGAGAGTGTGGATGAGAGAGAGAGTGTGAGAGTGAGAGTGAGGATGGGAGAGAGTGTGAGAGTGAGAGTGAGGATGGGAGAGAGTGTGAGAGTGAGAGTGTGATTGGGAAAGAGTGTGAGAGTGATAGTGAGAATGGGAGAGAGTGTGTGAGAGTGAGAGTGAGAGTGAGGATGGGATCGAGAGTGCGAGAGTGAGAGTGAGGATGGGAGAGAGAGTGTGAGAGTGAGAGTGAGGATGGTAGAGAGAGTGTCAGAGTGAGAGTGAGAGTGCGGATGGGAGAGACAGTGTGAGAGTGAGAGTGAGGATGGCAGAGAGTGTGTGAGGGTGCGAGTGAAAATGGGAGAGAGTGTGTGAGAGTGAGAGTGAGAATGGGAGAGAGAGTGCGGGACTGAGAGTGAGAATGGGAGGGAGTGTTAGAGTGAGAGTGAGAGTGAGAATGGGAGAGAGAGTGTGAGAGTGAGAGTGAGAATGGGAGAGAGTGTGAGAGTGAGAGTGAGAATGGGAGAGAGTGTGAGAGTGAGAGTGAGGATGGGAGAGAATGTGTGAGATTGAGAGTGAGGATGGGAGAGAGTGTGAGAGTGAGCGTGATGATGGGGAGAGAGAGTGAGAGTGAGCGTGAGAATGGGAGAGAGAGTGAGAGTGAGAGTGAGCAGGGGAGAGAGTTTGAGAGTTAGAGTGAGAATGGGAGAGAGAGTGTGAGAGTGAGAGTGAGAGTGTGGATGGGAGAGAGAGTGTGAGAGTGAGGATGTGAGAGAGAGTGTAAGTGTGAGAGTGAGGATTGGAGAGAGAATGTGAGAGTGAGAGTGAGGATGGGAGAGAGTGTGTGAGCGTGAAAGTGAGTTTGGGAGAGATATTGAGAGAGTGAGAGTGACAGTGAGGATGGGAGAGAGATTGTGAGAGTGGGAGTGAGAGTGAGGATGGGAGAGAGAGAGTGAGAGTGAGACCGAGAATGAGCATGGGAGAGAGAGTGAGAGTGAGAGGGAGGATGGGAGAGAATGTGAGTATGAGAGGGAGGACGGGAGAGAGAGTGTGAGAGTGAGAGTGAGGATTGGAGAGAGAGTGTGAGAGTGAGAGTGTGGATGGGAGAGAGTGTGTGAGAGTGAAAGTGAGGATGGGAGAGAGTGTGTGAGACTGAGAGTGAGGATTAGAGAGAGAGTGTGAGAGTGAGAGTGAGGATGGGAGAGAGTGTGTGAGAGTGAAAGTGAGAATGGGAGAGATATTGAGAGAGTGACAGTGAGGATGGGAAAGTGATTGTGAGAGTGAGAGTGAGAATGGGAGAGAGAGTGTGAGAGTGAGATTGAGAGTGAGGATGGGAGAGAGTGCGTGAGAGTGAGAGTGAGGATGGAAGAGAGAGTGTGATAGTGAGAGTGAGGATGGCGAAAGAGTATGAGAGTGTGAGTGAGGATGGGAGAGAGTGTGAGAGTGAGGATGGGAGAGAGTGTGAGAGTGAGAGTGAGAGTGAGGATGGAAGAGAGAGTGTGAGAGTGAGAGTGAGGATGGCGAAAGAGTATGAGAGTGTGAGTGAGGATGGGAGAGAGTGTGAGAGTGAGGATGGGAGAGAGAGTGAGAGTGAGAGTGAGGATGGGAGAGAGATTGTGAGAGTGAGAGTGTGATTGGGAAAGAGTGTGAGAGTGATAGTGAGAATGGGAGAGAGTGTGTGAGAGTGAGAGTGAGAGTGAGGATGGGATCGAGAGTGCGAGAGTGAGAGAGAGGATGGGAGAGAGAGTGTGAGAATTAGAGTGAGAATGGGAGAGAGAGTGTGAGAGTGAGAGCGAGAGTGTGGATGGGAGAGAGAGTGTGAGAGTGAGAGTGAGGATGTGAGAGAGTGTGTGACAGTGAGAGTGTGGATGAGAGAGAGAGTGTGAGAGTGAGAGTGAGGATGGGAGAGAGTGTGAGAGTGAGAGTGAGGATGGGAGAGAGTGTGAGAGTGAGAGTGTGATTGGGAAAGAGTGTGAGAGTGATAGTGAGAATGGGAGAGAGTGTGTGAGAGTGAGAGTGAGAGTGAGAGTGAGGATGGGATCGAGAGTGCGAGAGTGAGAGTGAGGATGGGAGAGAGAGTGTGAGAGTGAGAGTGAGGATGGTAGAGAGAGTGTCAGAGTGAGAGTGAGAGTGCGGATGGGAGAGACAGTGTGAGAGTGAGAGTGAGGATGGCAGAGAGTGTGTGAGGGTGCGAGTGAAAATGGGAGAGAGTGTGTGAGAGTGAGAGTGAGAATGGGAGAGAGAGTGCGGGACTGAGAGTGAGAATGGGAGGGAGTGTTAGAGTGAGAGTGAGAGTGAGAATGGGAGAGAGAGTGTGAGAGTGAGAGTGAGAATGGGAGAGAGTGTGAGAGTGAGAGTGAGAATGGGAGAGAGTGTGAGAGTGAGAGTGAGGATGGGAGAGAATGTGTGAGATTGAGAGTGAGGATGGGAGAGAGTGTGAGAGTGAGCGTGATGATGGGGAGAGAGAGTGAGAGTGAGCGTGAGAATGGGAGAGAGAGTGAGAGTGAGAGTGAGCAGGGGAGAGAGTTTGAGAGTTAGAGTGAGAATGGGAGAGAGAGTGTGAGAGTGAGAGTGAGTGTGTGGATGGGAGAGAGAGTGTGAGAGTGAGGATGTGAGAGAGAGTGTGAGTGTGAGAGTGAGGATTGGAGAGAGAATGTGAGAGTGAGAGTGAGGATGGGAGAGAGTGTGTGAACGTGAAAGTGAGTTTGGGAGAGATATTGAGAGAGTGAGAGTGACAGTGAGGATGGGAGAGAGATTGTGAGAGTGGGACTGAGAGTGAGGATGGGAGAGAGAGTGAGAGTGAGAGGGAGGATGGGAGAGAATGTGATTATGAGAGGGAGGACGGGAGAGAGAGTGTGAGAGTGAGAGTGAGGATTGGAGAGAGAGTGTGAGAGTGAGAATGTGGATGGGAGAGAGTGTGTGAGAGTGAAAGTGAGGATGGGAGAGAGTGTGTGAGACTGAGAGTGAGGATTAGAGAGAGAGTGTGAGAGTGAGAGTGAGGATGGGAGAGAGTGTGTGAGAGTGAAAGTGAGAATGGGAGAGATATTGAGAGAGTGACAGTGAGGATGGGAAAGTGATTGTGAGAGTGAGAGTGAGAATGGGAGAGAGAGTGTGAGAGTGAGATTGAGAGTGAGGATGGGAGAGAGTGCGTGAGAGTGAGAGTGAGGATGGAAGAGAGAGTGTGAGAGTGAGAGTGAGGATGGCGAAAGAGTATGAGAGTGTGAGTGAGGATGGGAGAGAGTGTGAGAGTGAGGATGGGAGAGAGTGTGAGAGTGAGAGTGAGAGTGAGGATGGGAGCGAGAGTGCGAGAGTGAGAGTGAGGATGGGAGAGAGAGTGTGAGAGTGAGAGTGAGGATGGGAGAGAGAGTGTGAAAGTGAGAGTGAGAGTGAGGATGGGAGAGAGAGTGTGAGAGTGAGAGTGCGGATGGGAGAGACAGTGTGAGAGTGAGAGTGAGGATGGGAGCGAGCGTGTGAGGTTGCGAGTGAGAATGGGAGAGAGTGTGTGAGGGTGAGAGTGAGAATGGGAGAGAGTGTGAGAGTGAGAATGGGAGAGAGTGTGAGAGTGAGAGTGAGAATGAGAATGGGAGAGAGAGTGTGAGAGTGAGAGTGAGAATGGGAGAGAGTGTGAGAGTTAGAGTGAGAATGGGAGAGAGAGAGTGAGAGTGAGAATGGGAGAGAGTGTGAGAGGGAGAGTGAGAGTGAGGATGGGAGAGAATGTGTGAGATTGAGAGTGAAGATGGGAGAGAGTGTGAGAGTGCGATTGGGAAAGAGTGTGAGAGTGAGAGTGAGGATGGGAGAGAGTGAGAGAGTGAGAGTGCGAATGGGAGAGAGTGTGAGAGTGAGAGTGAGGATGGGAGAGAGTGTCAGAGTGAAATTACGGATGGGAGAAAGAGTGTAAGAGTGAGAGTGAGGATGGGAGAGAGTGAGAGAGTGAGAGTGCGAATGGGAGAGAGTGTGAGAGTGAGAGTGACAGTGAGGATGGGAGAGAGAGTGAGAGTGAGATTGCGGATGGGAGAAAGAGTGTAAGAGTGAGAGCGAGGATGGGAGAGAGTGTGTGAGAGTGAGAGTGAGAATGGGAGAGAGTGTGAGACTGAGTGAGAGTGAGAATGGGAGAGAGAGTGTGAGAGTGAAAGTGCGAATGGGAGAGAGTGTGAGAGTGAGAATGAGGATGGGAGAGAGTGTGAGAGTGAGCTTGAGGATGGGAGAGAGAGTGTGAGAGTGAGAGTGAGGATGGGAGAGAGTGTGAGAGTGAGAGTGTGATTGGGAAAGAGTGTGAGAGTGACAGTGAGAATGGGAGAGAGTGGGAGAGTGAGAGTGAGAATGAGGATGGGAGAGAGAGTGTGAGAGTGAGAGTGAGGATGGGAGAGAGATTGTGTGAATGAGAGTGAGGATGGGAGAGAGAGTGTGAGAGTAAGAGTGCGGTTGGGAGAGAGAGTGTGAGAGTGAGAGTGAGAATGGTAGAGAGAGTGTGAGAGTGAGAGTGTGGATGAGAGAGAGAGTGTGAGAGTGAGAGTGAGGTTGGGAGAGAGTGTGAGAGTGAGAGTGAGGATGGGGAAGAGTGTGAGAGTGAGAGTGAGAGTGTGATTGGGAAAGAGTGTGAGAGTGACAGTGAGAATGGGAGAGAGTGTGTGAGAGTGAGAGTGAGCAGGGGAGAGAGTGTGAGAATTAGAGTGAGAATGGGAGAGAGAGTGTGAGAGTGAGAGCGAGTGTGTGGATGGGAGAGAGAGTGTGAGAGTGAGAGTGAGGATGGGAGAGAGAGTGTGACAGTGAGAGTGTGGATGAGAGAGAGAGTGTGAGAGTGAGAGTGAGGATGGGAGAGAGTGTGAGAGTGAGAGTGAGGATGGGAGAGAGTGTGAGAGTGAGAGTGTGATTGGGAAAGAGTGTGAGAGTGATAGTGAGAATGGGAGAGAGTGTGTGAGAGTGAGAGTGAGAGTGAGGATGGGATCGAGAGTGCGAGAGTGAGAGTGAGGATGGGAGAGAGAGTGTGAGAGTGAGAGTGAGGATGGTAGAGAGAGTGTCAGAGTGAGAGTGAGAGTGCGGATGGGAGAGACAGTGTGAGAGTGAGAGTGAGGATGGCAGAGAGTGTGTGAGGGTGCGAGTGAAAATGGGAGAGAGTGTGTGAGAGTGAGAGTGAGAATGGGAGAGAGAGTGCGGGACTGAGAGTGAGAATGGGAGGGAGTGTTAGAGTGAGAGTGAGAGTGAGAATGGGAGAGAGAGTGTGAGAGTGAGAGTGAGAATGGGAGAGAGTGTGAGAGTGAGAGTGAGAATGGGAGAGAGTGTGAGAGTGAGAGTGAGGATGGGAGAGAATGTGTGAGATTGAGAGTGAGGATGGGAGAGAGTGTGAGAGTGAGCGTGATGATGGGGAGAGAGAGTGAGAGTGAGCGTGAGAATGGGAGAGAGAGTGAGAGTGAGAGTGAGCAGGGGAGAGAGTTTGAGAGTTAGAGTGAGAATGGGAGAGAGAGTGTGAGAGTGAGAGTGAGAGTGTGGATGGGAGAGAGAGTGTGAGAGTGAGGATGTGAGAGAGAGTGTAAGTGTGAGAGTGAGGATTGGAGAGAGAATGTGAGAGTGAGAGTGAGGATGGGAGAGAGTGTGTGAGCGTGAAAGTGAGTTTGGGAGAGATATTGAGAGAGTGAGAGTGACAGTGAGGATGGGAGAGAGATTGTGAGAGTGGGAGTGAGAGTGAGGATGGGAGAGAGAGAGTGAGAGTGAGAACGAGAATGAGCATGGGAGAGAGAGTGAGAGTGAGAGGGAGGATGGGAGAGAATGTGAGTATGAGAGGGAGGACGGGAGAGAGAGTGTGAGAGTGAGAGTGAGGATTGCAGAGAGAGTGTGAGAGTGAGAGTGTGGATGGGAGAGAGTGTGTGAGAGTGAAAGTGAGGATGGGAGAGAGTGTGTGAGACTGAGAGTGAGGATTAGAGAGAGAGTGTGAGAGTGAGAGTGAGGATGGGAGAGAGTGTGTGAGAGTGAAAGTGAGAATGGGAGAGATATTGAGAGAGTGACAGTGAGGATGGGAAAGTGATTGTGAGAGTGAGAGTGAGAATGGGAGAGAGAGTGTGAGAGTGAGATTGAGAGTGAGGATGGGAGAGAGTGCGTGAGAGTGAGAGTGAGGATGGAAGAGAGAGTGTGAGAGTGAGAGTGAGGATGGCGAAAGAGTATGAGAGTGTGAGTGAGGATGGGAGAGAGTGTGAGAGTGAGGATGGGAGAGAGTGTGAGAGTGAGAGTGAGAGTGAGGATGGAAGAGAGAGTGTGAGAGTGAGAGTGAGGATGGCGAAAGAGTATGAGAGTGTGAGTGAGGATGGGAGAGAGTGTGAGAGTGAGGATGGGAGAGAGAGTGAGAGTGAGAGTGAGGATGGGAGAGAGATTGTGAGAGTGAGAGTGTGATTGGGAAAGAGTGTGAGAGTGATAGTGAGAATGGGAGAGAGTGTGTGAGAGTGAGAGTGAGAGTGAGGATGGGATCGAGAGTGCGAGAGTGAGAGAGAGGATGGGAGAGAGAGTGTGAGAATTAGAGTGAGAATGGGAGAGAGAGTGTGAGAGTGAGAGCGAGAGTGTGGATGGGAGAGAGAGTGTGAGAGTGAGAGTGAGGATGTGAGAGAGAGTGTGACAGTGAGAGTGTGGATGAGAGAGAGAGTGTGAGAGTGAGAGTGAGGATGGGAGAGAGTGTGAGAGTGAGAGTGAGGATGGGAGAGAGTGTGAGAGTGAGAGTGTGATTGGGAAAGAGTGTGAGAGTGATAGTGAGAATGGGAGAGAGTGTGTGAGAGTGAGAGTGAGAGTGAGAGTGAGGATGGGATCGAGAGTGCGAGAGTGAGAGTGAGGATGGGAGAGAGAGTGTGAGAGTGAGAGTGAGGATGGTAGAGAGAGTGTCAGAGTGAGAGTGAGAGTGCGGATGGGAGAGACAGTGTGAGAGTGAGAGTGAGGATGGCAGAGAGTGTGTGAGGGTGCGAGTGAAAATGGGAGAGAGTGTGTGAGAGTGAGAGTGAGAATGGGAGAGAGAGTGCGGGACTGAGAGTGAGAATGGGAGGGAGTGTTAGAGTGAGAGTGAGAGTGAGAATGGGAGAGAGAGTGTGAGAGTGAGAGTGAGAATGGGAGAGAGTGTGAGAGTGAGAGTGAGAATGGGAGAGAGTGTGAGAGTGAGAGTGAGGATGGGAGAGAATGTGTGAGATTGAGAGTGAGGATGGGAGAGAGTGTGAGAGTGAGCGTGATGATGGGGAGAGAGAGTGAGAGTGAGCGTGAGAATGGGAGAGAGAGTGAGAGTGAGAGTGAGCAGGGGAGAGAGTTTGAGAGTTAGAGTGAGAATGGGAGAGAGAGTGTGAGAGTGAGAGTGAGAGTGTGGATGGGAGAGAGAGTGTGAGAGTGAGGATGTGAGAGAGAGTGTGAGTGTGAGAGTGAGGATTGGAGAGAGAATGTGAGAGTGAGAGTGAGGATGGGAGAGAGTGTGTGAACGTGAAAGTGAGTTTGGGAGAGATATTGAGAGAGTGAGAGTGACAGTGAGGATGGGAGAGAGATTGTGAGAGTGGGACTGAGAGTGAGGATGGGAGAGAGAGTGAGAGTGAGAGGGAGGATGGGAGAGAATGTGAGTATGAGAGGGAGGACGGGAGAGAGAGTGTGAGAGTGAGAGTGAGGATTGGAGAGAGAGTGTGAGAGTGAGAATGTGGATGGGAGAGAGTGTGTGAGAGTGAAAGTGAGGATGGGAGAGAGTGTGTGAGACTGAGAGTGAGGATTAGAGAGAGAGTGTGAGAGTGAGAGTGAGGATGGGAGAGAGTGTGTGAGAGTGAAAGTGAGAATGGGAGAGATATTGAGAGAGTGACAGTGAGGATGGGAAAGTGATTGTGAGAGTGAGAGTGAGAATGGGAGAGAGAGTGTGAGAGTGAGATTGAGAGTGAGGATGGGAGAGAGTGCGTGAGAGTGAGAGTGAGGATGGAAGAGAGAGTGTGAGAGTGAGAGTGAGGATGGCGAAAGAGTATGAGAGTGTGAGTGAGGATGGGAGAGAGTGTGAGAGTGAGGATGGGAGAGAGTGTGAGAGTGAGAGTGAGAGTGAGGATGGGAGCGAGAGTGCGAGAGTGAGAGTGAGGATGGGAGAGAGAGTGTGAGAGTGAGAGTGAGGATGGGAGAGAGAGTGTGAAAGTGAGAGTGAGAGTGAGGATGGGAGAGAGAGTGTGAGAGTGAGAGTGCGGATGGGAGAGACAGTGTGAGAGTGAGAGTGAGGATGGGAGCGAGCGTGTGAGGTTGCGAGTGAGAATGGGAGAGAGTGTGTGAGGGTGAGAGTGAGAATGGGAGAGAGTGTGAGAGTGAGAATGGGAGAGAGTGTGAGAGTGAGAGTGAGAATGAGAATGGGAGAGAGAGTGTGAGAGTGAGAGTGAGAATGGGAGAGAGTGTGAGAGTTAGAGTGAGAATGGGAGAGAGAGAGTGAGAGTGAGAATGGGAGAGAGTGTGAGAGGGAGAGTGAGAGTGAGGATGGGAGAGAATGTGTGAGATTGAGAGTGAAGATGGGAGAGAGTGTGAGAGTGAGAGTGCGATTGGGAAAGAGTGTGAGAGTGAGAGTGAGGATGGGAGAGAGTGAGAGAGTGAGAGTGCGAATGGGAGAGAGTGTGAGAGTGACAGTGAGGATGGGAGAGAGTGTCAGAGTGAAATTACGGATGGGAGAAAGAGTGTAAGAGTGAGAGTGAGGATGGGAGAGAGTGAGAGAGTGAGAGTGCGAATGGGAGAGAGTGTGAGAGTGAGAGTGACAGTGAGGATGGGAGAGAGTGTGAGAGTGAGATTGCGGATGGGAGAAAGAGTGTAAGAGTGAGAGCGAGGATGGGAGAGAGTGTGTGAGGGTGAGAGTGAGAATGGGGGAGAGTGTGTGAGGGTGAGAGTGAGGATGGGAGAGAGAGTGTGAGTTTGAGAGTGAGAATGGGAGAGAGTGTGAGTGAGAGTGAGAGTGAGAGTGAGATTGGGAGAGAGAGTGTGAGAGTGAGAGTGAGCATGGGTGAGAGTGTGAGAGTTCGAGTGAGAATGGGAGAGAGAGTATGAGAGTGAGAGTGAGAGTGTGGATGGGAGAGAGAGTGTGAGAGTGAGAGTGTGGATGGGAGAGAGAGTGAGAGTGAGAGTGAGGTTGGGAGAAAGAGTGTGAGTGACAGTGAGGATGGGAGAGAGTGTGAGAGTGAGAGTGAGGATGGGAGAGAGAGTGTGAGAGTGAGAGTGCAGATGGGAGAGAGTGTGAGAGTGAGAGTGAAAGTTAGGATCGGAGAGAGAGTGTGAGAGGGAGAGGTTGGATGGGAGAGAGAGTGAGAATGGGAGAGAGTGTGTGAAAGTGAGAGTGAGAATGGTTAAGAGTGTGTGAGAGTGAGAGTGAGGATGGGAGAGAGAGTGTCAGAGTGAGAGTGAGAGTGCGGATGGGAGAGACAGTGTGAGAGTGAGAGTGAGGATGGGAGAGAGTGTGTGAGGGTGCGAGTGAAAATGGGAGAGAGTGTGTGAGGGTGAGAGTGAGAATGGGAGAGAGAGTGCGGGACTGAGAGTGAGAATGGGAGAGAGTGTTAGAGTGAGAGTGAGAGTGAGAATGGGAGAGAGAGTGTGAGAGTGAGAGTGAGAATGGGAGAGAGTGTGAGAGTTAGAGTGAGAATGGGAGAGAGTGTGAGAGTGAGAGTGAGGATGGGAGAGAATGTGTGAGATTGAGAGTGAGGATGGGAGAGTGTGAGAGTGAGCGTGATGATGGGGAGAGAGAGTGAGAGTGAGCGTGAGGATGGGAGAGAGAGTGAGAGTGAGAGTGAGCAGGGGAGAGAGTTTGAGAGTTAGAGTGAGAATGGGAGAGAGAGTGTGAGAGTGAGAGTGAGAGGGTGGATGGGAGAGAGAGTGTGAGAGTGAGAGTGAGGATGTGAGAGAGAGTGTGAGTGTGAGAGTGAGGATTGGAGAGAGAGTGTGAGCGTGAGAGTGAGGATGGGAGAGAGTGTGTGAGCGTGAAAGTGAGTTTGGGAGAGATATTGAGAGAGTGAGAGTGACAGTGAGGATGGGAGAGAGATTGTGAAAGTGGGATTGAGAGTGAGGATGGGAGAGAGAGTGAGAGTGAGACCGAGAATGAGCATGGGAGAGAGAGTGAGAGTGAGAGGGAGGATGGGAGAGAATGTGAGTATGAGAGGGAGGACGGGAGAGAGAGTGTGAGAGTGAGAGTGAGGATTGGAGAGAGAGTGTGAGAGTGAGAGTGAGGATGGGAGAGAGTGTGTGAGAGTGAAAGTGAGGATGGAAGAGAGAGTGTGAGAGTGAGAGTGAGGATGGCGAAAGAGTATGAGAGTGTGAGTGAGGATGGGAGAGAGTGTGAGAGTGAGAGTGAGGATGGGAGAGAGTGTGAGAGTGAGAGTGAGAGTGAGGATGGGAGCGAGAGTGCGAGAGTGAGAGTGCGGATGGGAGAGAGAGTGTGAGAGTGAGAGTGAAGATGGGAGAGAGAGTGTGAAAGTGAGAGTGAGAGTGAGGATGGGAGAGAGAGTGTGAGAGTGAGAGTGCGGATGGGAGAGACAGTGTGAGAGTGAGAGTGAGGATGGGAGCGAGCGTGTGAGGTTGCGAGTGAGAATGGGAGAGAGTGTGTGAGGGTGAGAGTGAGAATGGGAGAGAGAGTGTGAGAGTGAGAATGGGAGAGAGTGTGAGAGTGAGAGTGAGAATGAGAATGGGAGAGAGAGTGTGAGAGTGAGAGTGAGAATGGGAGAGAGTGTGAGAGTTAGAGTGAGAATGGGAGAGAGAGAGTGAGAGTGAGAATGGGAGAGAGTGTGAGAGGGAGAGTGAGAGTGAGGATGGGAGAGAATGTGTGAGATTGAGAGTGAGGATGGGAGAGAGTGTGAGAGTGAGAGTGCGATTGGGAAAGAGTGTGAGAGTGAGAGTGAGGATGGGAGAGAGTGAGAGAGTGAGAGTGCGAATGGGAGAGAGTGTGAGAGTGAGAGTGACAGTGAGGATGGGAGAGAGTGTCAGAGTGAAATTGCGGATGGGAGAAAGAGTGTAAGAGTGAAAGTGAGGATGGGAGAGAGTGTGTGAGAGTGAGAGTGAGGATTAGAGAGAGAGTGTGAGAGTGAGAGTGAGGATGGGAGAGAGTGTGTGAGAGTGAAAGTGAGAATGGGAGAGATATTGAGAGAGTGACAGTGAGGATGGGAGAGAGAGTGTGAGAGTGAGAGTGAGGATGGGAGAGAGAGTGTGAAAGTGAGAGTGAGAGTGAGGATGGGAGAGAGAGTGTGAGAGTGAGAGTGCGGATGGGAGAGACAGTGTGAGAGTGAGAGTGAGGATGGGAGCGAGCGTGTGAGGTTGCGAGTGAGAATGGGAGAGAGTGTGTGAGGGTGAGAGTGAGAATGGGAGAGAGTGTGAGAGTGAGAATGGGAGAGAGTGTGAGAGTGAGAGTGAGAATGAGAATGGGAGAGAGAGTGTGAGAGTGAGAGTGAGAATGGGAGAGAGTGTGAGAGTTAGAGTGACAATGGGAGAGAGAGAGTGAGAGTGAGAATGGGAGAGAGTGTGAGAGGGAGAGTGAGAGTGAGGATGGGAGAGAATGTGTGAGATTGAGAGTGAAGATGGGAGAGAGTGTGAGAGTGAGAGTGCGATTGGGAAAGAGTGTGAGAGTGAGAGTGAGGATGGGAGAGAGTGAGAGAGTGAGAGTGCGAATGGGAGAGAGTGTGAGAGTGACAGTGAGGATTGGAGAGAGTGTCAGAGTGAAATTGCGGATGGGAGAAAGAGTGTAAGAGTGAGAGTGAGGATGGGAGAGAGTGAGAGAGTGAGAGTGCGAATGGGAGAGAGTGTGAGAGTGAGAGTGACAGTGAGGATGGGAGAGAGTGTGAGAGTGAGATTGCGGATGGGAGAAAGAGTGTAAGAGTGAGAGCGAGGATGGGAGAGCGTGTGTGAGGGTGAGAGTGAGAATGGGGGAGAGTGTGTGAGGGTGAGAGTGAGGATGGGAGAGAGAGTGTGAGTTTGAGAGTGAGAATGGGAGAGAGTGTGAGTGAGAGTGAGAGTGAGAGTGAGATTGGGAGAGAGAGTGTGAGAGTGAGAGTGAGCATGGGTGAGAGTGTGAGAGTTCGAGTGAGAATGGGAGAGAGAGTATGAGAGTGAGAGTGAGAGTGTGGATGGGAGAGAGAGTGTGAGAGTGAGAGTGTGGATGGGAGAGAGAGTGAGAGTGAGAGTGAGGTTGGGAGAAAGAGTGTGAGTGACAGTGAGGATGGGAGAGAGTGTGAGAGTGAGAGTGAGGATGGGAGAGAGAGTGTGAGAGTGAGAGTGCAGATGGGAGAGAGTGTGAGAGTGAGAGTGAAAGTTAGGATCGGAGAGAGAGTGTGAGAGGGAGAGGTTGGATGGGAGAGAGAGTGAGAATGGGAGAGAGTGTGTGAAAGTGAGAGTGAGAATGGTTAAGAGTGTGTGAGAGTGAGAGTGAGGATGGGAGAGAGAGTGTCAGAGTGAGAGTGAGAGTGCGGATGGGAGAGACAGTGTGAGAGTGAGAGTGAGGATGGGAGAGAGTGTGTGAGGGTGCGAGTGAAAATGGGAGAGAGTGTGTGAGGGTGAGAGTGAGAATGGGAGAGAGAGTGCGGGACTGAGAGTGAGAATGGGAGAGAGTGTTAGAGTGAGAGTGAGAGTGAGAATGGGAGAGAGAGTGTGAGAGTGAGAGTGAGAATGGGAGAGAGTGTGAGAGTTAGAGTGAGAATGGGAGAGAGTGTGAGAGTGAGAGTGAGGATGGGAGAGAATGTGTGAGATTGAGAGTGAGGATGGGAGAGTGTGAGAGTGAGCGTGATGATGGGGAGAGAGAGTGAGAGTGAGCGTGAGGATGGGAGAGAGAGTGAGAGTGAGAGTGAGCAGGGGAGAGAGTGTGAGAGTTAGAGTGAGAATGGGAGAGAGAGTGTGAGAGTGAGAGTGAGAGGGTGGATGGGAGAGAGAGTGTGAGAGTGAGAGTGAGGATGTGAGAGAGAGTGTGAGTGTGAGAGTGAGGATTGGAGAGAGAGTGTGAGAGTGAGAGTGAGGATGGGAGAGAGTGTGTGAGCGTGAAAGTGAGTTTGGGAGAGATATTGAGAGAGTGAGAGTGACAGTGAGGATGGGAGAGAGATTGTGAGAGTGGGATTGAGAGTGAGGATGGGAGAGAGAGTGAGAGTGAGACCGAGAATGAGCATGGGAGAGAGAGTGAGAGTGAGAGGGAGGATGGGAGAGAATGTGAGTATGAGAGGGAGGACGGGAGAGAGAGTGTGAGAGTGAGAGTGAGGATTGGAGAGAGAGTGTGAGAGTGAGAGTGAGGATGGGAGAGAGTGTGTGAGAGTGAAAGTGAGGATGAGAGAGAGAGTGTGAGAGTGAGAGTGAGGATGGGAGAAAGTGTGTGAGAGTGAAAGTGAGAATGGGAGAGATATTGAGAGAGTGACAGTGAGGATGGGAAAGAGATTGTGAGAGTGAGAGTGAGAATGGGAGAGAGAGTGTGAGAGTGAGAGTGAGGATGGGCGAGAGAGTGCGAGTGAGTGTGAAGATGGCCGAGAGAGTGTTAGAGTGAGAGTGAGGATGGGAGAGGGAGTTTGAGAGTGAGGATGGGAGAGAGAGTGTGAGGGTGAGAGTGAGAGTGAGGATGGGAGAGAATGTGTGAGAGTGAGAGTGAGGATGGGAGAAAGAGATTGAGAGTGAGAGTGCGGATGGGAGAGAGAGTGTGAGAGTGAGAGCGAGGATGGGAGAGAGTGTGAGAGTGAGAGTGAGGATGGAGGAGAGTGTGAGAGTGAGAGTGAGGATGGCAGGGAGAGTGTGAGAGTGACAGTGAGGATGGGAACGAGAGTGTGAGAGTGAGAGTGAGGATGGGAGAGAGAGTGTGAGAGTGAGGATGGGGGAGAGAGCGGAAGAGTGAGAGTGAGAGTGCGGATGGGAGAGAGTGTGAGAGTGAGAGTGAGGATGGGAGAGAGTGTGAGAGTAAGAATGGGACAGAGTGTGAGAGTGAGAGTGAGGATGGGATAGTGAGACTGAGAGTAGGAGTGAGGATGGTAGAGAGTGTGAGAGTGAGAGTGAGGATGGGAGAGAGTGTGTGTGAGTGAGGATGAGAATGGGAGAGAGAGTGTGAGAGTGAGAGTGAGAATGGGAGAGATTGTGTGAGAGTGAGATTGAGGATGGGAGTGAGAGAGTGAGAGTGAGAGTGCAAATGGGAGAGAGTGAGAAAGTGAGAGTGAGAATGATTATGAGAATGGGAGAGTGTGAGAGTGTGAGAGTGAGGATGGGAGAGTGAGTGTGAGAGTGAGAGTGAGAGTGAGGATGGGAGAGAGTGTGTGATAGCGCGAGTGAGGCTGTGAGAGAGAGTGTGAGAGTGAGAGTGAGGATGGGAGAGAAAGTGTGTGAGTGAGAATGGGACAGAGTGTGAGAGTGAGAGTGAGGATGGCAGGGAGAGTGTGAGAGTGACAGTGAGGATGGGAACGAGAATGTGAGAGTGAGAGAGCGGATGAGAGAGAGTGTGAGAGTGAGGATGGGGGAGAGAGCGGGAGTGAGTGTGTGAGTGAGAGTGAGGATGGGAGAGAGAGGGTGAGAGTGACAGTGAGGATGCGAGAGAGAGTGTGAGAGTAGAAGTGAGGATGGGAGAGACTGTGAGAGTGAGATTGAGGATGGGAGAGAGTGTGAGAGTGAGAATGAGCGTGTGAGTGAGGATGGGAGAGACTGTGTGAGAGTGACAATGAGGTTGGGAGAGAGAGTGTGAGAGTGAGAGTGAGGATTTGGGAGAGAGTGTGAGAGTGAGAGTGCGAATGGGAGACAGTGTGAGAGTGAGAGTGAGGATGGGAGAAAGAGTGAGAGAGTGAGAGTGAGGATGGGCGAGAGAGTGTGAGCGTGAGTGTGAGGATTTAGGAGAGAGAGTGAGAGTGAGAGTGCGAATGGGAGAGAGAGGGTGAGAGTGAGAGTGAGAATGGGAGAGAGTGTGTGAGAGTGAGGATGGGAGAGAGCATGTGAGTGAGAGCGAGGATTTGAGAGAGAGTGTGAGAGTGAGAGTGCGAATGGGAGAGAGTGTGAGAGTGAGAGTGAGAATGAGAATGGGAGAGAGAGTGCGAGAGTGAGAGTGAGGATGGGAGAGAGTGTGAGAGTGGGAGTGAGGATGGGAGAGAGTGTGAGAGTGAGAGTGAGGATGGGAGAGAGTGTGAGAGTAAGAATGGGACAGAGTGTGAGAGTGAGAGTGAGGATGGGAGAGAGAGTGTGAGAGTGAGAGTGAGGATGGGCGAGAGAGTGCGAGTGAGTGTGAAGATGGCCGAGAGAGTGTTAGAGTGAGAGTGAGGATGGGAGCGGGAGTTTGAGAGTGAGGATGGGAGAGAGAGTGTGAGGGTGAGAGTGAGAGTGAGGATGGGAGAGAATGTGTGAGAGTGAGAGTGAGGATGGGAGAGAGAGTGTGAGAGTGAGAGTGAGAATGGGAGAGAGAGTGTGAGAGTGAGAGTGAGAGTGAGTATGGGAGAGAGAGAGTAAGAGTGAGAGTGAGAATGGGAGAGATTGTGTGAGAGTGAGATTGAGGATGGGAGATGAGAGGGTGAGACTGAGAGTGAGAATGGGAGAGAGTGTGTGAGAGTGAGAGTGAGGATGGGCGAGAGAGTGCGAGTGAGTGTGAAGATGGCCGAGAGAGTGTTAGAGTGAGAGTGAGGATGGGAGAGGGAGTTTGAGAGTGAGGATTGGGAGAGAGAGTGTGAGGGTGAGAGTGAGAGTGAGGATGGGAGAGAATGTGTGAGAGTGAGAGTGAGGATGGGAGAGAGAGTGTGAGAGTGAGAGTGAGAATGGGAGAGAGAGTGTGAGAGTGAGAGTGAGAGTGAGTATGGGAGAGAGAGAGTAAGAGTGAGAGTGAGAATGGGAGAGATTGTGTGAGAGTGAGATTGAGGATGGGAGATGAGAGGGTGAGACTGAGAGTGAGAATGGGAGAGAGTGTGTGAGAGTGAGAGTGAGGATGGGAGAGAGAGTGTGAGAGTGAGAGTGAGGAATGGAGAGAAAGTGTGAGAGTGAGAATGTGAGAGTGTTTGAGAGTGAGAGTGAGAATGGGAGGGAGAGTGAGAGAGTCACAGTGAGTATGAGAGCGCGAGTGTGAGAGTGACAGTGAGAATGAGGATGGGAGAGAGATTGAGAGAGTTAGAGTGAGGATGTGAGAGAGAGTGTGAGAGTGGGAGAGAGGATGGGAGAGAGTGTGAGAGTGAGAGTGAGGGTGGGAGAGAGTGTGAGAGTGAGAGTAAGGATGGCAGGGAGAGTGTGAGAGTGACAGTGAGAATGGGAACGAGAGTGTGAGAGTGAGAGTGAGGATGGGAGAGAGAGTGTGAGAGTGAGGATGGGGGAGAGAGCGGGAGATTGAGAGTGAGAGTGCGGATGGGAGAGAGTGTGAGAGTGAGTGTGAGAGTGAGAATGGGATAGAGTGTGTGAGAGAGAGTGAGGATGGGAGAGAGAGTGTGAGAGTGACAGTGAGGATGCGAGAGAGAGTGTGAGAGTAGAAGTGAGGATGGGAGAGAGTGTGAGAGTGAGAGTGAGGATGGGAGAGAGTGTGAGAGGGAGAATGAGCGTGAGAGTGAGGATGGGAAAGACTGTGTGAGAGTGACAATGAGGTTGGGAGAGAGAGTGTGAGAGTGAGAGTGCGAATGGGAGACAGTGTGAGAGTGAGAGTGAGGATGGTAGACAGAATGTGAGAGTGAGAGTGAGGATGGGAGAGAAAGTGTGAGAGTGAGAGTGCGAATGGGAGAGAGAGGGTGAGAGTGAGAGTGAGAATGGGAGAGAGTGTGTGTATGAGTGAGAGTGAGGATGGGAGAGAGCATGTGAGTCAGAGCGAGGATTTGAGAGAGAGTGTGAGAGTGAGAGTGCGAATGGGAGAGAGTGTGAGAGTGAGTGTGAGAATGAGAATGGGAGAGAGAGGGTGAGACTGAGAGTGAGAATGGGAGAGAATGTGTGAGAGTGAGAGTGAGGATGGAAGAGAGAGTGTGAGAGTGAGAGTGAGGAATGGAGAGAAAGTGTGAGAGTGTGAATGGGAGAGTGTTTGAAAGTGAGATTGAGAATGGGAGGGAGAGTGAGAGAGTCACAGTGAGGATGAGAGCGCGAGTGTGAGAGTGACAGTGAGAATGGGGATGGGAGAGAGATTGTGAGAGTTAGAGTGAGGATGTGAGAGAGAGTGTGAGAGTTAGAGTGAGGATGGGAGAGAGTGAGAGAGTGAGAGTGAGGATGGGAGAGAGTGTGAGAGTAAAAATGGGACAGAGTGTGAGAGTGAGAGTGAGGATGGGAGAGAGAGTATGAGAGTGAGAGTGAGGATGGGCGAGAGAGTGCGAGTGAGAGTGAGGATGGCCGAGAGAGTGTTAGAGTGAGAGTGAGGATGGGAGAGAGAGTTTGAGAGTGAGGATGGGAGAGAGAGTGTGAGGGTGAGAGTGAGAGTGAGTATGGGAGAGAATGTGTGAGAGTGAGAGTGAGGATGGGAGAGAGAGTGTGAGAGTGAGAGTGAGAATGGGAGAGAGAGTGTGAGAGTGAGAGTGAGTATGGGAGAGAGAGTGTGAGAGTGAGAGTGAGAATGGGAGAGTGAGTGTGAGATTGTGAGAGAGAGTGAGGATGGGAGAGAGTGTGTGAGAGTGAGAGTGAGGATGGGAGGGAGAGTGAGAGAGTCACAGTGAGGATGGGCGCGACAGTGTGAGAGTGACAGTGAGAATGAGGATGGGAGAGAGAGTGTGAGAGTGACAGTGAGGATGTGAGAGAGATTGTGAGAGTGAGAGTGAGAATGGGAGTGAGTGTGGGAGTCAGGATGGGAGAGAGAGTGTGAGAGTGAGAGTGAGGATCGGAGAGAGTGTGTGAGGGTGAGAGTGAGAATGGGAGAGAGAGCGTGGAGTGAGAGTGAGAGTGAGGATGGGTGAGAGAGTGTGAGAGTGACAGTGAGGATGCGAGAGAGAATGTGAGAGTAGGAGTGAGGATGGGAGAGAGTGTGAGAGTGAGATTGTGGATGGGAGAGAGTGTGAGAGTGAGAGTGAGGATGGTAGACAGAATGTGAGAGTGAGAGTGAGGATGGGAGAGAAAGTGTGAGAGTGAGAGTGAGGATGGGAGAGAGTGTGAGAGTGAGAGTGAGGATGGGAGAGAGTGTGAGAGTGACAGTGAGGATGGGAGAGTGAGACTGAGAGTAGGAGAGTGGATGGGAGAGAATGTGAGAGAGGGAGTGAGGATGGGAGAGAGTGGGAGAGTGAGAGTGAGAGTGAGGATGGGAGAGAGAGTGTGAGATTGAGGATGAGAATGGGAGAGAGAGTGTGAGAGTGAGAGTGAGAATGGGAGAGATTGTGTGAGAGTGAGATTGAGGATGGGAGTGAGAGAGTGAGAGTGAGAGTGCAAATGGGAGAGAGTGAGAAAGTGAGAGTGAGAATGAGTATGAGAATGGGAGAGTGTGAGAGTGTGAGAGTGAGGATGGGAGAGTGAGTGTGAGAGTGAGAGTGAGAGTGAGGATGGGAGAGAGTGTGTGATAGCGCGAGTGAGGCTGTGAGAGAGAGTGTGAGAGTGAGAGTGAGGATGGGAGAGAAAGTGTGTGAGTGAGAATGGGACAGAGTGTGAGAGTGAGAGTGAGGATGGCAGGGAGAGTGTGAGAGTGACAGTGAGGATGGGAACGAGAATGTGAGAGTGAGAGAGCGGATGAGAGAGAGTGTGAGAGTGAGGATGGGGGAGAGAGCGGGAGTGAGTGTGTGAGTGAGAGTGAGGATGGGAGAGAGAGGGTGAGAGTGACAGTGAGGATGCGAGAGAGAGTGTGAGAGTAGAAGTGAGGATGGGAGAGACTGTGAGAGTGAGATTGAGGATGGGAGAGAGTGTGAGAGTGAGAATGAGCGTGTGAGTGAGGATGGGAGAGACTGTGTGAGAGTGACAATGAGGTTGGGAGAGAGAGTGTGAGAGTGAGAGTGAGGATTTGGGAGAGAGTGTGAGAGTGAGAGTGCGAATGGGAGACAGTGTGAGAGTGAGAGTGAGGATGGGAGAAAGAGTGAGAGAGTGAGAGTGAGGATGGGCGAGAGAGTGTGAGCGTGAGTGTGAGGATTTAGGAGAGAGAGTGAGAGTGAGAGTGCGAATGGGAGAGAGAGGGTGAGAGTGAGAGTGAGAATGGGAGAGAGTGTGTGAGAGTGAGGATGGGAGAGAGCATGTGAGTGAGAGCGAGGATTTGAGAGAGAGTGTGAGAGTGAGAGTGCGAATGGGAGAGAGTGTGAGAGTGAGAGTGAGAATGAGAATGGGAGAGAGAGTGCGAGAGTGAGAGTGAGGATGGGAGAGAGTGTGAGAGTGGGAGTGAGGATGGGAGAGAGTGTGAGAGTGAGAGTGAGGATGGGAGAGAGTGTGAGAGTAAGAATGGGACAGAGTGTGAGAGTGAGAGTGAGGATGGGAGAGAGAGTGTGAGAGTGAGAGTGAGGATGGGCGAGAGAGTGCGAGTGAGTGTGAAGATGGCCGAGAGAGTGTTAGAGTGAGAGTGAGGATGGGAGCGGGAGTTTGAGAGTGAGGATGGGAGAGAGAGTGTGAGGGTGAGAGTGAGAGTGAGGATGGGAGAGAATGTGTGAGAGTGAGAGTGAGGATGGGAGAGAGAGTGTGAGAGTGAGAGTGAGAATGGGAGAGAGAGTGTGAGAGTGAGAGTGAGAGTGAGTATGGGAGAGAGAGAGTAAGAGTGAGAGTGAGAATGGGAGAGATTGTGTGAGAGTGAGATTGAGGATGGGAGATGAGAGGGTGAGACTGAGAGTGAGAATGGGAGAGAGTGTGTGAGAGTGAGAGTGAGGATGGGCGAGAGAGTGCGAGTGAGTGTGAAGATGGCCGAGAGAGTGTTAGAGTGAGAGTGAGGATGGGAGAGGGAGTTTGAGAGTGAGGATTGGGAGAGAGAGTGTGAGGGTGAGAGTGAGAGTGAGGATGGGAGAGAATGTGTGAGAGTGAGAGTGAGGATGGGAGAGAGAGTGTGAGAGTGAGAGTGAGAATGGGAGAGAGAGTGTGAGAGTGAGAGTGAGAGTGAGTATGGGAGAGAGAGAGTAAGAGTGAGAGTGAGAATGGGAGAGATTGTGTGAGAGTGAGATTGAGGATGGGAGATGAGAGGGTGAGACTGAGAGTGAGAATGGGAGAGAGTGTGTGAGAGTGAGAGTGAGGATGGGAGAGAGAGTGTGAGAGTGAGAGTGAGGAATGGAGAGAAAGTGTGAGAGTGAGAATGTGAGAGTGTTTGAGAGTGAGAGTGAGAATGGGAGGGAGAGTGAGAGAGTCACAGTGAGTATGAGAGCGCGAGTGTGAGAGTGACAGTGAGAATGAGGATGGGAGAGAGATTGAGAGAGTTAGAGTGAGGATGTGAGAGAGAGTGTGAGAGTGGGAGAGAGGATGGGAGAGAGTGTGAGAGTGAGAGTGAGGGTGGGAGAGAGTGTGAGAGTGAGAGTAAGGATGGCAGGGAGAGTGTGAGAGTGACAGTGAGAATGGGAACGAGAGTGTGAGAGTGAGAGTGAGGATGGGAGAGAGAGTGTGAGAGTGAGGATGGGGGAGAGAGCGGGAGATTGAGAGTGAGAGTGCGGATGGGAGAGAGTGTGAGAGTGAGTGTGAGAGTGAGAATGGGATAGAGTGTGTGAGAGAGAGTGAGGATGGGAGAGAGAGTGTGAGAGTGACAGTGAGGATGCGAGAGAGAGTGTGAGAGTAGAAGTGAGGATGGGAGAGAGTGTGAGAGTGAGAGTGAGGATGGGAGAGAGTGTGAGAGGGAGAATGAGCGTGAGAGTGAGGATGGGAAAGACTGTGTGAGAGTGACAATGAGGTTGGGAGAGAGAGTGTGAGAGTGAGAGTGCGAATGGGAGACAGTGTGAGAGTGAGAGTGAGGATGGTAGACAGAATGT